>NC_041739.1:30934952-31238008 GCF_004115215.2 Ornithorhynchus anatinus
ACCTGGTACTGCCCCTTGTTGAATAAAAAGGTTATTTGGAAACTAACAGAGAGCTGGATTTCATTGCTCCTAATCACAGAAACCCCCGAAGGGCAGGTAACTCACCTCCATTGTGGTAAATTAAACTGCTTCAAGCTATCTTCATCCTGAACAAAAACAAGACAGTGACCTGAATTGCCCTAAAATGGAGGAAAAAACATCTGGGCGTGGATAAAGGGGAAGTCTGGGATTGGCCTACATTTAAATTGGCTGAACATCCTGAAAATAATTGCCAAGGATTTACCTCACCTGCTGCTCTGGCATAATTATTTCTAATTGATAACAAGTAGCACTCTGTAATTATTGCTTTGTATACTGGAAAACCTTGATAGACCCATAACAGAATTCAGAATGACCAGATTAGGTAACATGGGCAAATTTCAAATAATAAAATACTGCTACATTTTAGTACAAAAAAAGAAATTCAAATAAAATTAGGCTTGAGCAGAAGCTTCTTGATGCCTTAAAATGGTTTCTGTCAATGTAATCCTTAACACAGCTTTCATGCAGCCTGTCTAAATCAAGTCATCTGGAGAAAGACCCAGGCTTTTTTAAAATCAACTGAAAAGCAGAAGCCAGAGAAAATAGAAGCTGGGGAACTTGAAAATGAAGCTGGGGCAAATCCTACTTTATTTTCTGATCCAGATGTGTAAATTTCAATGAATACAGGGGCTGGGTGACTGTCATATTTCCATAGTATCGTTCCAACCTTGGATAAATTCTGTTTTTAGGGTGTGATTGCCTTGTCTTCTCTTCAATTTAAGAAATTCAACCTCTTGAAAATGTTGATTCGTTTACTGTATCAAATGTGACGTGTATTTTGAAAGATATTAATCGATGGATTTGTTTGGAAGCTTTCTACCAAGTGACCTCTCTCCCTCATCCACAGACACTTTTATTTGTAGCTATAATGCTGAACAATGCAAACAATAAAATTATAGAAACTGTTCTGTATTATCTCAATTCCAGCTGTAAATTTTTGGCTTAAATCAGTCAAAATTGTTAGTGAGTAGGAAGATGGCTGGATAGCACCTTTTAATCGTGTGGCTCATTTTGGATAACTGGGAGAAATGCACGGCCTAGCGGATAGGACATGGTCCTGGGCATCAGCCTCAACCGATCAATCAATTATATTTATCGAGCGCTTACTAGGTGCAGAGCACCGGACTAAGTGCTTGGGAGGGTACAGCACAACGGAAATAGCATAACGAGTTTACGGTCTAGAGGACTTTCTCTCAAATATCCTAATTTAATTGTGGTATTTAAGTGCTTACCAGGTACTACTACTACTACTACTACTAGTAATAATGGTATCTGTTAAGCGCTTACTACGTGCTGAGCACTGTTCTAAGCGCTAGGGAAGATACAAGGTAACCAGGCTGTCCCATGTGGGGCTCACAGCCTCAATCCCCATTTTTCAGACGAGGTAACTAAGGCACAGAGAAGTTAAGTGACTCGTCCAAAGTCACACAGCCGACAAGTGGCCGAGCTGGGATTAGAAGCCACGCCGTCTGACTCCCAAGCCCGGGCTCCTGCCACCGAGCCACGCCGCTTCTCCAGTGTTCCCTGCCCACCAACGAACTTACAGCCTACAGGGGGAGATAGACATTAATATAAAAAAAATTATAATTTGAGTAGTTTCCTCTTTTTGGTACTCAGCATTCCTACGAATGCCGATCTGCTGACGCCAGGTGCTTCCTCTGTTCTCTGGGGCTAGGGGGTGTCACTAAGGCCGTTTTCTCCTGAACTCTAAGTCTTGCGCTGCAAAGAGCAAGAAACTTCCCTCCCCAAAGAGAAAAATGAAACATATTTGTTCTTGGGGTACTTGAAAATATCACTTTAACCTGGAAGGGAGGCAAGAGGCTTCACGCCCATCAAAAGACGCCCTGAAAGGAAAATGCACATAGAGGGAGCGAGTAAAGCAGAGAGATGGCGAAGGGGTGTTTGGGAATGAACTCGCACTCCCTTGTGACAACCCCGGCCATGATTTCTGTTGTTTCCCATCCTGGCTTCACTCCCATTCCCCTATTAACCAAAGGCTGCTAGTTAAGACTTTCACCAGCTATCCTATCCCCTCCCCTAGTGGGTCATCAATAGCACTGGGGCAGGTCAGATAATAATTTGGTATCTGTTAAGCGCTTACTATATGCAGAGCACTGTTCTAAGCGCTGGGCTAGATACAGGGTACTCAGGTTGTCCCTTACGGGGCTCACAGTCTTAATCCCCATTTTACAGACGAGGTAACTGAGGCACAGAGAAGTGAAGTGACTTGTCCACAGTCAGCTGACAAGTGGCAGAGTCAGGATTCGAAGCCATGACCTCTGACTCCCAAGCCCGGCCTCTTTCCACTGAGCCACGCTGCTATTAGGTGTTTGTAAAGACTTCTCTATACTGCAGGACACGATACTGGAAGTTGACTTCTCAGATAGGATTGGAAGGCGGGGTGGGGGGCGGTAAGCGAGGAAATTTGGGGTTAACAGTTGTGTAGTGAATGCCCATGAAAACCAGCAAGAGGAAGAAGAAACAGGATGCAGATGGTCACTACCTTCGGGTCAGTTTGGAAATGATCTGTCTCGTGAGGATGCTCTTCTAGTCCCACCTCATAGCACACGCCTTTCCCGAAGGTATCTTCGAGGAAAAATTAGGAGCCGAGAGGGCGATGGCGTGGTCTGGCAGAGCGACAGTCAGCTTCTCACCATTTCACTGACTCAGGTCCAAACAGGGATGAAGGTTTAGGGAGAGAGAGCTGCTTTCGTGACATCGATTTTCCTTCCTTCATTCGATCGTATTTATCGAGCACTTACCGTGTGCAGAGCACTGTACTAAACACACGGGAAAGTACAATACGGCAATAGAGACGATCCCCGCCCACAGTGAGCTCACGGTCTGGGGGGGGACTGTGGTCCAGCCCCTGAATGCAGACAAGTGAGCGATTCTTCCATCCCAAAGTGATGTCTGCCTTCCCGTCCACGAGCATCCCCCGGGCCGAGTCCCCGCCAACTCCTCGGATGCCGATTCTAACGTCTCGGGTTTTCATTCACTCGTATTTACCGAGCACCCGCGTAGTGCAGAACACTGCACTAAGCACCTGGGGAAGTAGAATACGGCAATAAAGAGAGACGATCCCCGCCCACAGCGAGCTCCCGGTCTGTTGGGATGTGTGTGGGGGGAGCCGTGGCCCAGACAAGTGAGCGATTCTTCGATCCCAAAGTGATGTCTGCCTTCCCGTCCACGAGCATCCCCCGGGTCGACTCTCCGCCAACTCCTCGGAAGCCGATTCTAACGTCTCGGGCTTTCATTCGTTCGTATTTACCGAGCACCCGCGTTGTGCAGAACACTGCACTAAGCACCTGGGGAAGTAGAATACGGCAATAAAGAGAGACGATCCCCGCCCACAGCGAGCTCCCCGTCTGTTGGGATGTGTGTGGGGGGAACCGTGGCCCAGACAAGTGAGCGATTCTTCGATCCCAAAGTGATGTCTGCCTTCCCGTCCACGAGCATCCCCGGGCCGAGTCCCCGCCAACTCCTCGGATGCCGATTCTAACGTCTCGGGTTTTCATTCGTTCGTATTTACCGAGCACCCCGCGTTGTGCAGAACACTGCACTAAGCACCTGGGGAAGTAGAATACGGCAATAAAGAGAGACGATCCCCGCCCACAGCGAGCTCCCCGTCTGTTGGGATGTGTGTGGGGGGAACCGTGGCCCAGACAAGTGAGCGATTCTTCGATCCCAAAGTGATGTCTGCCTTCCCGTCCACGAGCATCCCCCGGGCCGAGTCCCCGCCAACTCCTCGGATGCCGATTCTAACGTCTCGGGTTTTCATTCGTTCGTATTTACCGAGCACCCGCGTTGTGCAGAACACTGCACTAAGCACCTGGGGAAGTAGAATACGGCAATAAAGAGAGACGATCCCCGCCCACAGCGAGCTCCCCGTCTGTTGGGATGTGTGTGGGGGGAACCGTGGCCCAGACAAGTGAGCGATTCTTCGATCCCAAAGTGATGTCTGCCTTCCCGTCCACGAGCATCCCCCGGGCCGAGTCCCCGCCAACTCCTCGGATGCCGATTCTAACGTCTCGGGTTTTCATTCGTTCGTATTTACCGAGCACCCGCGTTGTGCAGAACACTGCACTAAGCACCTGGGGAAGTAGAATACGGCAATAAAGAGAGACGATCCCCGCCCACAGCGAGCTCACGGTCTCTGGGGGGACCGTGGTCCAGCCCCTGCACGCAGACAAGTGAGCGATTCTACCACCCCAAAGTGACGTTTGGTCTCCCGTCCAAGAGCATCCCCCGGGCCGAGGCCCTGCCACCTCCCTGGAAGCCAATTGTAACGTCTTGGGCTTCCACTCATTTATTCAATCGTGTTTCGTGAGCGCCTACCGCATGCAGAGCGCTACACCCAGTGCTCGGGAGAGCGCAATGTGGCCATATCGGGCCCCGTTCTGGGTCCACCAAGAGCAGTTGGTGTCCAGTTAGTCAGGGAGCTCTTCCCCCCGTCCACCCCAAGTGTCCGACCTCGGATGGCGGGGCCCGGCCCGTCCAACCCGGTTGACCTGGGTGCCCAGGCCAGGGGCAGAGCAGAGCAGAGCAGAGCCCAGCGTGGCGGGCAGGTGCCCGCTGGGGTCTCCCCCCAGGAGGCGGGGGGGACCTCGGCCACCCCCGGACCCGAACCCAGAGCCCGGGAAAGGCAGTGCTGGGGCGGGGGGCGCTCGGGGCCCCTTCCCCCATTCTCCTCTCCCCTGCCCTTCTACGCCCCCTCCCCTCATCCTCCCTTCCCCACCCTCCTTCTCTCCCCTCCCTTCTACTCTTCTTCCCCTTCCTCCCTCCCCCTCCCTTCTAGTCCTCTTCCCCTCCCCTAACTCTCTCCCCTCTCCTCCACGCCCCCTCCCCTCCCCAGCCCTCTCCTCATATCCCCTCCTGTCCCCTTCCAAGCCCCGTCCTCTCCCATCTCCTCCCCTCCCCTGTCCCTCCTCTTCTACGCCCCGTCCCCTCATATCCCTCCTGTCCCCTTCCAAGCCCCCTCCCCTCCCCTCTCCTTCACTCCCCCTCCCCTCTTTCCCCCACCTCCTTCTACGCCCCCTCCCCTCCTTTCCCTTCGACGCCCCGTCCCCTCTGTCCCCTCCTCTCTCCTCCTCTACGCCCCTTCCCTCCCTCTACGCCCCCTCCCCTCTTTCCCCCACCTCCTTCTACGCCCCCTCCCCTCCCCTCTGCGCCCCCTCCCTCTCCTCCTTTGCCTTCTCCGCCCCCTCCTCTTTCCTCTACGCCCCTCCCCTCTTCTCCCCCCCCTGCCCTGCCCTGCCCCGTCCCCTCCCTCCTTCCCTCCCTCCCTCCCTCCCCGCCCGGTGTCCTTCTCGGCCCCCTCCCCCGCGGCCGCCCCGTCCCCCTGGCCGTCGGGTGGCGGGGCGCGGAGCGTGCGTGGGAGAGTGGGAGCGGGGCGGGCGTGGGGATGCGGCCGGGGCTGTGGGCGCTGGGGCTGGGGCTGGGGCTGGGGCTGGGGCTGCTGCTGGGGGCCTCCCCTCCCGCCGGGGGCTCCTTCCCCCTCCGCCTCCGCCCGCCCGCCCGTCCTCCTCCTCATCCTCATCCTCCTCCTCATCCTCCTCCTCCTCCGCGCCGGCCTCCTCCGCCCGCCCAGCCTCCTCCTCCTCCTCCTCCTCCTCCTCCTCGGCCTCCGGGTCAGTGTCCGCGGCGGCCGCTTGTCCGGTGGGGGGCCCGGCGGGGGGCGGGAGGGGAGGGGGGAGAAGGGAGGGCCGGAGGGGCGCAGAACGCAGGGCGCAGGGCGTAGGACCTCGGGGGTCTCCCTCCCCAACGGCCGGGATGGGCAGAAGCGCGCCCCGGGGGGGGGACTTTCCGCCCCCCGTCCCCTCATCGCACACACACACACACACACACACACACCCCTCCCCCATCACCCCCCTATCACCCCCCGGGACCCCGGGGAGAAACGGGGACTCCCCTCCCCGACCACCCTCTCCCCCTCTCATTCTCCCTCTCCTTCTTTCTCTCGCCCTTTCTCTCCTTCTTTCTCTCTCTTTTTGTCTCCCTCTCTTCTCTCTCCCGTTCTTTTTCTCTTTCCCTCTCCCTCTATTTCTCCCTTTTTCTCACTCTCTTTCTCTCCCTTTCCCTCCCTCACTTTCTCCCTTCTCTCTTTATGTCTCTCCCCGTCTCCCTCGCTTCTCTCTCTCTCTCCCTTCTCTCTTTATGTCTCTCCCCCTCCCTCGCTTCTCTCTCTGTCTCCCTCACTTTCTCCCTTCTCTCTTTATGTCTCTCCCCGTCTCCCTCGCTTCTCTCTCTCTCTCCCTTCTCTCTTTATGTCTCTCCCCCCTCCCTCGCTTCTCTCTCTGTCTCCCTCACTTTCTCCCTTCTCTCTTTATGTCTCTCCCTCCTCCCTCGCTTCTCTCTCTGTCTCCCTCACTTTCTCCCTTCTCTCTTTATGTCTCTCCCTCCTCCCTCGCTTCTCTCTCTGTCTCCCTCACTTTCTCCCTTCTCTCTTTATGTCTCTCCCCCTCCCTCGCTTCTCTCTCTGTCTCCCTCACTTTCTCCCTTCTCTCTTTATGTCTCTCCCCCTCCCTCGCTTCTCTCTCTGTCTCCCTCACTTTCTCCCTTCTCTCTTTATGTCTCTCCCCCTCCCTCGCTTCTCTCTCTGTCTCCCTCACTTTCTCCCTTCTCTCTTTATCCCTCTCCCCTCTCCCTCGCTTCTCTCTCTCCCTCCCTCTTTCTCTCCCGTTCTTTCTCTCTCCCTGTCTTTCTCCCTCTCTTCCTTGCTCTTTCCCTGAATAATAATAACGTTGGTATTTGTTTAAGCGCTTACTATGTGCAGAGCACGGTTCTAAGCGCTGGGGGAGATACAGGGTCATCAGGTTGTCCCACGGGAGGCTCACTGTCTTCATCCCCATTTTCCAGATGAGGGAACTGAGGCACAGAGAAGTTGAGTGACTCGCCCACAGTCACCCAGCTGCCCAGTGGCAGAGCCGGGATTCGAACCCATGACCTCGGACTCCCAAGCCCGGGCTCTTTCCACTGAGCCCCGCTGCCATTCTTTCTCTCTCTCTTTCTCCCTCTCTTCTTTGCTCTCTCCCTTCTTTCTACTTCTCCCTCTCTCTTTCTCTCTTTCTCCTTTTCTCTCTCCTCTCTCTCTCTCCCTTTCCCTCTCCCTTCTCTCTGTCTTTTTCTCTCTTTCTCTCTCCTTCTCTCCTTGCAGGGCCGAGGGACAGTGTCAGTGCTGAGGTCAATGTGGTGTGCATGGGAACGAGCATGCCAACGGTTGCTGCCTATGGGCTGGGTGGGCAGGGAAGCGTCTACTAGCTCTATTTCCTTTTTAAAAGGTATTCTTTCTTAAGGCTTACTCTGTGCCAGGCAACCGTCCCGACCGATGGACGGTGGACACCGGCCGATCAGGTTGGACGCGGTTCAGGTCCCACGTGGGGCTCCCGGTCTTCATCCCCGTTCTACAGATGAGGGGCTGAGAAGTGAAGAGCTGACAGTAATAATAATTTGATATTCGTTAAGCGCTTACTATGTGCCAAGCACTGTTCTAAACGCTGGGTAGGTGCAAGGTAATCGGGTTGTCCCACGTGGGGCTCACAGTCTGCATCCCCATGTTACGGATGAGGTAACTGAGGCAAGGAGAAGTTAAGTGACTTGCCCACGGTCACGCAGCTGACGAGCGGCAGAGGCGGGATTAGAACCCACGACCTCTGACTCTCAAGCCCGGGCTCTTTCCACTGAGCCACGCTTGTGACTTGCCCAGGGTCACACAGCTGACAAGTGACGGTGTCGGGATTAGAACCCAGGTCCTCTGACTCCCATACCCGTGTTCTACCCACTTGTACTCTCCCAAGTGCTTAGTACGGTGCTCTGCACGCATTAAGCGCTCGATAAATACCACCGATTGATCGATTGATCGATCCGGAGTCCCGGCTGATGGATCCCCGGTGGACATGCTGAATGTTGGGGGTTTTGTCTTGTTTTCTGTTTATTTTTTGTGTATGTCCGGGACGGTGTGAGTGCTGAGATTGATGCGGTGTGCGGCTTCTTCCGTGTCAGAACAAGCATGCCAAGGGATGCTGTTGGTGCTGCCTACGGGCTGGGTGGGCACGGAACATGTCTACCAGCTCTTCTGTATTATACTCTACCCAGCAATTAATACACTGCTCTGCACACAATAAGCGCTCAATAAATAGCATTTTTTTGCTTGACTGACAGTGTTCCCGTAGGCCGCTGCCCGGTCGGGACCATCTGCGTGGGCAGAGAGCTTGGCGTGTCCGCGTTGGGACCTGGGCTCCGGAGTCCTGGGAAGATCAAGGTTCGGTTTGGGTTCCCGGTGTTGGACTTGTAGAACAAATGCATTGACTACATATAGTAATCGCTCTGGCCTTTATTAAAGCGCTTCCTTGGTGTGCTAAACGCCAGGATAAAATACATGATGATGAGATCTACAAAATCCCCCCCCCATCCTCACTGATCTCATTTAAGGTGACTGCAGAATCTATTTCAGGATGCAGGATTGTCAAGACGACCGGTGCAGGGTATCGATTCAAATAATGGTTTCCTGTCTGAGTCTTCTCTGAGCATTCCGTGTTTATAATGGGTGGATTTTATACTGGATCGATCGTTTCATTAGTTGTCTATCCATGGATAGGCTGCAGGCGATATTTGATTGTAAAAAAGACGTTATTTTACCCGTTGAATTTTAGATTGGAAAAATCTGTATTCAGGTCTTTGTGGTCTACTTTCTGCTCAGTTTTCATTGATCAGAACTTAGCTTCTTATGATTAAGTTATTTGGTTTCATCTTCTAGTCTGAAAATTCTGATGCCCTTTAAAAGAGGATTCTTAAGAGACACTCTAAAATTAGTTTGTGAAAATAATCGATCATATTTGAGTGCTTACCGTGTAGAGCACTGTACTAAGCGCTAGGGAGAGCAGAATCGAACCGAGTTGGCAGACACATTCGGATTGAGGGTAGGGTTCTTTGCCTTATATTTCTCTTGCAATGTCATCCACGCGCCACTGTGCTTTGCTCAGTTTATTGCACGAAATGAACATTAATGTGTAGAAACTATGACTCCTTGGAAGAAATACTTTTCCTTTTTTGGAAGAGTCAAAAGGAAAAACGGGTTTAAACTTCATGCTTCCTACTGTACCCCCACCGTTAACTGCTATTTTATCAGTTTCTCTTGAATGGCTCACTAGGCGACAATTACTATGTGGAAATCGGAAGCCACATTTCTTGGAATTTTGTAGGCAATTTAGGGGAATAAAACCCGGTAGACTATTCTTCCATCTATTTGCTGTTTCCCTTAATGTAAAAATCCATCAGACCTCCTTTCTCAGGGTCTGGCTGCAGATATTTACAGAGGAAAGCAATACAATGGACCAAATGTTCAGGGGAACAGCAAATAGATGGAAGTGTTTTATAGTTGCACTGTTCTGCTAGTAGCATTCATATGTTACTTTTTTTTCCAGAGCAATTTCATTTATCTCTGGGATGGGTGCAAGTCTGGAGTTGGAAAGGTGAAGGAAGGATTAGGATTAATTATCCTCATTCTAGGAAAGAAGCATTTTCTCTGTCCGGGTTTCTCTTAGACAACACAGAAGTGTTTGTAAGTGATAGGAAATTGAGGTTAACCGGGAGCCCTGAATGTAATTCACTGTTCACTGTAGGAGGGCATCCTTTTGTATTAAAACACGGTGCCTACTACCTTGTAGAACAATGTGCTGCAATTTTACCGGGTGATAACAACTACATTTTATGTTGGCTCATTAGCTGAACTAGGTAGAAAGGGGTGGTGGTGGAGCGAGGGCTAGATAAACCCAGCCTAAACAAACACATACACGAAACAAGACAATCATTCCGTTTTGTTTGTTTTCTTTAACCTTTAATTTAGTGTTTCTAATTTAACTGATCTTTAGAACTTTAAAGGTTTTTTTTGGGGGGGGTCACCTTGAGGAAAAAAAGTTGATTTAAAAAAAAAAAAACTTTCTAGACTTCGATTTTGGAAAGCTCTCAGTGTGACGGACGTTTAAGTCAAACATTAGTCCCAACACCTAGGACTGCCGTTTTCCCCAGCTAACTCTTTCCAGCCCAACCTCTTTGCAAGGAAATACCTAAGAGACTGCGTAATGCAAGTAGTAGGTGTTTGAACACAGCAAAGAACCACGTTGCCTTTGACAAAGAACCAACAGAGGCCGGGAGAGAAGGTGGTTCGTCGAAACCGACAGAATATAAAACGTAACTAGGTGGAGACTGCTTGGCCGCTCAGGTCACAGAATGAGTGAGCAAAAACGCCTCGCTCCTTCTACCGTTTATCCCCATGAGGTAGGTGGGAATACTGTGCATTCTGGCAACTGTATCCAGTAGGTTCCGTGACTGAGTTTACCAGCTTTAAGTGAGCTCGATTAGCCCCGACCAGCTGTATGGGAGATGCATTCAATCTTCCTAAGAGCTAAAGTGCCAGTTAATGCCGATCTGGCCTACGTGACGGGGAATAGCACGCCGAGCTTCTGGTCATAACAGGGGTCTGGTGCCCATTCTTGGAGTGGTGAAGTCGCTTTTAGGTTATAAAGTCTTGGCCGGCTTTGTGTGACCACTGCAAGTGGCCAGCACTAGAGATCTGGACCTTTCCACTTTCCCTCCCCCGTACCACCAGCCTAGTCTTCGTGGGTGGCCACAGCACCACGGGAAGGGAGAGAAGTCTAGGGAACTGCTGGCCTGGGATTGTGGATTTAGACATAATAATGTTGGTATTTGTTAAGCGCTTACTATGTGCAGAGCACTGTTCTAAGCGCCGGGGGAGATATAGGGTAATCGGGTTGTCCCACGTGAGGCTCACACTTAATCCCCATTTGACAGATGAGGGGACTGAGGCCCAGAGAAGTGAAGCGACTTGCCCACAGTCACACAGCTGACAAGTGGCAGAGCCGGGATTAGAACCCATGACTTCTGACTCCCAAGCCCGGGCTCTTTCCACTGAGCCACGCTGACAGTGGGGGCTCAGGGAGCCCTCAGAGAGCTACTTTCCTTAACTCTCCCGTCAATCATTGGTATTTATTAAGCATCTACCTTGTAATAATAATGATAATGTTGGTATTTGTTAAGCGCTTACTATGTGCAGAGCACTGTTCTAAGCGCTGGGTTAGATACAGGGTCATCAGGTTGCCCCACGTGAGGCTCACAGTTAATCCCCATTTTACAGATGAGGTAACTGAGGCACAGAGAAGTTAAGTGACTTGCCCACACAGCTGCCAAGTGGCAGAGCTGGGATTAGAACCCATGACCTCTGACTCCCAAGCCCGGGCTCTTTCCACTGAGCCACGCTGCTTCTCTAGAACCCGCTTCTCTTGTAGAACCCGCTTCTCTAGAACCCGCTTCTCTAGAACCCGCTTCTCTTGTAGAACCCGCTACCGAAGACTCGGAAAAACACAGTGGGGTAAGAGACACATTCTCTGACCTGAAGGAACTTACAGTCTTATAGGCAAATCTGACGTTCGGCACGATCGCTATTTTTGTTGGCTGGTGCCTGATTTAGAGAATCACTGCTGCTGCCAGCAAATGGGGGGGAGCTGGAGATCAGATGTGTATTTCTGTCAATTTTATTTATTGAGCACTTTCTGGATGGGCAGCGCTGTAATAAATAATGCTAATAATAATGGTATTTGTTAAGCGCTTACTATGCGCCAAGCACTGTTCTAAGCACTGAGCCTAAATGCTTGGGAGAGTACGACGCAACAGTATAACAGACACGTTCTCTGCCCACAACATTGTTCTTCCCATAACTTCTTTTCAAAGATACAAAAGGAGAGGAAGAGAATTCACTATCCGAATTTTGTCCTGCCCCCCCATGGATGTCTCTTGGGGTTTTGTCTCCTTCTACTGTAAACATAAGATAAGAAGAGAAGACTGTCATCACGCCAGCGGTACCGATATTTAGTAAGTGCTAACTTGGCCCAAAGTGCCAAGGAAAAATTCGACACGGTCCCCCACCCTCAAGAGACGCATCTTCGAAGAACGAGGGGAGAGGGGTGATAGGTGTCTAAGGAAGGCTAAAAACGCAACATCAGTGTGAGACGGGGATAAGAATATATGACACAAGAGGAATAAGGAATATGCCCCAGCCCCAGCCCCGGCCTCTCTAACGCTCCGAAGGTTGAGACGGTCTCGGGGGAGTTGAGGCGGCCACGCGTCGCCGTTGCTCCTCGTCCTCCTGGCTAGAGAAGAAGGAGATGGTGGGCGTTCTGGTGGAGTGCTTGGAAGGTGGCCTCCTTCCCATTAGGCTGGTTCCGGTTGTCTGGTGCCAGCTGACCTCGCAGCTCTCCATGGGGCCCTCCCAAGTTACACACCACTCCCCGACTACGGTGACAGTGATCCACTTAGCAATGATTCAGGCATCTCAGGGGCTTATCCTCTCTGTTTACTTTTACAGGGGATTAAGTGACATCACACCTTGGCACAGAAACCCATTCTGATCCTTGTCCTAATGCGTGAGTCGAAAGTTCTGGGATAGTGACTTAGTGACTAAGCACATTTTCCTGGGGCAGAAAGTCGTCTCTCTTAAAAATTAATTACTTCGATCTCGTTCGTCTTCGCCGTCGACGGTGAACTTTGTGAGTAACGTGTCACTTGGGGGCACGTTTCCCAGGGCTGGGCTCGGGGATGGGCTACTCCTCTCAGGCCAAGTTCTGGGTCACTCAGAATCCAGGACTAACTTCCTGTATGGCTACGAGGAAAGGTCGTGTCTTTCTCACCTACTCCGTGAGGAACTTACAGGCTGAGTTATCCTAGTTCCCAAGGATGGAAATATCATCTGTTGGTGCAGTGGTGGAGAGAACTAGCCTGGGAGTCAAGGGACTGGGTTCCAATCTCCGCTTTGCTACTTGCCAGCTGTGTCACCTGGGGCAAGTCACTTAACCTCTCTGTGCTTCAGTTTCCTCATCTGTAAATGGATATTCAATTTCTGTTTTCCCTCTTACTTAGACTGTGAGCCCCATATGGGAAAGACACTTGGCCAGCCTTGATTTTTTTTTTTATCCCCCCACCAGTGCTAAGTATACTGCGTGTTTACTTAGAGATCCACTTAACAAGGATTCAGGCATTAATAAAGATCACAATTATTCTTTTTATTCTCTGTGTTCCCGGGGCCAGTCTTGTTCTCCTGCATCTCTCGTATCCCTCCCTCTATCTCCGGCGTTACAGATAGAGCCCGGGCCGGGGAGTCAGAAGGACCTGGGCTCTAATCTTGGGTCTGCTGTGTGAACTTGGGCAAGTGACTACACTTCTCTGGGCCTCAGTTACCTCATCTGTAAAATGGGGATTGAGACTGCGGGTCAGGGACTGTGTCTAACTCGATTTGCTTGTATCCATCTCAGTGCTCAATACAGTGCCCGGCACATAGTAGGCGCTTAACAAATACCACAACTATATCATTATTACTATTGTTATTGTTGTTATTACTCACTCCACCAGCTGTAGAAACAGGCTGTCACCTACCCGTGCTGGTTCAGGGTGTTTACACAGAGGGAAAAACTAGGTGGCCTTGAGCCGTAGGAATCAAATTTCATTGCACAGTGGTCAGAGCGCACAGGTCTGGGAGTCAAAAGGTCATGGGTTCTAATCCCGGCCCTGCCACTTGTCTGCTGTGTGACTTTGGGTAAGTCACTTAACTTCTCTGGACCTCAGTTACCTCGTCTGTAAAAATGAGGATCGAGACTGGGAGCCCAACATGGGGCACGGACTGTGTCCAACCCGATTTGCTTTTATCCACCCAAGTGCTTAGTACAGTGCCTGGCACCTAGTAAGTGTTTAATGAATACCATGGTTATTATTATTTTCCAGTCAGGCTACTGGAAAATGGGGTGTAGCCTGTGGGGTTAAGAGAGGAGCAGGGAAGATTTGGTGTGCCTGTCAGGGCAAGATTCAGGCAACCAGCTGGAAGGAGAGAGGAAGTGACATCACTTTTCACACATTTACAGTAATGTGCACAATAGGATCTCCTCTTCTTTCGGGTTGAGGGAGCTCAGCTGCAGAGAGCCTTCCGTAGACCCTAGCCCTGAAGAAGGAGATCACCAACACTTTTTGCAGAGGCACTGGCACAAATAATGGCCTTTGTAGCCAAGCCTGACCCAGAGAGAGTGATTCTCATCCCTGTTTAGTCCCGTGGTCATTCTCATTTGTACAGCTCTTGGTCTAGTAAGGAAAGTCCTTTGGAAAATCCCTCTGACTCTCTGGATTAGGGTGGAATAAGGAGACATTTGGGACACGACTGCTGTTTACTAGCTGAATCTTTTGAGGCCCATCTGTTACTTGAAGTGGATGTTAATTAAAAAGTTGGCTGAGAGCTGTCCCTTTGCTTTTTTAAAAATCTTTTCTTCCCGTGTTTCATCCTGAGTCTACGTGACAGGTGTTAGGGAGCAAGTCTCGGCAATACCGGGCTTGATATCCTTCCTTGCCCGAACTTCCAAACTATAAACCCATCTACTTTAAAGGTCGATGGCAGATATGAAATACCTTTGTCTTGGGACATCACTCAATTGTGTATAAACAGCATGTAGCCACAGCCAATAACTTCGAGGGTGAAACTGTCTTTGAAGATCCGTAACTAGGAGCACAAACAAAACAGTATCTACCCTGAGTCCGAGTGCATGTGTTTGTTACTTTCATTCCTTGTTTTTCCCCCTATGTTTTTTTCTTACCCATTCTGCCTGTCTCCCAAACTTGAGTGAAACCCATTCATTGAATCTTCATCTCCTGTTTTTTAGTGGGCTTTTTTCTCCTCTAGTTAATAGTAAATGTGTCTTTTGCCTTCTGTGATGGATGGGATTCCCAACTTCTTTAAATATTTGTCCCTTGTGAATGGACAGGCAAATCTCTGTTGTTGCTAGCTAGTGCAAAAGCATTGGATTGTAGAGTGGGGATTGCTTTGATACAGTGAGCACATTGTTAAGTTACACACAGATGGTTGGCACATTGAGGAATCCAGGCAACATTTACTTTGTCTTTAAGAATCCGGTTATCTCTGTTATGCTGAAGGAAATGACAAATACACTTTACAATGTTATTGAAATTTAGCCTCTTTTGAAGGCCGTGAAAGTTCAGCTCTATGTGATTCTCATGGGGTGAAGATATGCTAACGACCTGCGAATCATGACCACTTTTCTAGTTTTCAGCACCTTTCCACTCCCACAAAAAACCCAGCCTAACGTTTTTTGGTCTTTGCCAAATAGGGGAAAATTAAGTTGGATTGCAGTTTTCTCCGCTGTAACCCCAACACTTCGTATTTAAAGAGTGATTTTGAAATGCCATTTGCGTTTGGATAGCTAACGCAGGAATACAAAATGTGGGAAACAAGTGATCCGTCAAACTACAGCAGGGTTTTGTGGGTCCATGTAAATGTGTCAGCGTGGTCGGAAACCTGTCTGATGTTCCATGGGCTGTGCTTTTTATGCAATGCGTGGAGCTCTCACTCCCGAGTGAATTCATTAACAAGCTGGTTTTCCTTTGTTCCAAGAGACATAGCATAAGCACAGCTTGAGTTCCTGCGTCATTTATACCGGAAAATTATTCTCTGTAAAACGTTTAGGTCCCTCTAGCCTATATCGTTGTGGGCAGCGAACATATCTACCAACTCTGTTATGTTGTACTTTCCTAAGCATTTAGTACAGTGTTCTGCACACGGTAAGTGCTCAATAAATCTGCTCGATTAAGGCAGTTATTTTGTCACTGGTTTGGCTGATATGGCAGAAGCACTTGGAGGGGCTTCTACCATATCCTAAGGGGCAGAACGACCCCTGTTGACTCCCACAGTCTCAGAAAACTCTACCCTGACACTTCAGGATAAGTCTCCGGGATAGGGAGGACAGTTGTCTCATCTGATCAAACATATTTATTGAGCTCTTACTGTATGCAGAGCACTGTACTAAGCGCCTGGGAGAGTGAAACAGAGCAGATGGGTAGATACGTTCCACAACCTGATCGTGGCTCTTGAGAGCATGCCTGGTTTTCTCTTGTGCTTCAGGGAAGCGTGGAGCCTCTGGGTTGACCTTCAGGGTCCTTCTCTGCTGGGGAGGCTCTGTTTTCTGCTAGGTCTGATGAAGAATTGAAGGATAGAAGCATGTCTCTTCAAGATTCCTCTTCCTTAGCCATTCATTCATTCAATAGCATTTATTGAGCGCTTACTATGTGCAGAGTACTATACTAAGCGCGGAAGAAAGTGCCATGTCTGTTCAGATCAATCAGTAGTATTTATTGAACACTTACTCTGTGCAAAGCACTGTACTTAGTGCTTGGAAGAGTATAGTGCCACAGCCATCCCTGGGGTGGGTTAATTTTTTTTTCCACGTGTGTGGTATTTGTTAAGCATTTACTATGTGTCAAATCCTGTTCTAAGTACTAGGGTTGGTCCAAGTTAATTAGGTTGGATGCAGTCCCTGTCCCGTTTGGGGCTCCCCGTCTAAGTAGGAGGGAGAACAGGTATTTATTTAATCCCCACTTTACAGATGAGGGAACTGAGGCACAGAGAAGTTAAGTGACTTGCCCGAGGTCACACAGCAAGCAGTTGGCCAAGCTGGAATAACAACCCAGGTCCTCTGACTCCAGGGCCTGTGCTGTTTCCACTAGGTTGTGCTGCGAGCAGATTGACTCTATTTATCGCCATCGTTCTCGTCTGTCCGTCTCCCCCGATTAGACCGTAAGCCCGTCAAACGGCAGGGACTGTCTCTATCTGTTGCCGACTTGCTCATTCCAAGCGCTTAGTACAGTGCTCTGCACATAGTAAGCGCTCAATAAATACTATTGAATGAATGAACATCAGACGCTGCCACTAAGTATGGGAAGGGTGACGGGGTTCATGTTAATAATAATGTTGGTATTTGTTAAGCGCTTACTAGGTGCAGAGCACTGTTCTAAGCGCTGGGGTGGATACAGGGTAATCAGGTTGTCCCACGTGAGGCTCACAGTTAATCCCCATTTTACAGATGAGGTCACTGAAGCACAGAGAAGTGAAGTGACTTGCCCACAGTCACACAGACACACAGTCACACAGACACGGAGGGGGCACAGAGCACCTCTATGTCCAGTATCTTAATATTTTAAGGCCGAGTCTTCCACCACTCCCGCTCCCACCACGGAGCCACTTCCCTTCTCTGTGCCAGGCACAGTACTAAGCGCTGGGGTGGATGCAAGCAAATACTATAATAATTATTATTAGAAGCAGGCACACATAGAGACCACAAGTGGGGTCCATACAGGCTCAGACGCAAATGCACGGATACATTCATGAGAAAAGAATAAACAGATTGAGAAACGGGCAGAGGGGGCGAGTGCCAAGGCAAGAGACGTGGATAGAGAATGTTGGGAGAAAATCAATCGGTCGGGGAAAATGAAAAAAAAGGGAGGGAATGAGCAAATGGTCTAGCTAACCTGGAAGGCATTCCAAGAATTATGATCCAGTCTTTTCTCCTCTCAAAAAGCGTCCATATGATCAATCAGCGATATGTATTGAGCGCTTACTGTGTGAAGAGCACTGTACCAAGAGCTTGGCAAAGTAAAATACGGCAGAGTTGGTAGACGGGATTCCTGCCACGAGGAGCTTAGAGTCTGCAGAATATACAGTCTACGTGAGTAGCATATGAGCAATTAGTCCTGAACTCCAACTGTTACTGATGAGAGTCAACGCTGCCTCAATATTCCCCTGGTATGTTGGATTTGTATAGCGTGTGATTAAAGAGCTTCATTTTGGAATGATTTCTTTAAAGAGAAGTGTTGTTTTCAGAATACTAAACAGGCTTCTCGGTGACTTCTGACGGCAGGTCTAAGCTGTGAGGAGCCCGAAGCCCTGCTGTTTCTATCATCCTCTTAGTCGCTCTCTTTTCCTCAGGCCACAGTATGTATTAAGAGATATTGCCATGAGATAATTTTGCGGAGTGAGAGCATACAAGCGTATGTCGAGTAGATGCTTTATGTTAAGCCTGGGGGAGGGGTAAAGGCTGAGATAAGTAGAGTGCCCTGGGCATCCCCATGTGTAGGGTGAGCTGGGAGACAGACTGTGAGCTCCTCTAGACTGTAAGGTCAGTTAGTCAATCATATTTATTGAGCACTTACTATGTGCAGAGTTCTCTGTTAAGCACTTGGGAGAGTACAATACAACAACAGACACATTCCCTGCCCACAGTGAACTTACAGTCCAGAGGGGAGACAGACATTACTATAAATAAATTACAGATATAATAATGTTGGTATTTGTTAAGCGCTTACTATGTGCAGAGCACTGTTCTAAGTGCTGGGGTAGATACAGGGTAATCAGGTTGTCCCACAGTTATTCCACATTTTACAGAAGAGGTAACTGAGGCACAGAGAAGTGACTTGCCCACAGTCACACAGCTGCCAAGGGGCAGAGCCGGGATTCAAACCCACGACCTCTGACTCCCAAGCCCGGGCTCTTGTACATAAGTGCTGTGGGGGCTGGAGGGTGGATGAAAAAGGGAGCAAGTCGGGGCGACGCAGAAGGAAATCGAAGAAAAGGAAAAGAGGGCTTAGTCAGGGAAGGCCTTTTGGAAGAGATGTGCCTTCAATAAGGCTTTGAAGGTGGGGTGAGTAATTGTCTGTTGATTGGGGGGTGGAGGGGTGGGGGGCGTTCGAGGCCAGAGGCAGAACGTGGGCGAGAGGTCGGTGGCGACACAGATGAGACTGAGGTTCAGCGAGAAGCTTAGCACCAGAGGAGTAACGTGTGCGGGATGGGTTGTAGTAGGAGAGTAGGGAGGTGAGGTAGGAGGGGCAAGATGATCGAGTGATTTAATAATAATGTTGGTATTTGTTAAGCGCTATGTGCAAAGCACTGTTCTAAGTGCTGGGGGGGGGGGCGGATACAAGGTGATCAGGTTGTCCCATGTGGGGCTCACGGTCTTCATCCCCATTTTACAGATGAGACAACTGAGGCCCAGAGAAGTTGTGACTTGCCCAAAGTCACACAGCTGACAAATGGCGGAGACGGGTTTAGAACCCATGACCTCTGACTCCCAAGCCCGGGCTCTTTCCAATGAGCCACGCTGCTTCTCTAATGTAATGCTTTAAAGTAGCATTACTTGGTACAGTACTCTGCACCCAGAAAGCGCTCGATAAATACCACTAATGAGGACAGCTACTCCCCAGGCCATTTGAGGAGCAGCTTTTCTAGCTGGGAGAGTTGGCAACTCTCTATACTTCTAACCCTATATGTTCCCTGTGCTGTGTAGCCATCGAAAATGGCCGAGTTGTGCTGAGACAATTCTCCCGCAAGAGGCACGTCCCTCTGGAGCAAACCTATTTGGGCTAGATAAATGACACGGGATCTTCTGCAGGGAATTCTGTGTGGATACAGCCCTGATCCACAAACCCCACCTCAGGCTCCTAGATTTCAACTACCCCGATCTTTGGGAAGCCCAACTTAATGGGACATGCCCAATTTCATCCAGTTATCTAATCGTTCAGCTACCTTAACTAATCTCCATCAAGGTGAGATCGAGTAGTACATTTCTCCTTTATTTTAAATCTTTTAGTTTGGTTTACTTTCAGTGAGTTCTGTGTCACTTGTGCACCCTTTAAAGCACTTGATATCACCCAATCCTCAGTCCCTCAGCACTTATGTACGTCTGTAATTTATTTATTCACATTAATGTCTCTCTCCCCTCCGTAAGCCCGTCAAACGGCAGGGACTGTCTCTATCTGTTGCCCACTTGTTCATTCCAAGCGCTTAGTCCAGTGCTCTGCACATAGTAGGCGCTCAATAAATACTATTGAATGAATGAATGGTCTGTAAACTTCTTGTGGGCAAGTCTCTAGTTTTGTACTCTCCCAATTTAATAGTGCTCTGCCCATTGTAAGTGCTCAATAAATACCACTGATTGATCGAGTGAGTGAAAAATATAGTATTTTCCAAAAATATATCTCCGAGAAAATTTCCAGTCCCCTTTTCTCCGCCCTACCTCCAAACGTCGTTAAAACAATGATTTTTCCTGCAACTGTTTATTTTTCTGAATTATATAGAATCGCCTCATTTTTCCATCTCATTTAAGCTGATATAACCTAAATAGCACCTGTGGTGAAGATTTGAATATAGAAAGTAAATTGTTTTGGGACAGTCATAACCCAGTAATATTCTCCTTTTCAAAATAAAAAATAACTTTCTGGCGGGGGGGGGGGGGAGTCTTCGAAGATGTAATCTTGGTGATTTAATATTTTGTACAAATTAGTATTTGAAGCCTAATGGGTATATAAATCTGCCCTATTGTCTATCTTCTGGAGTTTGATGGCTAGACCTCCTGGGGACTTTAAAAACTTTGCTTTCTCTATACACAAATTAGAAATACAAAGCATTTTAAAACTCTCAAAAGTTTCTTCCCCTTTTCCTCCATTGTAGTTTAGTTTGGAAGCATATTATCATTCTGAAAATTTAGAAGACCTCCTCTTTCAAGTGGTTATCCTATCAGATGTAATTAGCCAAAGTACCAGTACCAGCAGAGTTAAATATATTAAAAAAACCCCCACCGTACTTGTAGATGAATTGATTCCTTGGGATCACTTAGCAGCTGTTTGTCTAAAAGATAAGGTATTCAAAATTCCAAGGAACTAAATTCAAAAAAAGATAGGCTTCCCCTTCAGGCTATTTGGTAGTGGGAGGGATGATTTTGCAAGAGCTCTGCACAGATTGAACTCTTTAATCATTTTAAGGAAAGCCATTTTTTTCAGTGTCACAATTTTTATTCATTTGTTTAAAGAAAATTGGATGATAGCCTATTCTTTTCGAAGTGGAAGAATATGGTAAGCCAAATGAATCCAGCATTTCCTAACACATTTTGTTGTCAGAGAAACAGCAGTGGTTGGTATCGGGGCTTCAGACGAGCAGCAATAGCTTGAAAAACTGGAGGCCAGAACTCAGTGGAGGAAGCCAGGCCAGCTCTGGATCTGAAATGGGTTAGCCTTAGGGCTGAATTTTATTTTATTTTTTTATGGTATTTGCTAAGCATTTATTATGTGACAGGCACTGTACTAAGTGCTGGGGTAGGTGCAAGATAATCAGATTGGATACAATCTAGATCAAATTCCCCATAATTTACATTTTAAATATGGATACTATAAGGTTTTAGACTGTAAACCCGTCATTGGGCAGGGATTGTCTCTATCTATTGCCGAATTGTACATTCCAAGCGCTTAGTACAGTGCTCTGCACATAGTAAGCGCTCATTAAATACTATTGAATGAATGAACGAATATTAGGGACAAGGGTTGTATCCAATCCCCATTTACAACTGAGGTACACGAGACACAAAAAAGTTAAGTGACTTGCCCAAAGTCACACAGCAGACAAGTGGTAGAGCGGGGATTAGAACCCAGGTCCTCTGACTCCCGGGCCCACCCTGCTCTTCTCACTAGACCGCGCTGCCTTTCACTAGGCCAAGCTTGCTTCTTGGTTCGGCCCCTTTAGTCAGCGAGAGCTAAAACAAAAGCTGGGGAAGAGATGGGGTCACATCCCCCGGAGGCAGGGGAATTACAAACAAGGGGCTGATGACATCAGCATTTCCCTACCCTGTTTCAGTGCTGGATTTCACGTGGGAGCCCCAAACTGACAGCCAGGCACTGATTATCTGTCCGGTATTATATAGAAGCAAATAATTAGTAGATGTCCCGCCACCATTTTAATGACTCATCCTGGTGGTTCAACTTGCATGTCCATTCAACTCTCATACTGCTTGATACTATGGAAGTACTTGCGAAGAAGGCTGTAATCCTTTTCCCAGTGTAGAAAAACACTGTAGAAGTCTATCTAGCATAAAACTGGTTCAGTTCCTTGTCATGGCTATAAAGCTTGTTTCCACCGATTCTTGAAAATATTCTGTAGGGACCTAATAAAGGGCTTGCTCATTCACTTTAAGTAGATCAAGAAGTGTTTTGTTTGTGGATAACTATGAACAAGAGCATTCTTTGGCCAGGATTATTCTACTGGCATCTGTGATATGCATAATATTATAGGGTTCACTGCAAAAGCACTTGTGCGATTTACATATTTCAAGTCTTAAATCAGAGGGAAGGAGGAAAGAAAGGTAAAAAGCAACATGCTATTTAAGCAGTGGCTGTGAAGATGGGCGTGGGAGGGAAACCAAACAAATAGCATGGCTTTATCCTGATATTTCGGCATCTAGAGTACTGAGTAGAGTTCTGGTTGCTGTATCTTGGGAAATGTCAAATTATTGGAGAAGGTATAGAGAAGGGAGATTGGGAGAGTCCAATACTAGAGAAGTGGTAGATCAGTCGTATTTATTGAGCACTTACTGTGTGCAGAGAACTGTAATAATACTAAAAGCGCTTAGTACAGTGCTCTGCACATAATAAGCGCTCAGTAAATACTATTGAATGAACTGTACTAAATGCTTAGGAGAATACAGTATAACAGAATTGGAAAACACATTCCCTGCCCACAATGGGCTTACATCATCGTCATCATCATCATCATCAAAGCAATTTAGCGTCTCCTACACGAGAACATTAGTAAAAGGTGTGATTCCTGACCTCAAGCAATTTACAATCAAATGGATTCCCATTAATCTAGCAAGGTGAAGGCTGACAAGCATGATTCAAGTTTATAAAATCATAGAGGGATGCCCGGATAAACACGGAATTGTTGTTCTCCAATCCCCCGACACCAGGACCCTTGGGCCCCTGTGGAAATTTGAAGGTGGGAGATTCAAAACCCAAAGAAACACCTTTTTACCCAGTGGAGGGTTAAGTGGATGGAATTTATTTCAGGGTCCAGTGGAATTATCAACAGGTTAAAGAGGAGTTTGGTTACACTCAGTGATGAGACTCTATGAAGTGTTGTTTTGGGGGGCATAGGGTGTTAAGTTTACCTATTTCCCCTCCATGGCTCTCCCTTTTCATTAGGATCCCTCTTTGTCCCTACAAACTCCTTTCTCTACTGTCCTGGAGTTTGGTTGGTGTCTTAGTTTTGTTCTCAAAAGGGCCCCTCCTTAGAAAAGGCCCAGTTTTGAGAGCTGGGAACATCGGCAAGAATGAGCTGGTGGGAAGGATCTAGGTGATAGAGAATGGGATCCGATCTGGAGGGTAGGGAAAGGGAATGTGATACCGATTTGTCCATTCCAAGCGCTTAGTACAGTGTTCTGCACATAGTAAGTGCTCAATAAATGCTATTGAATGAATGAATGAATGAATGTGGGGAAGAAGAGATGAGACTAGGATGAAAAGGGACCCTTGCTCCTGAGGTGAAAGGCTTGAAGTGTGGAGAAGTTCCCTCTCAAGAAGTTGGAAATTTCTCATCAAGGCAGCTTGGACCTCAAGTTCTCTTTGCCTCACCCAAATGGTCTATGGATGGAACCAGAAGCAGCGTGGCTCAGTGGAAAGAGCACGGGTTTTGGAGTCAGAGGTCATGAGTTTGAATCCCGGCTCCTCCACTTGTCAGCTGTGTGACTTTGGGCAAGTCACTTAACTTCTCTGTGCCTCAGTTACCTCATCTGTAAAATGGGGATTAAGACTGTGAGCCCCACTTGGTGGGGCTCTGGCCTGAAACGGAAAGGACTCGGAGACCCCTCTGAGCTGGATTTGGGCCTAGCCCTTATCAGCCTCTAAGCTAAGAAGGAAGGCTTTTTCTACACAGTGCTCATTAAATACCATCGGTAGATTTACCCCATTCCTTGAAGGCACAATTCTATTCCATCTTAGATAAAAAAGGAGGGGTCACAGTATTTTGGAGACCTTCGTGAAAATAAACATTAGTCCACGTGCCTGTGTTTGAAAAGAAATCACCGAAGACCTAAAGCCAGGCAAGCCGTGGCCCTAAAGGAATAAAAACCAAACGGCAGACCCTGTCTCTATCTGTTGCCGTCTTGTACATTCCAAGCGCTTAGTACAGTGCTCTGCACATAGTAAGCGCTCAATAAATACTACTGAATGAAAACCCCCACAATATAATACACTCCTTTCATTTTCCCTCTCGTTCGGTCGTCGCTGGTAACTCTACGGTCCTTCACCTGTGACCTCTTCGGGGTGATGTTTTAATCTTTTTATTGACAAACCAAGATTCGGAGTAACTGGCCCAAAGTCACAGAGTTAATGACAAAATAGAGAACACAGCTCTGATGCCACGAAATTGAAACAGAAATCCAGATGGTAAAAATGACTGGGGGGATTACCTACCTGTGTAATAGTTCAGCTACATAACCATTAATACTCGTCACTCTGGTGTTCATTGTAAGCCAAGAGCTGGTACTTGGCTGACAAATTCTGCTTTCCTGGAATTCACAGGTAGATAGTGTCCTGCTTCCTAGACCCTGATTCACAACAGATTTCTCAATCCCTAAGGAAACTCTAGGTGGAGGTTTGGATTCCACCAAACTTGGGTTGGCTGCCTCGGCTGTCAGCTCTAGTGACATTTCAAATATTTTTTTGTTGCTGTCATAAGTGAGTATTGTGGTTATTTTCCCCTCAGGGTCAGTGAGACTCCGAGGAGGCAAGAACAAATACGAAGGGACCGTCGAAGTATATTCCAACAAAGTTTGGGGCACCATCTGCAGCAGCCAGTGGGATGATAACGGCGCAGCCGTCGTGTGTCGCCAACTGCAGCTTGGGTGAGTTTCCAGGTCCCCGAATGAGTCGGTATATTCAGTTCAGTGCTGATGCTGAGAGTATTGGAGATGAGGCATGGGTAGGATTTGCTGGGGGTGGGAAAAAGGAAGAGCTTTTTTTCAAGCGCAATTCTAAAAGCAAAAATCCTGAATGGGAAAGACTGGTTCCCTAGTTCATCCACAATTATTTCTCAAACCCTACCAGCTGAACAAGAAAATGAGGTCCGGTGATGGGTGTTGATGAATTCTGTCTGGGATGTTAGAGGGAAAAAGGCATTTAGGGATGGGAAAAACAATAATTGTGGTATTTGTGAAATTCTATGTGTCCAACACTGTGCTAAGTGTTGGGGTAGATGCGTGATGATCAGATCGGACCCACACAGAGCTTCCAGTCTAAAAGAGCTTGAACCATGACTGAGGATGATCCTGGGTCAGACTTTGGTGCTGTGTTTGAGTCGTTGTTTTCTTCTGTCCCCAACATTGTCAGTTTTCAGATGACACTGCCCAGGAGCTGGAGTTGTTGCCTTATTTAGGGCAGAGAACTCACCTCCATGACTTGCGTTGCCTTGGGGTGGCAGGGGAGGAGGGAGAGTCCCAGAACTAAAGCTATATGGAGCTCAATCAGGGAACCTGTGGTAAGGAGAACTGTGATATGGGGCTTCCTGGGAAGCCCCCCCCCCCAGCTCACCTGTATCACACCTCACCTCTGGTCTCTTCCCTTTCCTGTATTATTTTTTATGGCATTCGTTAAGCACTTACTATGTGTCGAGCACTGAACTAAGCGCTGAGGTAGGTACAGGCCAATCAGATTGGACACAGTCCCTGTCCCACATGGGGTTCACCCTCTTAATTCCCTTTTTGCAGATGAGGGAACTGAGGCCCAGAGAAGTGAAGTGACTTGTCACGCAGCAGGCAAGTGGCCGAGCTAGGATTAGAACTCGGGTCCTTCTGACTCCCAGTCCCGTGCTCTGTCCATTAGGCCACACCGCTTCTCATCTCTGCTTTCTTCCTTCCCTGCCCCTGCGCCTCTGGAGCTCTGAAATCATTCCCTCGCCTTCTTTCCCTTCCCTCCACATTTCCCCCATCTGTCTCTGTCTGCTTTGTTTTGTCCCTGTCACTTTAGAGAGGCTTTGGCTTTTTGGTGAATCTGTTCAAGGTGGGATATGAGCCAGTTTTATAGCTTCTCGGGCTCCAGTTGATAGAATGCATAGAAAATAATTTCTAGTAGTAGTAATTATAGTACGAAGTGTTTCGTGTGTGCCGAACACTGAACTAAGCTCTAGGAAAGAATACCCAGATGGGAGTGAGACATGGTCTCTGTCCTTGGTGAGTTTAGAATCTAAAAATAAAAAGGAGTGGGGAGACTAGTAACAGGTTCCTAAGGAGCTATAAAACAAAACACTAAGACAACAGAAGATAAAAACAAAGATCAGTAGGATACTGGGGCTAGGGGAGCAGAATTTCAGGCCTCAGAGACCACAGCGGCAGCTGTCACAGTCTTCCGGAGGTTTCGGGGAGGTGGAACCAAGCTGTGGCCGCTTTTCTCCGTCCTGCCTTGGTGGTGGAAGGCGGGTCTGGAAGGAGGCTCCGAAGGGAGGTAGGAGAGAACCGATGTGGGATCCTGGAGAGGCAGAAGGGCAGTCCAGGAGAGGAGGATGCCGAGAGCCGCGATAGGGAGGTGGAGGAGTCATGTGGCCTTTGGAGGGGAGAGATGCTGCGGGTGTCCGGGAGGCGCTTAAGTCTCCGTGGTTTGATATCCAAAATCACATGTCCTAACAGTTATAATTTGGGAATCATTATTTAACTTCCTCTTCATTTTAACCTAATTTTCTAATAATAATGTTGGTATTTGTTAAGCGCTTACTATGTGCAGAGCACTGTTCTAAGTGCTGGGGTAGATACAGGGTCATCAGGTTGTCCCACATGAGGCTCACAGTCTTAATCTCCATTTTACAGATGAGGTAACTGAGGCACAGAGAAGTGAAGTGACTTGCCCACGGTCACACAGCTGACAAGTGGCAGAGCAGGGATTCACCTCTGACCCCCAAGCCCGTGCTCTTTCCACTGAACCACACTGCTTCTCTATTTTCTGCCTTTTAACCTGCATTTTAACCATTCTTCAAATATGTGATTTGATTTTTTCTCATATTTCCAGTGCAGTGTTTCCAGACATTAGAGTGCCAATCAGAGCACCTAAACTTTTAATGATATTTAATATTAATCCGTATGCATCAAGCCAAGTGTTAAAAAAAATACATGGATTAGATGAGAGAAAATTGGAGCCAGCCCATCTGGATGCTGGGAGTTTGGTGATCCTTTCTGAGATTCCAACTTGAGACTGTTGCATTATATGGCTATTGTAGATTTTCTTATTCCTTCAAACATTTGGAATCATTTGTGAGAAATGTAACCAGATCACTATGTGGCCTAGTGGAAAGGACAAGGGCCTAGGAGTCAGAGGATCTCAGTTCTAAACCCTGCTGTGTGACCCTGGGCAAGTCACTTAACTTCTTTCTGCCTCAGTTACCTCATCTGTAAAATGGGGATTAAATACCCGTTACCCTTCCTATGGAGATTCTGAGCTCCCTGTGACAAGGATTGTGTCCAACCTCATTACCGTGTATCTACCTCAATACTTATTACAGTGCTTGGCAGATAGAAAGCATTTAACAAGTACTATTATTATTTTTATTGGTATTGCTGTAATAATAATTACAGCACAATAATTTTTTTTTTTAATCTGCCAAACCTCCTCCTACTTCCTCACTCTCCACAAGAGGGATACGAGTAGTCAGATAGATGAATTTAGCATACTGTTCCGGGGAAAGAGGCTATGTGCTAAAACAATTTTTCTGCAAAAGTTATGTACTAATACATTTAAATGGCAAGAATGGCTGAACAAGAAAAGTAATAGAAGTACAAGACTGTAATTAACAGAATAATGTTGCAGTGGGTTTGGCCAGATTTCGCCTTTGCTTGATTGCCTGGAAAATGCCATTTAATTATATTTTTGTCTTTTGACCTCTTCCCCTTCCTACTTCTATTCTCTCATTCTTCCCTTCCCCCAGTTGTCAATTGCTTCAGTGTTTATTTCTAAGTTTGATGGCTTCTCATCGGTCTTTATTCTCCTAGAGAAAGAGGCATAGCCAAGCAAACACCACTTTCAGGATTGGGCCTTATCCCGATTTCCTGGAGCAGTGTCCGTTGCCGTGGGGATGAAGAAAATATACTGCTCTGTGAAAAAGACGTCTGGCAGGATGGGACATGTCCTCAGAAAATGGCAGCCGCTGTCACATGTAACTTCTCCGGGGGTAAGACTCATTGTTTTTATTAACAACCGTCAGACCACTTGAAACAATTCAGACATGTCGGTGGCGGCCAGTAGTAAAAATATTCTATTTAGAACTTGGCTTGCCATGAATTTAGATACCATTAAATCATCAAATTCTCCTCTTTGGAAATTTTCTCCATAGGACGGATTCAGCTAACAGCTGTAGCACAATTTGCATTTTTTAAATATCTTAACCCTTTCACAGACATACTTTGCTACCTGATTTTCAGGTGGACACCCGCTGTGTGTGATTACCATTATAATTGACCCTCATATCCAAAGACAGAGTTTGTATTTTTATCAGATAATCATCAGAATTTAAAATATATTTAGTGAAGGATGTATGGTACTACTTTGACCCCTTAGAAGCGTTTCCTAGTTAGAACAAAATTTGTTTATTGTCAGGGCCCAGTGAGGCAAGTAAGAATAAATTTTAAAGGAAACGAGAAACAGTAATGAGATTGTTTTTCTCCTTGTATAGATAGCCAACATACCAATAATAATGATGATGGTACTTATCAACCACTTATTATGGCATTCGTTAAGTGCTTAGTATGTGCCGGGCACTGTACTGAGCACTGTACTAAGCTGGAGAAGCAACGTGGCCCAGTGGTTATAGCATGGGCCTGGGAGTTAAAAGGACCTGAGTTTTAATTCCGCCGCTGCCACCTGTCTGCTGTGTGACCTTGGACAAGTCACTTTCCTTCTCTGTGCCTCAGTTACCCCATTTGTAAAATGGGGATTGAGACTGTGAGCCCCACCTGGGACAGGGACTATGACCAACTGAATTTGCTTGTATCTACCCCAGCTTGGCACGTCGTAAGCGTTTAACAAATACCAGAATTATTATTATGATTGTCTGCTGTGTGACCTTGGGCAAGTCCTCAATTACCTCATCTGTAAAATGGGGGATTAAGATGGTGAGCCCCGTATGGGACAGGTACGGTGTCCTACCCGATTATCTCGTATCTACCCCGGTGCTTAGAACAATGCCTGGAACATAGTAAGTGCTTAACAAATGCCGTTCAAACAAACAAACCAAAACTGGGGGAGATACAAGATAAATAGTTGGACACGGTCCGTGTCCCACATGGGACTCATAGTTTGAATCCCCATTTTACGGATGAGATAACTGAGGCACAGAGAAGCAAGTGACTTGCCTAAAGTCACACAGCAGACAAGTGGCAGAGCGGGATTTAGAATCCAGAACCTCTGACACCCTGTGCTCTTTCAACTAAGTCACACTGAGTCAGGCACTATCCTTTTTTTTCAGGCACAAATGCTTGGTTTTCTTTATGGAATGTTTCTTCCCACAGGCCCTGCATTTCCTCCTGTGCGACTGGTTGGTGGGAGAAGTTCTCACGAAGGCAGAGTAGAAGTCTACCACGGCGGACAGTGGGGGACTGTCTGTGACGACCAGTGGGACGATGCTGACGCCGAAGTGATCTGTAGGCAGCTCAGCCTAGGGTTCGTTTCCATCGTGAACCTACGCACGCGTCGTAATGTTCCCTATCACTCTTCTCTGAACCGCATTTACGTTGCGTTTTTCAAACACTTCTCCTGATTCACGGTGGTCCAAGATAAAGGGGCGCCATTTAACGTTCCTCCCCCATCGTCCCCACACAACCCCGAAATGGCGCTCGTAAACACGCTGCTTCAGTGAACTGGCTTAATCCGGTTTTGAACAAGTCTAGACAGTTTGGTTCACTTGTGCCTCGCGTTCATTTGTGTTGTGAATGTAATCCAGTACAAGACAGTGTGCAAGTGTTAGCAGAGGAATGCACTACAAGAGCTCCCATTCAGGTTTTCACGGCTCCATCGCTAGCTGTGAGATGAAACCGTGCATTTTAGGACTGACAGATGGAACAAAGATTACCAGTGAGACCTCTTTGTCTTGGACCACCCGACCTGGGTACCGATGAGAACGCATGGCTTTATACATACGTTGTTTGCATAATGGAGGTCTGAAAATAAATTTTGGAAAATTAAGGCTAGTAATATTTGGGGTCATCTATGGACCAAGAATTCTCATCCACACTTATTTAGTAAATTGCCTAAGACACAGAATAGCTACCTGACCAGCCTTTAAATAACAACTCATCTTTCTTGAACTTCTCTTCATTACTAGAACTTCTAAATTACGGTCCTTCCCTTGTAGAATGTGTGTATGGCTTGACCGAGAATGATATTTTTGTAATACGTTAAATAGTGCGATTTGGGAAGCAAATCAGGCTTTTCCTCAATCAGCTTCATAAGATGCTGAAGAACTGAGAATTCTCAGAATATAATAAATCCCTTCTTGAGCTATGGTTACTTACCTTATCATTAAGGTCAAAATGCCCAGTACAGCACCCCTCTGATGGTGAGGAGGAATTGGAGCCCTCTTTTTCTTTAAAGGCATTTGTAAAGCGCTTACTGTGTGCCAGGGCACTGTACTGGGGTAGATACAAACTAATCCGTTTGGATATAGCCCTTCTCTCAAATGGGGCTCACAGTCTTCATCCCCATTTTTTAGATGAGGTAGTTAAGAGGCACAGATAAATTAAATGACTTGGCCAAAGTCCCACAGCAGGAAAGTAGTGGAATCAGGATCAGAACCCAGGTCCTTCTGACTCCCAGGCCCATGCTTTATCCACTAGGCAACACTGCTTCTCTGACTACTCTGGCAGCTTCTCCACAGGTCTCTGGAAGTAGTTCAGAGGAATGGAGGTTGGCGTGCCTTGGGGTCGGGGTGGGGAGGAGGGGAGGGCTCGGTTTACATGGTTTAGAGACCACAGGTGGGCTACAGGCTGCTGTTGGAACAGTTGGCATTCCAGCTTGTTTTAAGCCACGTCTCCTCTGGGGAGACGGGATTGTTTGAACGCTCTATCTGCTCCAAAATCAGGATTTTTATTCTTCTTGTTGCATATTCATCTACCGGTTATTTGAATTGTCCCATTTCGACACTTGGATTTAGACCACATCAGCATTATCAAAAATCAAAACCTGACCCCTTCTTTGTGCATGCTGTTCTATAGGGCTCTTTTCAGAGCAAGGGTAACGTGATCCCTGCTCTCTAGGATCCTATGAGGGACAGGGACTGGATTGAATTCTCACCTGTGGATTCTCTTCCAGCCCTTAGTACAGTGCTTTGCACAGTAAGTGCTCAATAAATATTATCACTATTATTACTATGGTCCAGTAGATATACCACTGAAGTTAGCAGACATATAATAGTAACGGTATTTATTAAGCGCTTACGGTATTTGTCAAGCACCATTAAGTGCTAGGGTAGATACAAGTTAATCAGGCCAGACGCAGTCCAAGTAATAAGGAGAACAAGCATTGAATCCCCTTTTTACAGATAAGGAAACTGAGTGACCGCAAAGTTAAGTAACTTGCCCGGTGTCACACAGGCGGCAAATAGCAGAGCTAGAACTCAGGTCCTCTGACTCCCGGGCCCGGGCTCTTTCCATTAGGCTATGCTGCTCCTACTTTTCTAAGCTGTAGAAGGAAAAAGCCAGTTGTACAAACATTGAACCAAGTATTTACATTCTGCCCACAAAGATCAACTCCGGCCCCCCTCCCCATCCTCTGTTTCTCTTATGTATTTACACTCTGTTATTCCTCCTACCTGTAATTTATTTTATTTAGTGTCTATCTTCCCCCTGCTAAACTATCAGCTCCTTGAGGGTAGCGATCAGTTCTACTAACTCTATTGCATTCTCCCAACTGCTTAGTTCAGTGCCATGTGCAGAGTAATTTCTACATAAATATTAAGTGGTTATGCATATAATAATAATAAGGTTGGTATTTGGTAAGCGCTTACTATGTGCAGAGCACTGTTCTAAGCGCTGGGGTAGATACAGGGTCATCAGGGTGCCCCACCCCTTGAGGCTCATAGTTAATCCCCCTTTTACAGATGAGGTAACTGAGGCACAGAGAAGTGAAGGGAATTGCCCAGTCACACAGCTGACAAGTGGCAGAGCCAGGATTCGAACCCGTGACCTCTGTCTCCCAATCCTGGGCTTTTTCCATTGAGCCACGCTGCTTCTCCAAGGCATATGTGTATGTATGATAGCACATGAAAAGTTAGTGCAGGAGTTGTGTGTTCTGGCTTGACAGTGTTGGATATGCTCAGTTCTTCCATAATAATAATAATGTTGGTATTTGTTAAGCGCTTACTATGTGCAGAGCACTGTTTTAAGCGCTGGGGTAGATACAGGGTAATCAGATTGACCCACATGAGGCTCACAGTCTTCATCCCCATTTTACAGATGAGGTGACTGAGGCCCAGAGAAGTTAAGTGACTTGCCCACAGTCACACAGCTGACAAGCTGGCAGAGATGGGATTCGAACCCATGACCTCTGATTCCCAAGTCTGTGCTCTTTCCACTGAGCCACGCTGCTTCCCATAATGCATATTTTCCCCCCTGTGTGTTTTGATTAGAGAATCCTGTTAAGGTTTTAGGAAAGATTCTTTGAACAAGCAGTGTCACCTAGTGGAAAGAGCACAGGCCAGGGAGTCAGAGCACGGGGGCTCTAATAACTGCTCCGCCACTTCTCTGCTGTGTGACCTTGGACAAGTCACTTAACTTCTCTGTACCTCAGTTCCCTCATCTGTAAAATGGGGATTATGGCTGTGAGCCCCATATGGGACATGGATTCTGTCCAACCTGATTCATCTTATAAGGTCTTAGTACAGTGTCTAGTACAAAGTAAGCACATGAAAAATACCATTTAAAGAAAAATCAAAACCTGATTCTTTTCTTTAGGAAAAACTTGACTTCATTTCTAAGTGCTGTCTGCTTGCTGACTGACTTGCTTTGCTTCTTTCAGTGTCAATCGTTATTTCCCCAGTTTTTAAGTAAAGAAGTCCCCCTTTAAAGCCTCCAAAGGGATTTGTGGGTATTCTTCTCAGCTCAAAGCTGGTGGCAGGAACTTAGAACAGGAGTTCAGTGGAACATCTAAAATTTAGAGATGTAGGGAGGTCGCTTTTCCAAGATATATAGTTTGGATAAATGTATTTGCAATCAAAATCATGGTTCCTTAAGGAATTGGGGTGAGAATAGAGTGGGAAAGAGGTTCTGCTAGATTTCTAAGGAGCTTTAGATACATCTCACATTTGCATTGGCAAATTCCAGTTGGGAAGCACATCCCCTCTCTACTAAGCACTGGGGAAAATACAGTACAAAGGAATCGGTAAGCACAATCCTAGCCCACAAGGAGTTCATTCATTCAATAGTATTTATTGAGCGCTTACTAAGTGCAGAGCACTGTACTGAGGAGTTAGAGTCTGCAGGCGGAGACAGACATCTAAATAGGTTACGGAGGGGGAAATAGCAGAGAATAAGAATACTTATGAAATTAGTGAGGGGCCGTGGTGAATATCAGAGTGTTTAAAGGCTACAGAACTAAGTTCAGAGTTGACACAGAGGGGAGGGCAGATCAGACAAATAAAGGACTCCATCTGGGAAGCTCTTAGGGGAGATGTGATTTTTAGGAAGGTTTTGAAGGTGGGAAGAGTGGAGGTCCATCAAAAGTGAAGGGGGAGGGAGAGCAATCTACCTAGCTCCGTAGAGTTACGCGTAACGTGGAGCTGGTTTACTCCAGAATTGAATAGCAGCATGGTTTAATGGCTAGATCGTGAACCTGAGAGTCAGAAGGACCTTGGTTCTAATCCCGGCTCTGCCACTTGTCCTCTGTGTAACATTGGGTGCCACTTCTCTCTGCCTCAGTTTCCTTCACGTGTAAAATGAGGATTAAGACTGTGAGCTCCATGTGGGACATAGACTGTGTCCAACATGATTAGTTGTATAAACCTCAGCACTAAGTAGAGTGCCTGGCACATGGTAAACACTTAACGAATGAGGATTGAGATCGTAAACCCCATTTGGGACCGGGACTGTGTCCAACTTGATTACTGTATCTACCCCAATGCTTAGAACAGGGCCTGGCACACAGTAAGCGCTTAACAAATACCACAATTATTAATAATAACAAATACCATACAAAGCAATTGAATACCAAATGGATTAAGATTTCACAATTCCTGGGGAACCCCGCCCCTTTGTAATCTGCTGTCTTTTTGTTTTGCCCACGTCAACAGTGGCGTTGCCAAGGCATGGAGCCAGGCATACTTTGGAGAAGGCTCTGGCCCGGTGCTCTTGGATGAAGTCCGCTGTACTGGAAATGAGCTTTCTATAGAACAGTGCTCCAAGAGTTCCTGGGGAGAACACAACTGTGGTCACAAGGAAGATGCTGGTGTGTCCTGCACCCCTCTGACAGGTAGGAACACCCCCACTTAGCAGTATACCAACCCCTATCTCCTAAATACCATGAAACAAATTATTCTGCCCGGCCTCCCCAAGCCAGACAAAAAACAAAAAAGTCTTTGGGTAGATTCTCTGTATGCTTTCATTTTTTGGCTGTAAACAGTTAGAGATCAAGGATCAATCAGTTCTTGAATGTTCTCTTCTAGCACCTAGTCAGAAGATTGTCAGAGTAGATTCCTCCTATATGGTTTTTTTTTGTCATCTGTAAGCACTTAGAGATCAAGGATGGATCAGTTCTTGTATGCTGTGTTCTAGCACATAATCAGTAGATATTTTTGCACCCCAGACGAGCTTTGCATTTTCCTGTAGAGTTTTTCTTCTAGCTCAAGTAATAGCCTCTTTAAGCACTAAATTGTGCCCTGTTGGGATTTGTGAAGATTCCGCCCGGGATGTTTCCGTTTTATTAATACACAAGGAAAATACTTAGCAAATGGGTGGGGGGGTGGTTGCGGGGAGAATGGTGCCAAAGTCTGGGCCGTGATGCTTCTGCTGATTGAACGTGGAAGGGAAATGCATTTCCCCCATCTCCAGCTTGTAGCACGGTCCCTGCGGGCTCCCAAGAGAATTCTGAAGATTGCTGGACCCGCTGCTAGAGATTCCGGCTGTCAGCAGGGTCACTGCTGCTCCGCCCTCCCCCCAACACCTTATTGTGACTAGGAGCGGTAATTAGAGGGCAGATTGGGGAGGGGCAGCCCTGTCTTCTGCTTCTTGGACAAAAATTTGGCTGGTCATGTGCTTGCTTCAAACAGAATCAAGGGAAGGGGCTGGGCTAGTTGCTTTCCCTTGCTGTGACTTCTAGAGTTGCATTGCTACAGAGGGAAGGGTGAGAATGTTTATTGAAGTGCTGTCCCGTTTGCCTGTTCTCTCTCACTCTTTTTCTCTGTCTCTGTCTCCCTTTCTGCCCTTTGCTCCCCCGCCTCATGCTTGAATCGTTGGCACCTAACCCGGTCTCAGTTTGAGCTCCAGAAAATCTGGTCCCTTTTAATGATGGGTTCCACTGAAGACCACTAGCAAAATCCACTTGGTTTCTCCCAGATGGAAGCTGCTTTGGTCAAATGTTAGCTAGCGTTACTGGTGGCTCAAACTCACAACCTGTGGAACTCTAGGAGAACTCCTGGTAGGCTTTTCTAAAAGGTACTCCTGGAGTTCCTAAATGAGACTTTTCTCCAAGACTTTCAGTGGCAGAAACCATGTGTGTTACTCATTTTAACAACCTGGGCAATATACAAATCAGGGGCTGAAGCTCTTAAGGGCTGGTAAAATGCTTTGGAATGACAATTTTTTCCTCAAATGCATGCTTCCCTGCTCTTCTTTCAGAGCGTTTGCATTCGAAACTTCTGTATTGTAATCCAACTACACCATATCCCTCTCTCTGAGTTGAAATGCCTGACATTTATAGGGGCGACTCAACTGGGCAGTTATAGGGAAGGGTCATAACGCTTTCTAAATGTAATATTTTCCTGAGAGGAAGAATCATTTAGCTATTTTTCCAGAGTCTCAGATTTGCTCCTCTACTTAAAGGAAAAAAAATAAAATAAATGTGTTTTATTCATAATGAAGGACACCGCTTGAATTAAAACTTCGATCAATCAATTGTATTTATTGGGCAGTTTCTGTGTGCAGAGCTCTGTACTAAGTGATTGGAAGAGTAGAATATAACCAAGTTGGTAGATACGTCCAATCCAAAAGGAGCTTACAGTTTAGCGGGGGAGATGTACATTAAAATAAATTATGGGTATGTACATAAGAGTACCGTGGGACCGAAGGTGGGGTGAATAAACATAAATCTAAGCACACGGGAGACATTGAAGGGAGGGGGTGTATGGGAAATGAGGGCTTAGTCAGGGAAGGGCTCTTGGAGGAGAGGTAATTTAAAAAGGTTTTGAAGGTGGAGGGTTGGGGGTAGGTGGTCTGTCAAATAAGAAGGGGGAGGGAGTTCGAAGCCAGAGGCAGGGCATCGAAGAGGGAGTCAGCAGTGAACTAGAAACAAACATCACGATGCCCAGATTGTATCTTAAAGGACATATGATCAGAACTAACCCAGTGAACGGTCAATACGTTTTAAAACTCTGAGGAAGAAACAAAGCCCTCCAAAGCCAAAGTTAGTGACATAAACTAAAACAAAAATCAGTCAATCATTGGTATTTACTGAGTGCTTATTATATTCAGAGCACTGTAGTAAGCGCTTGGGAGATTACAGCACAACATAATTTAGCAGACACTTCCCCTGCACCCAACAAGGTTACAGTCTACATCTGATTATCACTGTTATTTGGACGATCAGGCTAATCTAACCTTGCTTTGTGATGAGATGAAAAAGTCCCTTCGGCTAACTTTGGAGAACTGACTTACTCCTGTTCCTTCTTTCTTACTTGTTAATGCCACAGATGGTGCCATCAGACTAGCAGGTGGGAAAGGCAGTCATGAGGGACGCTTGGAGGTGCGTTACAGCGGACAGTGGGGCACGGTCTGTGATGACGGGTGGACCGAGCTGAATACACAGGTGGTTTGTCGGCAGCTGGGATTTAAGTAAGATCCGTTTCTATGGGGCAGTTAAATAGCCAATGCATCGTCATTTCTGAAACCCATAAATATCCCTAACCTCATTTTCACCCTTTGGCTAATGTGGGAGATACAAAGAAGGTGCGTTCCACTTTTTATGGTAGTTTCCAAGCATCAGACAAGATACAATTTCCACCTGCCTCCAGCTCCCACTAAATGTTTTGTTCCCCTTTGATTTCTAGAGGTGACAAAAGGACTTCGCTAGCCTATTTGTGAAGGCAGAAATCATTTCTAGTTCTCTCGTGTCTTTCCAAGTTTCCTTCTTAGTACTGTCGTGACGCGCACCAGACGGCTGGCAGAGCTAGAAAGGCATCCTGTCTGCCCCACCGTTATTCGGAGGCAGATATGATTAATTCTACTGGTGCAGCGTCCTTGGTCACTTCTGGACCCGCTGCCACTGCTTTCGGTTCTCTGCTGCTGCCGCCACCAGAAATCTCCTGCTTCTTCCCACCATTCAAACATCCCCATCTCTCCTCAAATCAGACCACAGAGGCAGAGGTAAGGAGCCATGGAATTCTGGAGAAGGAGCAGCTATGTCATGTCCTTTCTGAGCCCTGCCCTCGCCCGGCTATTTACACAGACCGCCGTCTTTTATCACCCCGGAACAACATCACCTTTATACCATTCTTGGCCAAAGTGGTGATGTCTGACATCACAGAACTGGGTTTGAGAAGAGTTCAATGATTAATGCTTTTGTATTGCACTATTCCTCCTTCTGGAACATGGGTGATAATGATCACTTTCAGGCTGAAGGAAAGAATCCTCCTTGTGATGAAATGACCTTCGGAGCTCACCCCTGACCTCACCCTCTTGAGGTCTGAAGGCATAGCACTTATAAAGGAAATCTATTTCATGTGGGCCACATGCACACATGCATTCCGGAGTTTAGACCAAGTTGGCTAAAGTGTCTGGAACTGATGGCTTTGTACTAAGTCTTGAATGGAAACCCCTGTGTGCCCTCCCCCGCTCCCCCCCTCCCCCCAGCTCTTTCTTCCATTCTGCATCCTTCTGTTTCATGCCTGTAACCTCCTAATGATGACAAATGAGAAAGATTAACTCACTTTAAGTTGACCGAGCAAGCCCCAAATGTCTGGCCCCATTAAAAATCTATCCGTCAACTTGTACGTCCAAGTCAGCCTGGACGTTTGATTAATTTGCAGTAAGTTTAGCACATACCAGTTCACCATCGAAGCAGCTCCGCCTCACTTTAGGCCTGGCAGAAGATGTTTCTGAATCTATCTTTCCATTATTGTTTTCCCCAACTGTTAGCCTCTGAAAGGAATGCAAAAATTTAGTGTCAGTTTCCCTGCCTGTTGGCTTATTCACTGTTGCTCCAGACCTGCCCCAGTTCTTATTCTTCCAGATTGTTTGGGGCCTGATCACATGCCTTTTCCTGAGCTCACACCTTTTTCCTGTCTGAAGTTTAACAGGAAGGGACATCTTCAAAGGGCTCCTGTTGTCCCCTCTCAGAAGAACCTCCTTCCTTTTCTTTATTATGCAGGAAGCAATCTGAGCTCAGCTGACAGTAAAATGGAAATGCATCACAGAGGCAGAAAGCTCACTAATGACAGTGAAGCAATAGGATAGTCAGGATTAAAGGGACTGACTTTTTGGGGTTGTTCTGGTCACCCCCACCCTTTGGGTCACTGGCAGACATGGGAGCAAAGTCCGGGCTTGCAACATGTATTAAAATTTCTGTGCAGCTCCTGTCCAAACCAAATCTATTTGTAAAGTATAATCCCAACATTTATGGAAATGATTTTCTGAAGAAATCATTACTGCAGCATAGAACAAAACCAGATAAAAGGACCTCTTTTTAATAGTCTCATTGCAGAAATGTTAAATCAGTTCTTGTCAGGATTAGGACTGTTCTGAGATTTGGAAATAGATTCTCGAAATGAATGAATTCGAATATGGTTTGTCATCCCGTCTTCTGCCTTCATTTTAAAATCACTCCAGGCTGTGCAAACCAGAAGATGAAGCAAGGGGCATGGTTAATCCAAAGATTGGATAATCCACCACTAAATGGTCAAGGATGAAGTTTTATTTCCCACTACTGTGTTCTCTGGGCAGTTTTCTTGTCTGTCATGATTCCTCAGTCCACCTCATTGTAGGGAACAGGGCAATATCTCCATCTCACCCCACCCCCCCGCCCCAACCTCACCCCACAAGAGGTTAAATGCCATGAGGTTCTTCAAAAGCAAGAAGTGAAAGCACTCTAACGAATGACTGTTCTATTGCTCCAGGTTTGGCAAACTTGTGCCAGAAAGTCGCTTTGAAGAAAGCACGGGGCCCATCTTGTTGGATGACGTCAGCTGCTCAGGAAAAGAGTCGTCTTTCCTTCAGTGTTCCAGGCGCGAATGGGGTAAACACGACTGCAGCCATCGGGAAGATATCGGAATGACTTGTCACCCAGACAATGACGTTCATAGACTTTCCCTGGGTAAGGTGGCCGCTTGTTTTGCCCAATCCTCAGGTTTCAATTAGCTACAGTTTCTCCAGCCACTCCAGGAAAACGCTTTGGAGCCCAGATGATGAAGTTCCTCTCTCCGCCCCTCTCTTTCAGCTGCATCGTGATCATGATGTGTTTTTTTCTGGACCCTTCCAGGGTCAAGATCATTCAAATCTTACACAAAGTGACTGTCTCCTTGGCCCTGGAACATTCTCAGTGGCAAGCATATGTGGGAATTCTGAGAGTTTTTAGCTTAAAGTAGCACTATGATCCGCTTCCATTAAATACCTGCTCACAATCAGTTGGTTTCCATCTTTCTTTTCTTATTTAGATGGTTGAATACCAGGAATTCAGTTCATGGATAGTGAAAAGGATCCAATGGGAAACTCTGTGTTAATATCACCGTCTCTGATCTGATCAGTGGTGTCGAGCTGTACACAGTGGTGTTTGCTGTACTAAGCACTTGGAAGAATACAATTCAATAGACTTGGCAGATGTAATTCCTGCCCTCAAGGAGCTTACAGTCTAGTGAGGGAGAAAGTTTTTAATATAAATTTCAGGTAAGGGAAGGCAACAGAGTTTAAGGTTATGTTCATAAACGTTGTGGCTGGGATGGAGTAAGTATCAAATTGTTTAAGCATAATTTGGGGTTGGGGTGGGAAGAGAATCAAAGTGTGTAAGGAGTAAAGACCCAAGTGCATAGGCAACAAAGAACAAGTGGGGATAGTTGGGGAAATGAGGGGATACTCAGGAAAGGCCTCTTGGAGGAGGTATGATTTTAGAAAGACGTCGAAGGTGGGGGAGAGTGATGGTTTGGCACATATGAAAGGAGAGGGAGTTCCAGGCCAGAGAAAAGATAAGAGCAAGGGTCGTTGTGAGACCAATGAAATTGGGGTGCAGTGAGAAGGTTGGTATTGGAGGAGTGAAGTGGGAGGGCTTGGTTGTAGTGGGTGATTAATGAAGTAAGGTAGGAGAGGGAGAACTGACTGAGTGCCTTAAAACCACTGTTTGATGTGGAAGATTGATGAGGAGGTTTTTGAGGACTAGAGATATGTGGACTGAATAGGGGTTTTTTTGGTTTGTTTTGGTTTTTTTTTAGAAAGAATGATCCAGGCAGGAAAGTAAAGTATGGACTGAAGTAGGGGGAGACTGGAAGTGGGGAGATCAGTGAGGAAGCCGTTGCAGTCGTTGAGGCAGGGTATGCTAAGTCCTTGGCTCAGCGTGAGAGCAGTTTGGAGACGAAGGGGTGGATTCTAATCCCAGCTCTGTCACTTCTCTGGGCCTCAGTTACCTCATATGTAAAATGGGGATTGAGACTGTGAGCCCCAAGTGGGACGGGGACTGTGTCCAATCTGATTTGCTTGACTTCACTCCAGCGCTTAGTACAGTGTCTGGCACATAGTAAGCACTTAAATATCATAATTATAATTATTTTTAACGATATCGATGAAGCATTTACTATGTGCCAGGCAGTGTACTAAGCACTGGGGTAGATACAAGCTATCCAGGTTAGACCCAGCCCCTGTTCCCTGAGGGGTTCAATCTTAATCCCCATTTTACAGATGAGGAAATTGAGGCAGAGACAAGTGACGCCCGAGGTCATGCAGCAGACAAGCGGCAGAGCCAGGCTTAGAACCCAGGTCCTTCTGACTCCTAAACCCGTGCTTCATCCACCAGGTCATGCTGCTTCTCATGGATTCTAGAGACGTAATTAAGAAAGAACTGTTGGGACTTGGTCACAGACTGAATCTGTGGGTTGAACAAAGGAGAAGAGGAGATGAGTTTGCAATGAGAGCCAGATGTCCAGAATAAAATTGTTCTCTTTCTAAACTGTTATGCCTCAGAGCATATATCAAGCTGGATTCCCACAGAGACCTAGCACAATAAACTTTAACAGGCAAAGCGTACCATTTGCCCCAGTCCATATCTTTCCACCCACAGAACTCAATCAGTGATATTTATTGAGTACCTACTGGATGCAGACCACTGTACTGAGAGCTTTGGGAGAAGCCACAGAATTCAAAGACATAAGCCTTACCCTGAAAGGACAGTCTAAAGGAGACAGGAAGACTCAGGTGATTTACAAGTAATTGGAGCAGGAGGAATAACAAGGATATAATCGATAAGCAGTGTGGCCTAATGGATACAGCATGGGCCTGGGAGTCGGAAGGGCCTGGGTTTTAAATGTAGCTCTACCACTCGCCTGCTTCTGTGCTTCTGTGGGCAAGTCACATCACTTCTCTGGTCCTCAAGTTACCCCATCTGTAAAATGGGGATGAAGACTGCGAGCCCCACGGGGGACATGAAGCAGCATGGCTCATTGGAAAGAGCACGGGCTTTGGAGTCAGAGGTCATGAGTTCGAATCCCAGCTCTGCCACGTGTCAGCTGTGTGACTGTGGGCAAGTCACTTAACTTCTCTGTGCCTCAGTTACCTTATCTGTAAAATGGGGATTAAGACTGTGAGCCCCACGTGGGACAACCGGATTCCCCTGTGTCTACCCCAGCGCTTAGAACAGTGCTCTGCACATAGTAAGTGCTTAACAAATACCAACATTATTATTATTATTATTATGTCCAACCTGATTAGCTTGTATCTATCCCAGCGTTGAGTTCATCGTCTGGCACATAGCAAATGCTTAACAAATGCCATAAAAACAATCCAAAAGTAGGCTGGAGCTTCAGGGTAACAGGATGAGATAGTCGAATAAATGATTGAACAATTGAATATCCATATCTACATACATGAGGACTGAGAATGGGTAAAAATACATAAGGGTTTTGGAGTTGATGCTACCTTTTAATTTAAATTTTGCTATCTGGACAGGGCTCCCCTCTTAGAAGGTTTGTATAACCAAGTCACTTGAGCGATCTTTTTTTCCTTTTCCCATATAAGTCTCCTTTGCTGAGGCTTCCACCTCCTCTCTGCCACTAGCATGACCTTCTTTCCCTTGTCCAGCTTCTTCTGTGTCTCCGAGGCTGGATTATACTTCGCTCCCTACTGGGTCCTCCAGGACAGAATTAATAACTCATCCATCCCCTCCCAAAATAAGCTTGTCTTATATCCATTAGAGTAAGGCAGCTGGAGCCTCCTCTTCTTCTACCGACCTGAGAATCTGCCATTTTCTCAATACTTCACCTTCCTTGAAGCCACACAAAGACCTATGGCATATATTCAAAAGATGAGAGCTGCTTTCTCTCTGAACCTCCGTTAAGGCATTTCCCCAGTCCTTTAGACCTTCAAAATACAGAAAGCTACGATTGTCAAGGACTGCATGTTTTCACGATTTGCCACAGTCTAATCTTTCCTGATCTTCTCCCTGAAACCAAGAGGAATCGCGACACTGACCTTTCGCCTCATCAGGAAGAAAGGGAACTTTTAGCTGCTCTCTTCTCCCTTCACATTCCCTTTGGCAGAAGATTTATTATTCCTTAGGGATCTCATGATCGGTAATTAACTGGGTGAGACAGAAATGGCAGGTTTCTTAGAAGTGTGTCCTCTTAGCCCCAGAATAACAGGAATTAAGATCATGGATGCAAACCATCTGTATGTATCACTACAGTCAAAACGTACATACTAATCTGAATTCTTGACTAGGCCGGTTTAGTTTAAGCTCATCCACATGGGACAGGTCAGATAATCCTCTTGGTTCATTTGAACATTATTTTAATTCTAGATGTATTTGACAATTTAGCAAGATAGGGGTGACAACCATAATAGAATACATGCTCTTAATCATTAATGTCTTTGCCTTAATCTCATGAGAGAGGGCATGGCTTTTACTAAACTACTTTTATGCCGAAATATGGTTTTGCTAACAAAGGAAGACTTTCGGCGTTTCAGTTGGTGTTCGTCTGGGGACAGAATCATATTACCACAATAGTATTTTCTCAAGGAAACAATGACTCCCCCGGCCCCCACCCCCACAACTGAAAATGTGTTTTTAGAAGCACAAAGAACAAGAAAATGAAGTAGTGATGTAAATACTGGGAACTCTTTTCTGCTTTGGTCGAAATATAAATCTGATGTAATACTGGGGCTTTTTAGACTCCATATACGAGGGGGTAACTAGTTTTAGATCACTTGAGAAGTGAATTTTTTAACATAATTGTTGTTTTTGGATGACCTTGTAGATGTCTCTGTGTTTGTGGAATTCACGAATACACATTGTAAATCAGCAGAAATAGTGGAAATTATTCTAGTAATGCTATCTTCTCAGGACATAATGCTATCTTCTCAGGACACAGTGAAAGAATTGCTGTTTACAAGTGATTACTATAGATTAGAACCACAGCAGAAAGTCATATAAAACCAATTTATATAGCCTCAATTCACCAAGGCATAATTGATATTTATTCCTCACTCCTACCCTCTATTTTTAAAAAATTCAGGGACTTTGGTCTCCAGTAATCACTCCCTATATTGGTGTGAGCCCATCATTGAGCAGGGATTGTCTCTGTTGCCAAGTTGTACATTCCAAGCACTTAGTACAGTGCTCTGCACATAGTAAGCGCTCAATAAATACTATTGAATGAATGAATGAATAATAACTTCAAGAAGACAAGGGCAAACAACAACATTTTCTCACCGTAAAAATCTGATTCCCAGTTTTTATTGCCTGACGTCTACATTTTTTTTCATTGGTCAGGAAGCTACAGGGAGCATTACTGCTGTTATCCTGCACTTTCCCAAACACTTAGTACAGTTCTCTGCACGCGGTAAGCACTCGATAAATAAAACCGATTAATCGACACAGAACACACCTCGAAAATTGAAATTGAAAAACTAAATCCACAAAAATTATGGAATGACAGAGTTTATACAAATCACTGTACAGCTGGAATGAAAAGAGGGGTTTTACTTTTGTAACAAATGAATGTGTTTGTAGTCATAGAGAGCATTTCTCATAGTATTTTAAATTCAAAGAGTGATTGTATTATTGAATAGCGGGCTTAAATTTAGCATCAGTAGATTGGTTTTTGCTCTCACTCTTTTTCTGCGATGACAGCTGTAACTTATTCTCAGGTCTTCCTATCAGGCTGATGGATGGAGAAAATAAGAAAGAAGGACGAGTGGAGATTTTTATCAATGGCCAGTGGGGCACAATTTGTGATGATGGATGGACTGATAAGGACGCAGCTGTGGTCTGCCGACAACTCGGCTACAAGTAAGAAAAGTCTGCTGACTCTTTTCTGGGTTATCTGATTACTGCCGCTAATATCACTAAGTTGGTGTGATGAAGGGTCCTTCTCTCAACCCACTCAGATGAAATTGTTATATAATTGCAAGTGGATGCCTATCGTTCACACCTACTTGAGGCAAAAATCTAATGGTTACAACTTTTGTTGTTTTAAAAGTAATTAATAGCTCACTTGAAGGTGTCAGATTGGGAAAAAAAACCAAACACTACAGAATCTTCCCGTGTCTTAAGCTAGTGGTGTAGTCAGTACTGCTAGAATATGGTGATTGTGTTCTTGAAGAACCTCATGTTAGAGAACTCTCACCTTGACTAAAACCTTGTCCCTGTGCATAACCGATTCTTCCTGTATACTCATTCAAAGACTATGTTCTATCGAGGCAGAAGTTTTTGTGAGCAGAGTGTTCCTTAGTTCTTTACTAGGGCCCTATCCAAATTATGTTATAAAAACATGTGTTCTAGCAGGACTGACAACCCGTACCCATGTCATTTTCCAAATGACAGTATGAGGATCGGCAAGTTGTACTTCTTTTTTGTTGCGGGCAGCGAGATAAGGCCGAAATACTATAGTCGCCACTAGAAAGATTCCGGGTTGTTATCCCCGTGTGTGTTTCCTGATTGATAATATAATAATGGCGTTTATGAAGGGCTTACCATTAAGCGATGAGGCAGATTTCAGTTATGAGATTAGATGCAATCCCTGTCCTATGTGGGACTCACAATCTATTTTGTCCCATTTTACAGTTGAGGAAATTGAGGCCTGGAGAAGTTATTTGACTTGCCCAAGTGTTCCCAGTAGGTTAGTGGTGGAGCTGAGACTTGAACTTAAACCTTCTGATTCCCAGGAGTCAGTGACTCTCTCCATTAGGCCATGCTTGGTAGCTGGGTTGAATTTGGAATGCTTTTTAGTACCTTGTTCCCACTCTTACCTGTATATCTATACTATGGATTTTGCCATGAGAGACCCATGTCCCAGAAGAGTGGAGGGCTGTGGGTAGAAATGCCTAAACTGTGGCCTCTGATTTGGGTGAACTTTGAGTTTTTTTAATGGTATATAAGCATTTATTATGTTCCAGGCACTGTGTTAAGCACTGAGATAGATACGGGATAATCAGGTTGGTCACAGTCCATGTCCTACAGAGGGCTCACAGTCTCAATCCCCACTTTGCAGTTGAGGTAACTGAGACAAAAAGAAGTGAAGTGAGTTTTCCAAGGTCGCCTAGCACATAAGTGGCAGAGCCAGAATTAGAAACCAAGTCCTTCTGACTCCCAGGCCCGCACTAGGTAACACTGCTTCTAATCGATGGGGCTAATAGCTCATGTTCACTAAAACCATGATGTTGACTATATGGTAGAATCCATGCTAGTGCTGTCTTACTTTTAGTTTTTCTTTAAGCTGAGCCCTTGTGATTTGGGCACATTTTGTTTTTTTCTATTGAAAAATCATTTTCACCAACCACGTAAGCATTGCCAATTTGGGTGAGACCAATGTTCCGACCTGCCCAGAACTCTGCTTGTCTGACCATGTCAGCGAAGGATCTCCTCGGATTCGACTGTTGGACGGTCTAATGCGATTGAGGTAGTGGGTGATAATACCCATAACGTTCCCTCCAAAAACCTAGTTATAAATGTATCATCTGTGCCTTTATCTAAACGCTTTGAGTCGATTGATGTTTTCTGCCCGTGGGAATTCCTGTGGGATTGGATTCCATATGGTTGCCTCCTGTTGGGTGAAGAAATATGCCCCTACCTCCAACCTCCATGTCTCTTAGCTCTGGGGAGGGTGGATGTTTTTATCCAATCCCTGAGTCCACTGCTAACGTTGTTTATTTGCTCCCCCTACTTTGATTATGGCATTACACAGCAGGGAAGGAAACCACTGGGAGACCGTTTCGCTGTCTGCTTCTGGTTTATGTAATTGTGTCACATTATTATTACTATGGTATTGGTTAAGTGCTCACTCTGTGTCAGGCACTGTACTAAGCACTGGGGTGGATACAACCAAGTCAGGTTGGACACGGTCCCTGTCCCACATAGGGCTCACAGTCTCAACCTCCATTTTACAGACGGGGGAACTGAGGCACAGAGAAGTGAAGTGACCTTGGGGTCACACAGCAGGCAAGTGGGAGACCCGGGATTAGAACCCAGGTCCTTCTGACTCCCGGGCCCGTGTTCTGTCTTCGACACCACGTTGCACCACGGGGAGTGGTAGTGTCCGGGGAGGAGGGCCGGTGATCCGGCTGGAGCGGTAGCAGTGTGGCTTGGAAGAGTGTTAGCGGCCAGCCCGGTCTCTCAGCCCAAGGCAGGCAAGAGATGGGGGCGGGAGGAAGCGGGGTGAGGACGGGCCAGAGCTCTCTCAGAATGATACTTCTGAAGAGCAGCGTGGCCTAGTGGAAAGATCACGGGGTTGGGAGTCAGAGGACCTGGCTTCTGTTCTCGGTTCCCCCACTTGCCTGCTCTGTGACCTTAGGCAAGTCACTTCACTTCTCTGTGCCTCGGTTGCCTCATCCGTAAAATGGGAATTAAGACTGTGAACCTTTTTGCGTGACAGGGACCGTGCCCAACCTGAATAGCCTGTATCTACCCCTGTGCTTAATACAGTGCCTGGCAAGTTAGTAAGTGCTTAACAAATGCCATTAAAAAAAAAAAAAAGAAACCGAGGCACAGAGAAATTCAATGACTTGCCCAGTGACTCTGCTCTTTCACCTGGCCACGCTGCTTCTCTCAGGGTGTGTGGCCCAGTGCTGTGCTCAGTGATGGGCTGCAACTCAGACAATTGTATTTAGTGGGTGCTTACTGTGTTCAGCGCACTGTGCTGAGCACTTGGGCGAGTATAACAATATGACAAGGATGTTCCCTGCCCACAACGAGCTTATAGTCTAGAAGCCAAATTTTCAGTGTCTCACAGTCCAGGACTAACTTCCTGTATGGCTTTGAGAACAGGTCTACCGGGAGATGCCTTGACTCATGAGGGCATCTCCAGTAGGAGATGCGAAAGTCTGGTGAGTGGGAGAAACTTAAGTGCAAGAGTGACTAAATCATGACCCTCCTACCAGCCTAAGCCCCCTTCAACCCCCAAAAAACTGGTTAAGGACAGCCTGCAAGGCATGGCAAGAAGGTCCCCTTCACCATTGGAATTGGTTTTACTGCTGTTTCATTTGATTTCAAGTTGTGAATAGCCCCAGGAAGTTGTAAAGATAAGAGATCCTAACAACTGGAGATGATTACCATTTAAATTAGGGTAGGAAAGGGGTTCACAGTAGTGTTAACGGAAGTCATTTCCTCAGTACCTCTTAGTGTCTAATCTCATTTCTCCCTCTGACCAGTGATCTATTTATGGGATTTGGTGGTCACTAGTGGGCAGTGAATCAAAGTATCTGATTTAATATTTAGTCCAGACTTGTGTTGAAAATCACCGCATTTTCAGTCTCAGATCCACTCCCCAGTCAGTTTTCATTCTCAGTTTCTTAGGGAGAAGCAGATTCATTCAGTAGTATTAATTGAGCGCTTACTATGTGCCGAGCACTGTACTAAGTGCTTGGAATGTACAAATTGGCAACAGATAGAGACGATCCCTGCCCAGCGATGGGCTCACAGCCTAATCATGTTGTGGAACCAAGGAGAAGAAGCTAATAAATGTACGATTATAAATCGCAGGTGCTTTGTGGCTTCCGGAAGACTCGGGAATACTTCTGCCTGAATTTTCAAACCAAATTTTCCTTAGGTGGATATTTGCATTGCCGTCTTATTACCGATACATTTAACGTAATTTTTCCGTTCTTTAATTTTCCAAATGATAGGGCTCTTATTCTAAGATATCATAAAGGGATAGAAGCCTTTTTCGACTTTAGTTTTAGAGTCCAGGACTTCATAGTGGAGTGGTGGAGGGGTTGTTCAGTTTAAGTTAGACTTTAAATGTACCAAGCTAAATGTTCGATTTTAAAATTGATTCTTGAATTGGGCAAACAACACCTTTATGAATCGCTCCTTGTTTCCGGCATGATTTGTACCCTCTGTCCTTCTTTAAATGAGTCTGTCAGTTCTTCTTTTCAAATCGCTGTAACAGTTTGCAGTGTTGGTTCAAGATGTTTTCTAAAGTGTTCCCTAGACTGTAAGCTCGTCTCTAGACTGTAAGCTCATTCTAGGCAGGGAACATATCTACTAACTGTGCTATATTGTACTCTCCCAGATACTAAGTACAGGGCTGTGCACACAGGAAGGACTCAATAAATATGGTTGAATGATCGTTTTGGTACCCAGCGAAATCTCCTACCTCAAGCCACCCAGCCACTCTCTTTGCTGGAAGCATTTTTCTCCCATCGAAGGTTGGGGCTAAGAGGCCAAAGGAAACAATATTATTGCTGAGAACCACTCAGTTGGCCTAAGACTTCATTAACGCCTACCAAAGCCACTAAAATTAATTCACTGCCAAAGGGACCAGTTGCCCTTCTTCTTTCACCATCACTACATCATCCCTGGAATCTGGTCCATGGCATCCCCAGGCTCTCACCTCTCATTTCTCCAGCCTAAGGTTTTCCTAGTTAGTTATAGTATTTACTAAGTATTTAATATGTGCCAGGCACTGTTCTAAGTGCAGGGGTAAATACACGCCAATCGGGTTAGACACAGTCCCTGTCCCACATGAAGCTCACAGGCTTAGTCCCCATTTTACAAATGAGGTAACTGAGGCACAGAGAAGTGAAGTGACGTGCCCAAGATCACACAGCAGACGACAGCAAATCCAGAGATAAATAGTTGGAGAGAGAAGGGGTAGATGGGCAAGAAGGAAGAAAGATAGTTTTGTCCTGGTAAGTTTATCTGTTCAATGTATCGATCAATGAATTTTATTTAATAATAATAATAATGTTGGTATTTGTTAAGCGCTTACTATGTGCCGAGCACTGTTCTAAGCGCTGGGGTAGACACAGGGGAATCAGGTTGTCCCACGTGGGGCTCACAGTCTTAATCCCCATTTTACAGATGAGGGAACTGAGGCACAGAGAAGTTAAGTGACTTGCCCACAGTCACACAGCTGACAAGTGGCAGAGCTGGGATTCGAACTCACTTACTGTGGGCAGAGCACTGTATTAAATGATGGGGAGAGCACAATATGGCAGAGTTGGTAGACACGTTCCCTGTCCAAGAACCCTAGGAGGAGTCTGGGCCAGCTAGGAATCAGCCTGTATACCACAGTCTGATTCCTCAATTGGAATATCTAAGATTTTATAATTTATTAACTGTGATATTTATTTAGCACTAATAAGGTGCCTGTCACTGTTCTAAGTGCTAGGGTAGATACTAGTTAATCAGATCAGATACCATCTGGTCCTACTTGGGGCTCACAGTCTAAATAGGAAGGATGGTAGGTGTTTTTGTGTTACTGTACTTAATGTTAAACTTTTGCAAGAGTTTACATTTCTGCCATTTTTCAGTCAAGGGATAACAAACATTGAAAACAAAACTAAGATTGAATTGTATTTTCGTGAAGCATTTTTGGGAAGTCAGAAAGTTAAGAAAGCAGTATTACATTCCTTTTGCATATTTTTAGTTTTCTCTTAAATCTCCATTGTGGGGTTTCTGTGTAACTTAATTGGTCTGGCTTCAAGCTGGATTTTTTGGTGGGAAAATGGAAGGCAGATGAGAAGCAGCATGGCCTAGTGGATAGAGCATGGGCCTGGGACTTCTAATCCCAGCCCCGCCACTTGCCTGCTGGGTGACTTTGGGCAAAGTCGCTTCACTTCTTTGTGCCTCAGTAAACTCATCTGTAAAATGGGGATTAAGACTGTGAGCCCCATGTGGGACCAGGGATTGTGTCCAACCCAATTTGTTTGTATTCTCCCCAGCACTTAGTACAGTGTCTGGCACATAGGAAGTGCTTAACAAATATTATTATTAGTAGTAAAAATAATAATAATCCCAGGTCCACAATTTATTTGCTGTGTAACCCTAACTTCTTTCTGCTTAAATTCCTTAATCCCGATGTGGGACCTAATTATCTTGTCTCTACCCCTCTGCTTTACAGTGCTAGTCAGGTAGTAACACAATCATCATCAAGGCATATAAACCAAATACAACTTGTCTTATTAAGATTGTAAGGTCCATGAGGGCAGGGTTTTTATCGACCAACTATATTAGTCTCCCAAGCATTTAATAGAGTTCTATGCACATGCTGATTGCTCAGTAAATACCACTAATTAAGGGAGAGGGCTCTTCCTCTTAACTGGTGAAACAAAATGCCTGAGGAGTGAACTAAGGAATGGTTTTATAGTATATGTTAAATACATAAATATGGAGCTAACTATGGGTATCTGCCTTTATATGCAAAAGCTCTCAGTAGTTTCTCAAAGTGTGAATGGCCTTATGGTATATATCAAAATAAGCTGTTTCGGAGCAAACAATGGGTTATTATATTTATATAATATTTATTTATATGCAAAATGCTCCTGGTAGGTTCTCAAAGTTTGCTTACCAGTTATTATCAGGCTTCAAAGGTTTGTTTACAACATTCTCTTCAGAACATTTTGGACTTGGATAGACTTTTAGGCCTCCCTTTAACAAGAGTTTTAAAAATCCCTTAGAAAGCCAACCATGCCCTATTTGAAGATTAATCCCTGGTGGCCGAAAGCCACAATCCCAAGAACATTTGAAAGTGGTTGCCTTAATGGAAAGTGCAGGCATGAAATTGTAAAAACAGAGAAAAATGAATGGCAGAGAATCAAAATGCACCTAGAGCTGTGCAGGAAGTGGATTGCCCAGGGACCAGTTCATTAAGGGTTTATATATTGCCTGACAGTCTATCCTATAGGTAGAATGGTTTTATAAGGTTCAGGGAAAAGAGGGTAGAAAGGAGATATAAGAATCTGTTAACTGTATTGAGAGCAGGTTAATTTGCATGGTATTTTCAATCACACAAACTCAGAAAACCTATACTAATGAGGCAAAGAGGTCAAGATATTCTTCCCGAGTGCTTTATTCTCAAAATTCATTTGTTCTTAAAACACAGTTTTCCTTTGTGTCTGGGTGGGAAGAGTATCTGGATTACTTGCTCTGGTCATAGAAGAACCACTGAGCATCAATATTTTAGTGGCATTAGGTATCAAATGTTTATGAACAGATTTTCAACAACGGGATTAGTTTTCTTTTTCAATAAAAAGGGCGTTCTCTAAGAACTTGCAATTCACTACGATTCCATATCAGGAAAAGAGAGTGGACATTACATTTACCCACTAAACACATTCACGTGATCCTTTTGTAAATACTGTGTCCTTGCCTTGTCTGAAATGGTGCCGATTTCGGTAGTTGCTTTATGGCTCCCCTGCTCAGCTTGGTGGCCATAGTGCTGAACCAGGCACATGGATGAAATGGACCCTTCCTCATCCTCATTCCCGCTGACCTGAATGGCACATTGGTCTGAAATAGGAGCAGTGTTACTGACAGCCTTATGTTCTTAATTTTGGGGAGCTCAGAGAAAATCTGCTTCTGGGCAAGCTCATCCCCAACCTTGCCTTCTGGACCTTCACCCTGGCTCATGCTGGAGCAGGGATTTACACTGGGCCAAAGCATACGTGAGCAGCTCTGGTCTTAATTTTCCCTCGGCCCCCAACAAACCAAAGCCAGTCAGATTCCCAGGAGCTCGGGCTCTCACCAGCACGGGCAGAGACTCAGGTTCGTGATGGATTTGAATAATTCCTCATCCAACGCTCCTACAAACATTAATCGTTTAGCTCGTATTTGGACTTCTCCAGGGGTGTAGGGAAAGTGTGAACTGAGAGCCTCGCGTTGGTTATGTGATCTCTGCCTCTTAAGAGGAGGGACCTGAAAGATTTCACTCTTCTAGTTGGCAGCCCTGCCCATACTTTCCTCCCATAAAACTCAGTGGAACCAGGGAAAGATGCCACCTGGGAGACACAGCAAGGGATAAACAAACAGGTACCACTGACAGGGGGAAGAGATATAATTGTCTTTGTCTATGATGTCCATTTCCCCCTGTTTCTCAAGATATCCTCACCTAGTGCCAAATTTTTAATAATGCACCCGGTTCTGCCATAGTGCACTTTTTCACCTTGCATTTTGGCTAGGATTGTCACAAGACCCGGCAATGTAAGAAGCAAGGGCTTGTTGCCAATGTGCGCGTGTCCTGCGTTGAACACTGTGTAGGCTACGGGGTAGTTTTTTCCTTAACTCGGGGTTTTGCAAGATCATAACGTGTTCAGTACAGGGCTCCGCACTCAGCAAGGGTTCAATAAGTACCACTGATAGATTATTAAACCTACATTGCCTCAAGGGGCTGTTTGAGATTCACTGCCTACGACTTGTCTTGTATCCAATTCAGTTCTTAGTAGGAGCTTGGCACATAGTACATCCTTAACAAATGGCATCATAATTATTAGTGTCATTATTAATACTATGCTTTGGACTATGGGAATTTGAAAATAAACTTCTTTCCCTGTAGGAATAAAGGATCCTAATAAAATTTGATCTGTGTTGTCCCTAGAAGTAAACTGCATTTAAATCTAGTAAAATATTGATCACGTCAAAAACTCCTTGTCAGTGGAAAATTATTCTTTATCAGGGAGTAGTAATTTGGTTTCTTTGAGCCTGTTCTTATTTATCAGGAGAAGGTTTGCAAATATTGCAGTAAGACACATTGTGCTGTCATTGAAAATGTCCATTTTGAAAAGTGGACTTATTTATTAAGTGCCGTCTTTGGATGTCTCGGGGAGAATAAAACTGCCTGGATAATACATGAATGTGCTTTTTGCTTTAAACTAAAATTACTCAACATAATTGAAAATTAACTTCTATAATCTTTGGCTAATTAGTTCATACTTCCATCTTTTTCTGTGTAAGCTGCCTTATAAACCACATTCTATCTTTTTTCTTTCAGTAAAGATATGTTTTTCTGAGAAGAAGAAAATCATGGGCAGTCAATTCACAGTACTTATTGAGCACTTATTCTGTGCAGTTCACTGTACTAAGCACTTGGGAAAGTACAATACAACAGAGATGGTAGACACAACCCCTGCTCACAAGGAGCTTACAGCCTACAGGAGGAGACATTAAAAGAGCTTTTTTTTTTAAGGAAATTCCAGAATACTTTATTTTTAGGGTGGAATCAGATGCTTGACCTTATGCAAGGATTTAGTAGATTACCAAGATGGAAATGGTTTGGAGGCTCTACTGCATTTGAAATTTATTTGGCACCTTTGCATTCTTTCTCCGGGGCAGAGGGAGAAGATGATTCCACATTTTTAACTGAATAAAGTCAAGTTCTTCCTGATCCTCTACTTTCAGGGGCCCATCCAGAGCGAGAACCATGGCGTATTTTGGGGAGGGAAAAGGACCCATCCACGTGGATAACGTCAAGTGCGCAGGAAACGAGAGGTCTCTGGCCGACTGTATCAAACAAGATATTGGGAAGCACAACTGTCGTCACAGTGAGGATGCAGGGGTCATCTGTGACTATTTTGGCAAGAAGGCTTTGGGGAACAGCAATACAGGTAAAGAGGCTTATAGATTGATGGGACCCCAAAGAACTCTCCCCTACAGGAGGGCAGATGGAGCAGAAGGGATAAGGAGTAAGTAGCAAGTATGGGCAGGGGTGGAATCACAGTGGGTGTGACCAGAGTATCCTCTATACATTGGAGGAGGGCAGTATAGAAAAGACTGTTTGTAGCCATAAGATTATGTGTCTTTAATGGGAAGTCTCCTTTTTTCGCTCTGCACAGTTTTCCCTTCTTCCTCAACTCCTTAACAGTGGCTGGGAATCAGGCTCCCCAAACAAGGTCCATTAGGACTTCTAAAGATACAGGCTATTGGTCCTTAGGATCACTTGAAATAAGAGAACATAGAAAAAAAAAGGAAACTTTGGATGGAAACCCCAGGGGGGTACGCCTCTCATCACAGGAGGGAAAAGATTTTAATCTCTTGAAAGTAGGGCAATAGAGCCTATCAAAAAGCTATCTTCTGAGTGATGACTTCGCTCTGATGTAAACCAGGAAGCAGTCATTATGTACTGATCTCTTTTTTCTCCTGGCATTCAGAACATGGCTTTTCCTAACAAGGGTTGGCCAAAGGTATTTTGGCAACTGAGCAAAGTTTTTTTTTTTTTTAATTGCCCACATCCCGTTAATCAGTGTGCACCCCGCACGCTCCGCTCCTCCGCCGCCCACCTCCTCACCGTCCCTCGGTCTCGCCCATCCCGCCGTCGACCCCCGGGCCACGTCCTCCCGCGGTCCCGGAACGCCCTCCCTCCTCACCTCCGCCAAACTGATTCTCTTCCCCTCTTCGAAACCCTACTTCAAACTCACCTCCTCCGAGAGGCCTTCCCAGACCGAGCTCCCCTTCTCCCTCTACTCCCTCTCCCGCGCCCCCCCTTCACCTCTCTGCAGCTTAACCCTCTTTTCCCCCCATCTCCCTCTGCTCCTCCCCCTCTCCCTTCCCATCCCCTCAGCACTGTACTCGTCTGCTCAACTGGATATATTTTCATCACCTTATTGATTTTGTTAATGAAATGTACATCGCCTCGATTCTATTTCGTTGCCATTGTTTTTACGAGATATTCTTCCCCTCGACTCTATTTATTCCCATTGTTCTCGTCTGCCCGTCTCCCCCGATTAGACCGTAAGCCCGTCAAAGGGCAGGGACCGTCTCTATCTGTTGCCGACTTGTTCATCCCAAGCGCTTAGTACAGTGGTCTGCACATAGTAAGGGCTCAATAAATACTATTGAATGAATGAATGTGCGCACACCCGCACACACACACATTCATATTTCTTTTGAAAGCACTTATTTTTACAAATGTACAGAAATCTTTATCTTCAAAAAAATACATAAACAGTAATGTGACCTAATATTGAGTTCGTTCATTCATCCATTCAATCGTATTTACTGAGCGCTTACTTTGTGCAGAGCCCTGTACTAAGCGCTTGGAAAGTTCAATTTGGCAACAGATGCTGTTGTACTGGAGTTGTACTGGATAGGTGAAATGCCCTTGAGGAAATGGCAACTTGGGCTATTATCAACTTCTGGAACCGAGGTTGACCCCGTTCCTAACTCAGAACTGTACTCACAGAAGCAGCTGGGGGAAAATGAACACGAATCAGAAGGCAAAACTCGACTTCAGCATCTTCTCAGTGCCCTTGTCGGTGCCTATGTGGCTTGGGGGAAATGGGAACCTAAAAAAGTAACTCATCTGCTCCTAACAGTTAGGTTCCCCGCTGAGTAGGTGAATGACTTTATACAAGAAAAGGCACAATTTCAGCTTGACAGAATGTTTTAAAAAGGTGGGGGGTCATGTCATTTACTCTCAAAGTCCTGTATCGTCCGTACAGTCTCCTGAATTAATAATCCTGTTTCCGATTCAGATTCCCTTTCATCTGTTTGCGGTTTGAGGTTACTGCAACGTCGGCAAAAGAGGATCATTGGTGGGAAAAATTCCCTGAGGTAAAACGATAGCCGGGCCGTAACTCCTGTATACCGACACGCTGACATTCTTCTCGCCTTCATATATGTTACAAGTAGCCCATGGCCCGATCTCTCATTACATTTTTAATTTTTGTGTTTTCCGTTCTTTGTCTCTGCTCTCGGGGGGGAAGTGAATGTTGAGTATTGCTGTCCGTGAGGTTTTTTTTTTCTTTTAGGATATTTGTTAAGCCCTTACTATGTGCCAGGCACTGTACTAACACTAGGGTAGATACAAGTTAATCAGGTTGGGCAACAGTCCGTGTCCCTCGTGGGGCTCATTTTACAGGTGGGGTAACTGAGGCCCAGAGAAGTGAAGTTGACTTGCTCAAGGGCACAGAGCAGACAAGTGACAGACCTGGGATTAGAACTTGAGTCCTTCTCACTCTGAGGCCTGTGACCTATCCACTAGGCCATGCTGATTTTCTATTTCTGAGGCATTTAGAACTTGTTGCCTTCCATTTTCTATTGGACTGGAATGTTTTGTTTCTTTGTTCTCTGTCCTGGTCAACAGTGAATGAAATTTGGTTCTCGCTCTGGATGGGCCCCTGAAAGTACGGCAACAACAGGAACTTGACTTTATTCAGTTAAGAATGAGCGATCGTCTTCTCCCTCTGCCCCGGAGAAAGAATGTAACGCTGCCAGATTTCCCTTCTCGAATCTGGTTAAACGGCAGAGTCCTGCTGCCGGGCTGCAAGGTAGCCCTAAGAGTGACCGTGTGCTCCCCGAAGGGAATGCGATCCTCAAATTTGGCCCCATCAATCACACCCCCTCCAGGCGGAAGCCCCACTTCTGGCCACCAAGGGAGCAGCCGGGCAAGCAGCCAAAGCAGCATCTGGGTGAAACTCCAGCCCGCCCCGGCCCTCCTGCTCCTGCAGCCGCCGTGGCCGCCACCGCCACGATGGCCACTTCAACCGCTGCTGAGACCGTGGCCCGAAACAGCTCCTGCTCCGGCTGCCCGGCTCGTGTCCCGTAGAAGCTGAGTGCGGGGCTGCTGCGGGGGAGCTTTACGGAAGGAGAAGGGACAGGGGCGGCGGAAGCCGCGGTCGGGATCCCGGTGGAGCTAGCGGCAGCAGGAGGGGCAGACTTGTACCTCCCCTGCTGCTCTTGCCGCCCGCTGGGCACCAACCCACATGCGTGATTGCGTGTGTGTGTGCAGCTTTGCGTTGGGCCTCGTTGCCTCTGCCCGTGAAGCAGCGGGTGAAGCGGAGAAGCAGCGTGGCCCAGTGGCTCGAGCACGGGCCTGGGAGTCAGAGGGTCATGGCTTTAACCCTGGCTCCACCACTTCTGTGCTGTGTGTCCTCGCACAAGTCATTTCACTTCTCTATGCCTCAGTTACCTCATCCGTAAAATGAGGATGAAGACTGTGAGCCCCATGTGGGACAGGGACTGTTTCCAACCCAATTCACTTGAATCCCCACTCCCCTTCTCCCCCCGGCAGCCCCCAGCACTTAGCCCAGTGCCCGGCACACGGTAAGCGCTTAACCAATACCCTTTGCTGCTGTTGCTGGCTGCTGGGTACCAACCCACGTGGGTGATTGTGTGCGTGTGTGTGTTTGTGCGTGCAGATCTGTGTTGGGCCTTGTTGCCTCTGCATATGTAAGCTTCTCCACTAATGTCAGCATCTTGAGGGCTGGGTTTGTGTCTTCCAACTCTCTAAGGGCTCACAGCAGCGCTCTGCACACAATAAGTGGTCAGTAAGTACCACTGATCGATTTATCTCGATGCGTCTCCTTTTCCCAAAGTCTTCCCATCTTCCTCATCCTCCTCCTCGTCATTATCAGCAGCAGCAGGAACTACAGTACCGTACTAGGTTTAGAGTAGGTATACAGCAGAGCACTATACTAGGTGCTTGGAGAGTGTGCAGTAGAAGTAAAAGATCGAATCCCTGCCAACAAAGAGTTTGCAACACCCTCCTCAGAACCCATTCTTGAACCATCGGCTTCCTCACCACGACTCACCCGACTCTCCACTCCAACCTTTCTTGAGGTCCAGATGCGGTCATTTTATTCTAGGTGGATGGGGGAGAGAATTGGCTACGCTGCTGGATTCTCCGAAGGGCGTTTATAGATTCAATGTGTTCATTTTTAAGGCTCGCTTCCTCCGACATTTCACTTTCTTTAGGAGAATCAGGCATAACTCAGTGGTATTAGTCTCGGTGAGCATCAGACACTTCAAGGATAATTAAGAACAGGAGGCCACTGACTTGTGCCAAGGAGCAGGAAGCTCCCAGTGGCAAAAGAGGAGGGTATGATTCCCCCAGACCTCGGATAGGGCACCGTCTCTGACAATACAAGCTCCTTCTGGGCAGGGATCGCGTCCATCAACTCTGTTGTACTCTCCCAAACGCTCAGTACAGTGTTTGGCACACCGCGAGCCCTCAATAAATACAACTGATTGAATAGAGTCCTGCGTGCAGCCGACAATCTATAGAACGTTAAATTGGTACGATGAAGCCAGTAGCCGATCTGAGACGATGGAATCACAAGCCTACTCCCGTCTGGCGCTCCACACTCACCTGCTAGTTCTACGGCCTCCAACCGACGGCACTCCTGGCTGTTTTTCTTTCTAGAGGCGGCTGGCCTTGGCAAGTGGCTCTGCGGCTGAAATCGTCCCACGGAGACGGCCGGCTTCTGTGTGGAGCCACGCTGCTCAGCAGCTGCTGGGTGCTCACTGCAGCGCACTGCTTCAAGAGGTAACAAACGACGATGACGGTGATGGTGTTAAATGCTTACTAACTGCCGGGCCCCGTCCTAGGCACTGGGATAAATACAAGATAACCAGATCGGACACGTCGTTTGGGTCTCACGGTCTGAGAGGGAGAAAGGGATAGTCTACCCGTGGCTCAGTGGAAAGAGCCCGGGCTTGGGAGTTCATTCATTCATTCATTCATTCAATAGTATTTATTGAGCGCTTACTATGTGCAGAGCACTGTACTAAGCGCTTGGGATGAACAAGTCGGCAACAGATAGAGACGGTCCCTGCCGTTTGACGGGCTTACGGTCTAATCGGGGGAGATGGACAGACAAGAACATCACGGGTTCGAATGCCAGCTCTGCCACTTGTCAGCTGTGTGACTGTGGGCAAGTCAGTTAACTTCTTGGGTCTCAGTTACCTCATCTGCAAAATGGGGACGAGGACTGTGAGCCTCGCGTGGGACAATCCGATTCCTCTGTGTCTACCTCAGCACTTAGAACAGTGCTGCGCACATAGTAAGCGCTTTACAGATACCAACATTATTTATTATTATTACCCCCCCGTTCTAAAGGTGAGGCAACTGAGGCACCAAGCTGTTACAATAGACTATTGTAATTTCCAGGGATTTGCCACAGCAGTCAAGTGGTGGAGCTGGAATTAGAACACAGGTCTCCTGATTTCCAGTCACGTGCTCTTTCCCCTGGGCTAAGCTGCTCCCGTATTGAAGAGGCAGGTCATACCTAGTGGAGGGGCATGTTCGGAGCACCATCGCCGACCCAGAGTACACGCAGGGATTCCTATGTTTTTTCCCCTTGACTCCCCCCATCCCTTTTTATGGTATTTGGTAAGCTCTTATTATGTGCAAGGTACTGAATTACACACTGGGGTAGATACAAGCTAATCAGGTTGGACACAGTCAAAGTCCCGCATGGGGCTCAGGGTCTTAATCCCCACAAGATGAAGTAACTGAGGCACAGATGTCAAATGACTTGCCCAAAGTCGCACAGCAGAAAAGTGGCAAAGGCTGGATTAGAACCCAGGTCCTCTGACTCAGACCCATGCTCCTTTCACCAGGGCGGGCTGCTTTCTATAGCAGCGTAGACCTGCCGCGTAGAAGAGGGGCTGGGGATTACAAATAGTCCGACAGTAATTTCAAAATGCCTCCCTGCTGTTCTTTGAGACAAGGCTCTCGATGTGACTGACTTGGCAAACAGTCCCGATCACAGTTGAGAAGCAGCATGGCCTAGTGGCTAGAACACGGGCCTGGGAGTCAGAAGGACCTGGGTTCTAATCCCGGCTCTGCCACTTGACTGCTGGGTGACCTTGGGGAGTCACTTCACTTCTCTGGGCCTCAGTTACCTCATCTGTAAAATGGGATGAAGACCGTGAGCCCCATGTGGGACATGGACTGTGTCCAACCTGGTTAGCTTGTATCTACCCTAGGACTTGGATTAGGCCCCGGCACATAGTGAATGGTTCACAGATACATTAAAAATAAAAATTGCTGAGACAGTTCAGTAAGAGAGGCAGCTGTCATGACTATCAGTTGATTTAACATGAGCTCCGAAGGACAGTGAGGAGTCGAGGATTCTACCAAGATTGTGGGTTTCTTGGAGAGGGAGAGTGGTTGTGTTATCGAAAGAGATGTTAAAGTTTCCTTTTTTAATGGTATTAAGCGCTTACTATGTGCCAGGCACTCACTGTTCTAAGTGCTGTCGTAGATACAAAATAATCAGGATGGACCCCGTCCCTGTCCCACAAGGTTTACAGTCTTAATCCCCTTTTTACACACGAAGTGAGGCACAGAGAAGGTAAGTGACTTGTCCAAGTCACACAATGCATAAGTGGTGGAGCTGGGATTAGAACCCAGTTCCTGCTGACTCCCAGGCCCATGCTCTAACCACCAGGCCACACTGCTCCTCATTTAGGAAGAGGACAGGGTTTAGAAGGGAAGATGAGAAGATCGGTTTTAGCTCCGTTGAGTTTCAGATCTCAATAGGACCGCCAAGTGGAGATGTCCTAGAGACAAGGGGAGAGCATTCTGTCTTTCCGAGTCCTCAATTCTTTCAGTGATCTTACCCACAAGTTCTCTGAAACTACTATTATCATTCCCTAGCACAGAAATCAGTAATAAATCAGAGGTTAAACTGGCAGCGGTGAAAAAATTCTGTATTAAGACCAATCTTGTGAAATAACGTAACTGTAATAACGTATTCGGGCGAGTCAATTAAGAGAGAACTTGCTAGGATCTGACTGCCTCTGCCAGAAATTTTTTTACTTTAACTTTTAATCCCTTTTCTCTCCCAACTAGAAAAAAAGTGAGATTAGAGTGAAATGAAATTGGGGTTTTATTTAGTAACCGCGCCCCAACATACAGCAGTGTTTCCAGTATGTGTTTTGCCAAGTGGTGTGGCAATCTAGCTAGTAGAAGTTCTGTCTTCTGGAGCAGTCGGACTGTTAAATGAGCCCAAATGCAAGGTATTAATATTAGGCAACAGGAAAATGGAAGTTTTGGATTTTCTGATCAAAACGAATGTAACGTGGCTTCTTCTCATAATTCATTCTTATGAGAAGATCTGTGGTTGGGAGAAATCAGGGCAGAGTTAGCTTTGAAAAAGTCCTAAATATATTTTACTAAGAAATACCTGCCGTCATTCTTCAAGAGAAAAGTATTGTTTCCTCCTTATTCCCTTTGGCAGATAGACTGTTTGTTTTCAACCCAAAGATTTGTATTTATTTATGTTTTGCTCCTTGTGAATCAATCATTGTTCTTCCTAGCTGAAAAGACACATGATTGGTGGATAGGGTCGGGATTCAGCTCCAGGTCTATCAACCTGTGTGTATCCATTAGCCTTAGTTCTATCATTTTATGTGGAAGGAATTATTTAACTTGGTAAAACGGCATGTTTGATTTACCTCCCAGTCCCATTTTTTTTTAATTTGCCTTGTGAATCTTACGTAACGGCAATTGCTTGGGTTGTATTCAGCTTTAAACAGCAATTGCATTTATCAGTATTATGGGCACTAAGATTTTGAGATGCTTTCTGAGTCATTGATTTGTCCCTCCCAATTTTTGTACTAATGGCAAATACGTTTTGGGGGTAAAAATGTAAGTAAAATTGGATATATTTGCAAGAAATAGGTCAACACGCACCTAACTTGATCTGAGCTAAGAACTTCAAATTTATTTAATATTATTTTTTTATCTCCTGCTCATCCTGTTGAAATATTTCCTAAGAACTACTGTAGCAGCTGGGAACTCAAAACAATTTCTTAGCCTGGAAATCAGAAATCTTTGGGTCTGGCTAATTAGATGAGGCATGTGGAAAAATCGAAATGACAATTAGGATCTGTTAGAAAAAGGAATGCTAGTTTAAAAGTCATACTCAATTATAATAATGTGAGGTTTCACAACTGATCAATCATGAGAATGTGTCTCTCGAAGCTTGAAAGTGGTAAGTTCAAAACAAACCAAAGGAAATAATTTTTCACAGAGTGTGTGTGGGGGGTGTAGGGGATAGGATTTGTTACCACAGGAAGTTGCGAAGGCTGAAAATATCACTTGGGCTCAAGAAGGGATTGGAAATAAGTTCTTGGCAAAAGGCTCATCATGATTTACTATCAGTCAACTAACTCTCCCAAACAGTACAGTTCTCTGCAGACAGTAAGCATTCAATAAATACCATTGATTGATTACTAAGGTTACTTGAGGTTGGGCACAGTCCTTGTCCCAAATGGGGCTCATAGTCTAAATAGGAGGGAAATCAGGTATTTTATCCCCATTTTACAGATGACGAAACTGAGAGGGCAACGAGGACATCCATATTTTCACATTGCCCAAATTCCGCAGAAGAATTATAAAAATGTAAATAGATGATTTGAGATGTCTTCGTTATCTTAAATTGCTTGTGTCCTGCAGAGCAGTGACAGAGAGGATACCCAGTATTAAAAATCAACCTTCCAAATGAATGAAAGAAAAAATAAATTCCCGAGGAAGGAGGGGGTAAAAGTGGAGGAAAATATATTCTCCTAAGTAACCATTTTTCTGTCACTTTAATGATTAGCCCAGCTGTCCAACCTGACCCTTTCAGTGTCAGTACTGATTTAAAATTAAGAAACAATGTCTGTTTAAATATCGTTTACTGAAAGTGTACATAAAACAAACTGGAAGAGGACTAAGTTGAGATCTGGAATCAAAATTACAGAATCCTGTATTACAAAGCCCTTATGACTCTCCGTAAGCCAGGAATTTTAGGAATTCTTACTTTGTTCCTAAAGCTAAGTGAAATTAAAACTAAAAAATGTGATAGCTATATCTTGAACTATAAAGGAACTAGGGACATTTTCTTGCTAAACTGCTGGTTTACTAGGGAATGTCAGAAGCTGTAGCCAATAGTTTCGTATGTATTTTTATGCTATTTGTTTAAGTGCTTACTTTATGCCAGTCACATTACTAAATGCTGAGATAGATACAAGTTGATCAAGTTGGACTGTGTGGACACAGTCCCTGTCTCACATGAGGCTCATACTCTTAACTTCTCTGTGTCTCAGTTACCTCATCTGTAAAATGGGAATTAAGTGACTTGCCCAGGATCACCCAGCAGACAAGCAACAGAACTGGGTTAGAATGCAGGTCCTTCTATCTACACTAAGCCATACTTTCTCAGTAACATCATTATCATATCAAAATAATGATAATTGTGGTGTTCATTAAGTGCTTATTATGTCCGAAGCAATATACTTAGCATGGAGGTAGATACAAGATAATCAGGTCTCACAAGGGGCTCCCAGCCTAAGTAGGAGGGAGACTTTTAAAACTTTGGGCTCTTGTTTTAACTTCTTAATTTTCAGTAACTGTATCAATTATGGTATTAAATATCATCAGGGAATATGACAGAGAGGATTGACCTTTTTTAGCGCATGTTATTATGCCACAGAGACTTGTTCCCTTTGCTCTTCCCCGCCACTGCCAGCACTTATGTATATATCTGTAATTTTATTTATTTTTATTGATGTCTCCCCCCGCCATCTAGACTGTGAGCTCGTTGTGGGCAGGGAATGTCACTGCTTATTGTTGTACTATACTTTCCCAAGCACTTAGTACGGTGCTCTGCACACAGTAAGCACTTAATAAATATGATTGAATGAACGAATGGAGAGATTAAGAGTAGAGACATGCCTTTTCTGCAAGCAGATGTTGGATCTGCCAAGCATCCATGCTTCTAGGTTCTTTTCAGTTTCATTTTCTTGTCCTATGGAGCAAGTGTGGAAATGGAGTCCTGAGGATGTTTGGATGAGCCAGGCTTCTCTTTTCTTAGAGGAAGTCTGTGCATGATAATCTTTGCTCTACAGAGAAATGGGGGGAAAATGCTAAGCTGCTATTCATTCATTCCATTGTATTTATTGAGCGCTTACCGTGTGCAGGGCACTGTACTAAGTACAATTCGGCAACAAATAGAGACAATCCGCGCCCAACACGGTCTCACAGTCTACAAGGGAAGAGACAGACATCAAAACAAGTGGACAGGCATCAATAGCATCAATATAAATAAATAGAATTATAGATATATACACATCATTAATAAATAGAATAATAAATATGTAAAAATATGCACAAGCGCTATGGGGCAGGGAGGGGGTTAGAGCAGAGGACAAGGGGGACTTAGTCTGGGAAGGCCTCCTGGAGGAGGTGAGCTTTCAGTAGGGCTCTGAACGGGGGAGGTGTGCTACTTTGGAGCTACTGTGCAGAGAAGCAGCGTGGCGCAGTGGAAAGAGCACGGGCTTTGGAGTCGGGGCTCATGAGTTCGAATCCCAGCTCTGCCACTTGTCAGCTGTGTGACTGTGGGCAAGTCACTTAACTTCTCTGTGCCTCAGTTCCCTCATCTGTAAAATGGGGATTAAGACTGTGAGCCCCACGTGGGACGACCTGATTCCCCTGTGTTTACCCCAGCGCTTAGAACAGTGCTCTGCACATAGTAAGCGCTTAACAAGTACCAACATTATTATTATTATTACTTTGGCGGATTTGAGAAGGGAGGGCATTCCAGGCCAGAAGTAGGACGTGGGCCAGGAGTCGACGGCGGGACGGGCGAGAACGAGGCCCAGTGAGGAGGTTAGCGGCAGTAGAGGACTGGAGTGTGCGGGCTGGGCTGCAGAAGGTTAGAAGGGAGGTGACGTAGGAGGGGGCAAGGTGATGGAGAGCTTTAATTCCAACAGTGAGGACCTCTTACTAGATACGGAGGTTGATAGGCAAACACTGGAGATTTTTGGGGGGTGGGTGACATGCCCAGAGTGTTTCTGGGATTTAGAGTCTCCATTGCTAAGGTTTCTGATTGAACAAGGCTTTCATTTGGGAGTCAGGAAATTTGAAAAGAGGAAACAGTGGAATGAAATGTTAGAACTGCCTTTTTTTTTTCCTTTTTCCTATAGGGGCATTTTGCACTTAAGTGGGTGTGAGAAGCAAAAACATATCCAAGAGGCTAAATGGTTAGAAAGTCCATCTCAAATTGTATGGGGAATAAAGGAATTTCTTTAATTTTCTTTGGAAATCCTGGGCCCTTAGGGAAATTTTTAAATGTTGGCTAACAGGTTGGTAACCTCAGCCAAATTGTTTTATCCTTTGCATGTAATCACACCCTTGAGGACAGGTGACACTGAGAGAAAAATATTTGGCTGGCAACCTAATCCATTCTAGAACCAGGATGCTCTTGAAATTCCAAGCATTACAACTGTTCCATAAATAATCTCTGTAAGAGTATAGGGAGCTCAGGATAGGTTTAGACCGACTGCTTCCCCGTACTGGGTCCGATTAAATGTGGGGGTGAGGAAGTGTTGGGGGATTAAGAAGGAGGGACATTGTGGAGGACAAATAAAACATTTCCAAACACAACTCTGTTAAATCTCTTGACTGGGAAGGGGTTTTACTTATTTAGCCTTCCCAACAGTTTGAGCCATTGCTAACCGGTATGTTTGGGAGAAGGAGAGATGTTATTTATTTATTTATGAAATTATTTGTTTGTTTTAGTGAGGTTTGCAGGCTCATGCCTGACGCTAGGAGGTAGATTTTCCTTCACTTTAAATAAGTAGACTTGTAGTAAGAAATAAGTGTGTGAATTCTCCATTTGTGTATTTGGGCATCTCCAGTGGGGCAGCAATGGGATTACAAAATGGCATAATATAAGACCTTTCTTTTTTGTTGTTTTTAAATAATAATTTGGTATATTATGGAAAATGAAAGCATTAAATTAAAACATTAAGCCATCGTGAAATGGAGATTAAATCTGCTCTCGATTTAGATTGTGAGCCCCATGTGGGACAGGGACTGTGTCCAGCCCGATTATCTTATAGCTACCCCAGTGCTTAGTACAGTGCCTTACCACTACACATATATGGGTACATAGAGATGTTATTTTACCTTGCAAAACATTGGTTTCTGTAAAAATCTTTACTCATCCAAAATGTACAGATGACCCAGAAAGAAATAAAGACGTTTCAAAGAAAACCAAAGACTGACAAATAGGTATGTAAATTCACTTCTCTAGTAGACTCCTGGAAATCAGAAATGAATGCCATTTTGAACAGAGACAGATGTGGGAAAGTTCTGAAGAAAATAACAGTAATAGCATTTATTGAGTAATGCCCACGTGCACTGTACCGAACATCTGGGAAGTGTAAAATAAGCGAGTGACACATTCCCTGCCAAGGAGCTTACCCTCTGATAGGGGAGCCAAATATAAAACTTTTTTCCAGTAAAAAGAATTGAATATCTAAGTGCTGAGGTTGGGTAGAAGGAGTGCTTATATAACGGATGGATTTCTAGGACTTGAGATGCAGGGATTTAATCCCTGAGACAAGGCAGGAGGGCTTTGACTATGGAAAAGGCCTTTTGGTCTGTCAGATCTGTGGAAAGAGGAAGTCGCAAGCTGGGGAAATACCATGAGCAAAGGGGTTGGAGGTGGGAGAGTTGAGAGTGAGGGTCAGCTTGGGAGGAGTGGAGAAAATGGGCTAGGGAAAAGTGGGTAAAGAGAGCAGTTACCTAAAGTGAGGTGAATCGGCGGGGAGCCTGGCAGCTAGTTATGAAGAAGAGTTAAGAGAAAGACACTCTCACATACATTCTAACTTCAGGCATAGGTAGAAGATTGGGAGTCACTAGAGAAAAGGAAAATCATAAGGACATTCTAGAATATTTGGGTAAGCAATGTGCAGCTGTGCCATGCTATGTAAAATAACAAGAGAAAATGGAGGGAACCATTTACTTGAAACTCAACAAAATGTGACCTTCTCTCACTGGTCTTTTACTGTGATTAGGGTTAAGAGATAAATACCAAAAACACCAACACTTTCCCTAGATTTGCTCACCCATTGTTGATAATGGAGCTCACGAGGGGTAATAGAGAGGCTGCAAACTCGTTTTTCCACATTTAAAGCTGATGTGCTGATGCAAGCATGGAGTGAAAAGCAAACAGTCTCATGACGGGAAATGGTTAGTGGAACAGGCAGGCAGCAGGTGCTGGAGTTGTCAGATAATCTTCTTGACACAGAATTGAGGAGTTTGTTGCTGCTATGATGGTTCAGAAAACCAATTTCCATGAATCACGCTTGTAGTCCTGGGCTTACTTGTTTACTGACGGAGGTAGAGGCTTTGGCCAGAGAAGCTTTCTGAGAGTAAGTGCAAAAAGATGGTTCTGATAGGCCTTAACTGGAAAACTGGGAGATTTTTATGTGAGAATTTAGCAAACTCTGAAGTGGCATTTCCCAACAAAAGTGGTTTCAGTAATGGGAAAACCAGAGCTTCTCTTGGGTCATCAAGGAACGCAGTATAAACATACCCGTACCTCTATCTTGACTCCTCAATCAATGGCACTTGAGCTCTGATGGGGCTAGAGGGCTGCACTAAGCCCTTGAAAGAGGTCTGTGATCGCCAATTCTGTTGAATTATACTTTCCTGTACACATAGTAAGATAAATACCATTGACTGATTCAATAGAAGTAAAATATATAATCATTGCCTTCAGGAAGTTTGCAAGAAAGATGTGAGGATAAGGAGACCGGAAAGATGAATAGATGAAAAACACACTTAAATAGCATACATAAATCATAATGTAGAATCAGGCCGCAGAAAGCTGTTGGCATAGATGCTGAGGTTAGGAGGAGACGACATCGAGGGAATCTGTCAAAGCTGGGTCAATAGGAATTCAAGAAAAAAATTAGAAGACATGGGTTTTTCATGGACAGAGTTATGAGTGCTCAGAAAAAATAAAAATGAAGTGTCTTGTATTATTCCAAAATAGTTGGCTTTGTGTCAGAATAACATTGTCATCGTTGTATACATATTGTGTGTTTTTGTGTTTGTGTGTGCCTTTCTGTTATACGGTAAATAGGCCGAGGACTGAATTGGTTGTTTACCCTTAGAAATACAATGGGTAGAAGCATTCCAGTGATAGAACAATGCCATTTAAAGGTTATTTCTTATATCCATACTTGTTCTAGGCAAAGCGTCAACTTCAGGCTGTTACATTCAAACTATTTACACTTTCCAATGTGGACATTTTATGAGGCAAACACCGATTGCGGAATTATACTTACGAAAGGGATATAAACAAAGTGGTCTAAATTTGCTCCATAGATCCAGTAGACAACAGGCCAGTTTTGAAAATGACGATGAAATGTGAATGAATCCAGTCAGTAAATTGTTTATGGGGTACATGGTGCTGAACTGGATGCTAATAAAATGTTCATCAGAAAGACACAGACCCTTGTGTCACTGAGTTTATGTTCTAAAGAAAAAAGACAATATATGGACCAAAGCACAAATAGTAAAGTATAAGCATTGCCAAAAGTCAGGAGATCTGGATCCAGTTCATCTAACCCTCTGGCCTTAATAAGAGGGAAGGGATTCGCCTCAACTGTGCTTATAATGGCTGTGACTAATCACTCATCTGTTTTCAAAATGTCTTCTAATCGATAAACTGGAGAATGTTGGAATAGGGAGCTAAAACAGGTGAACAGATTCCCCCCCACCCCCCATTACCTCCTCCTCCTCCTCCTCTTTATTTCTAAGGTTATTTTTGGAAGTAAGAAAAGAACAGTGAAAGGAGCGAAATTACTTTTAGAAGCGATGTAGGTGTAAGAAGTGATGTAGGTGAGGAGTGTCCTGGGATAGCGAGTAGATTACTAGACTATAAACTCCTTCTAGGCAGGGATGGTGTCCACCAATTCTGTCGGTCTTCCAAATTTTGAGCTCAGTGCTCTGCAGACAGTGTGAGCACTCAAGAAATACCATGGAGTGATTCTCATGGCCGGGTTCATGGGTAGATGAAGAAAACGGCAGGGTGAGAGAGAAAACGAAGGTGCCCGTGACTGGAGCAATGACCAACAGCTAAATCGATTTTTCCTGCGGACCTATCATTTTTTCTTATTGGACCCTATCTTACACATCAAGCAGTGAGTACCTGCACAATGCAGAGCACTGTACTAAGCGCTCGGAAGGGAACAGGGGAGGCAAAGGGCACGATCCCTTCCTTCGATCTCTCCTTCTGTCCCTCAGGTATGGCGACAACACTCGAAACTATGCGGTGCGAGTGGGAGATTATCATACGTTGGTGCCAGAGGAGTACGAAGAGGAAATAGGAGTCCGGCAGATCGTGATTCACCGAGATTACCGCCCGGACAGCAGCGACTACGACATTGCGTTGGTTAGGTTGCAAGGACCAGAGGAGCGGTGTGCCAGGTTCAGCACGCACGTTTTGCCTGCCTGCTTGCCGCTCAGGCGTGAGAGGCCCCAGAAAACAGCCCCTAATTGTTATGTAACAGGGTGGGGCGACACAGGTAAGTGAGAACCCTGTCCTGACTGCTCCTCAACATTTCCCGGGGGCTGTAGCGAGGTAGCTCTGAGGTGCTGTGGGTTTCTCAGAGCAGATCCAGGGCCAAACTCGGCAACATGAATTACCTCATTAAGGGTGTGTCGAGGTATCACAAAGACCGGATTCACGTCCCGCCATCTCGGATGGCTGTGGAAATATTTCCGGTTTGAAAGATTTTAATAGTACTGGACTGCCTCTTCCGGGGATGATCTTACCATAGGTTGGAAGAGCGCTTTGCCATGAATACGAATATCCGTGGCTCAGAATCAAGGATTAAGTTAAAAGAAACCTGCCACCGAGTGGCTGTAACTTATCTGCTTCTGAGGGTTGCGGCAGGCGTTTCGTTTCTCTCTCTCCGACCCGTGGGGGCGGATCGTATCCGCTAGCGTCCTCTACTATTTTCCTAGCACTTCGAGGCCCGGTTGTATTTCTCTTCTGCTTCGGTGGAAGGGTTAAGAACTCTGAAATATTCCCACTTCTTCTGGGTTCAGGATTTTCAGCTGTCTTGCCGCTCGCTCTGCCATAAGCCAAAACAAACTCCTTCCGCGAGCGCTGTCTTGTTTTTGCACTTAGTGCTTGAAGTGTTTTAACTTCTAGAGGAGTTGCTTATAACATTATGACCTGTTCCCTCTGGGAGGCTTGCTTTCACTCCTACCTTCTTGCAGACACTTGGCAAGGGGAAAAACACAAGTTGGTCGGTTTGTTGGCTTACCGCATAACACCGCCTCTTAAGAAGTTTCCCTGTAAAAATCATTTTCTTCATAGGATTTCACTTAATCAATCCTCCAGGTTTGCCTGTCAAACTTTGGCATTCAGAAATACCCCATTTCCCAGCAGGGAGAATCATAAGGAAGCAGATTAAACCTCCCTTTGAAAACGCAATGGAGTTGATCCAATGAGCTGGAGCTTCTGCGATTGTCAGAGATGAAAGTGGAGGTGAATAAAACTCCCTCCAGGAAATTCAGAATCGACCATGCGGCTAATGAAATCTAGTAGGACAATTTAGAGAAGCAGCGTGGCTCAGTGGAAAGGGTCAGCTGTGTGGCTGTGGGCAAGTCACTTAACTTCTCTGTGCCTCAGTTCCCTCATCTGTAAAATGGGGATTAAAACTGTTGAGCCCCACGTGGCACAACCTGATCACCCTGTATCTCCCCCAGCGCTTAGAACAACGCTCTGCACATAGTAAGCGCTTTACAAATACAAACATTATTATGAATCTCCGAATTCACGTATATAGGACCCAAAGCGATCAGACATTGGAGTCTATCTCCCATGATCTGAGATGAATAGAGGGGAAAGAATCAAGCTCACAAGCAGAGCTGTCAAAGGAGCTTGCCTTTGATAAGCTCAACAGATTAAGAGTGCCTGACACCGATCTGGTTCTGGCGTCTGGTTAAGAGCTGATACTTTCTTAATAACCAGTTTCTTGAACCCATCCGATCATCCCCGTCTGACCCAACTTGAGCCGACAAAACTACGTCTTCCTTTCAGCATCGTTCAGAGCTATAAGCGTCTCAGGGAGATCATTTGTGGACTGGCATTAGAAACTGCGATTCCGGGTTGGGTTAACTCCCTCGGAAAGGGACCTCTCCGTCCTGATAAGTTAGGGCCGGGTCATGTGGATCGATAGCTTTTTGCAGCCTGGCTCGGTAACTATCACCTCCCATTGCCGTGTTTAAGAACAGAAAGGCAGAGGACACATCACAACGCCCAAATCCCAAACTTTCACTATGTGCATGTGCTGCTTCAAATTTTTGGAAGGTGCCACTCTGGAACCTCGTTAGGCCTAAGTGGATGGCTGGCCCTTACTGACCAGGCCCCGCGTCGGCTCATTCACCTATTTTGGTCCGTCCGGGTAGGTCGAGCGTACTCAAGAACCCTACAACAAGCCGCCATCCCCTTACTCCCCAAGAGGGTCTGCGAGGAGCGTTACAAGAGCCGCTTTACGGGGAGGATGCTCTGTGCCGGAAGCCTCCTGGAACAGAAACGCGTGGACAGCTGCCAGGGGGACAGCGGAGGACCGCTCATGTGCGAGAGGCCCGGTGAGAGTTGGGTCGTGTACGGGGTCACCTCCTGGGGTTACGGCTGCGGAATCAAAGATTCTCCAGGGGTCTACACCAAAGTGTCAGCGTTTGTAGCCTGGATAAAAAACATGACCAAGCTGTGAGAAACTTCGACTGGGTGCCGGGAGAGATGACAGTATTTAAACTGGAGAAGCTTGAACCGCAAGCGGGGCACAGCCGGGGCCTTCGGTGTGACAAGCGGACACTTTTTTTTTAGTTTTCTAGAAGAGGGAAAGTCAAATCTGATGTATTCATATTGTTGCTTTTTTTATACTTTCTACCACTGTGCATTTATCCCAAAGCTGGTATTCTAAAAGCAGATGTTGGGGTAGCTACAGTCTCCCACCGAGCGTCCCTACTCGAGCAAAACGTTGGCTTTTGAAAGGCTACAAAACCATCCCCTATTTTCAGTACCTGCACTTTTTCGGGTCCAACCTGAAACACGAGGGTTGAAAAATAGGATATAGCCTACGACGTGAACTTTAGTTTTCTTCTCTAGAGTGCTAGCTCATTGGGAGCAAGGAAATGTTTGATGTTATTTTCTCCCAAGCGCTTAGTTCAGTGCTCTGCACAAAGTAAGCACTCAATAATCCTATGAAAGTGAGACTGGGACGTCCCTTACTCCGATTGTGGGGCCAGATAGGCAAGCCGGATCTATCGATGGGTATTTGAGTACTTAATGTAGCATCCTGAATGAGTAAAATATAAGGATCGGTAAACCCGACCCACTCCCAGCCTGACAGAACACCTGGGAAGCAAAACCGAAATTCTGTCAGCCATGCATACTGACAACAGGATTGCTGGGCAGGATTGTGGGTAGACCACAGCTGCACAAAGCCAATTAAACATCCGGACACACCTCCATCCAAGAATTGGGGCCTATGACCCACTTCTCTCCATCCTCATTTACAGGTGTGTAACCTTGACTAGTACTCTGCGCACAAGCACTTGATTCACTTGAGTAAGGGAAACATTCAAGGGGCTAAATCCTCCCAAAATTCAAACACTTGCCCCTTCGTGTGCTTCAGTGTTCGGCTGTATGGTGCAGTACGTTGTTTTATGGCCCGTGTCCTATGTGAATGCCCTGCTAGTCAATATTAATTTTTTCAAGGGGAGATCAAAGTTAATTGTAGTACCTTTACAGAAAGCCGGTGGCTCCAATGCTGATAGCATATAACGTGACAAAGTATCTCCTGAGATCAGAAAACCTTAAGATGTGCCGACTTAGAAAAGCCGCCCGGAGCAAACCCTTTCTAGGCACTGCACATTAGTCGCTTCGCCATCTTCCCTGCTTCCCTGCCCAATTCAGTGCTTATTGTAGATAACATACGTATTAGCTGCAATCGTCTAATGTATATGTAAAGTGAAAATAATAAAGTTGACGATATCTGTGAAGTCCTACTGGGTCGAAACACTTCGGTTACAAGCCGGTGAGCCATAGGCACACCTTCCCATAATAAAATGGTATGTTATGCACTTCTCATATGCGGGGCTGAGGCAGATACATGATCAGTGGGTTGGACACAGTCCCTGTCCCATGTGGGGCTTAATCCCCGTCTTACAGATGAAGGAACTGAGGCACAGAAAAGAAGCGTCTTGCCCAAGGTCACACAGCAGACGAGCGGGGGGAACCAGGATCAGAACCCATGACCTTCTGACGCCCCGGCCTGTGCTCTCTCCACTAGGCCACGTCTCAAACAACTCGCCTCCGTTCAAGGATTGCACGAGCATTTCTCTTCTGCCAATTCAGGACACCATTTCTTTAAAACGATCCTTTATTTCACCTTGGGAATGCAGGCATTTACATCCAACTCTACCTCACATAGCAATCGCTCTAACAACTTGGCGTTCAAGTCGGGCTTTTTCATTAATCACGCCACTGTAGTCAGACGCCTCCTCACATACTTGAGATTGGTTGCGATCTGTCGAAAGAAGAAAGCACAGCGTTGTGACCGGCCGACTCTCCGAAGCCCTTCTCAAATCAGACCCCTGGGATCCCGTCCAATCTTTAATCTCCCCCGTTTATATCTTAACACCTTCACACCATCCATAGGTCCCTCCCACCCCCCTCCGTGCTTACATACACATACTGTGTCTCAATCTCCCTGTTTCAAGTCACGTAACGCTCTGCACACTCAAGGCAGCTAAATCCTGGTCCAGCAGACAATAAGCGCCACTCTTTGAAACTGTGCCAACCCTTATAAGCTCAGTGAATTTTCCCTTTTTAAACTGCAAATAATTTCTATCACTGCAAGCGTTCGCGATCATTAGCGCAATTCACGGGGCGGCTACAGGTTACGTTTCCGGCTCTGACGTCCCTTCGGATACGGTGGAAGCGCACGATTCCGGCTTCCCCATCCGTGTGCTTTAGGCAAGTCGCTGTGCTCGTTACCTCATCCGGAAAACGGGGCATCTACAAGTTAATCTGGATGGACAGCCATAATAATAATGACGTCGGTATCCGTTAAGCGCTTACTATGTGCCGAGCACCGTTCTAAGCGCCGGGGTAGACATAGGGGAATCAGGTCGTCCCACGTGGGGCTCACAGTCTTCACCCCCATGTTACAGATGAGGTAACTGAGGCCCAGAGAAGTGAAGTGACTTGCCCACGGTCACACAGCTGGCAGGTGGCAGAGCTGGGATTCAAACTCATGACCTCTGACTCCAAAGCCCGGGCTCTTTCCACTGAGCCACGCCGCTTCTCTATGGCAGGTAGCCGCAGTGTGGCAGGAGCGTTGCTTTGGGAGTCGGAGGCGGTGGGTTTTTAATCCCGGCTCTGCCACTTGTCTGCCGTGACCGAGTCCCTTAACTTCCCTGGGCCTCAGTTACCTCATCTGGAAAATGGGGATTAAGACTGAGCGAGCCACGTGGAACCACCCCATTACCTTGTGTCTACCCCAGCGCTCCGAACAGGCTCGACGGTGTTTTTACAAATACCACCCCGGCGCTTAGAACGGTGCTCTGCACCTAGTAAGCGCTCAACAAATACCAACATCATCATTACTCCGCACAGAGTAAAAACACTTAATACGGCTGAACGAAGGAACGGAAAGTGACAGAGGCGGAACTGGAACCCAGGGCCTTCTGACTGCCAGGCCCGTGCTACCCCGCTTATGCGCCATGTTATCAACCTTAGTGCAGTGATTGTCGCACAGTAAGCACACGGAAAAGGCGCGGCTCAGTTGAAAGAGGCCGGGTGTGGGAGTCAGAAGCTGTGGGTTCGAATCCCAGCTCCACCACCGGTCTGCTGGGTGACTTTGGGCAAGCCACCCTAAGTTCTCTGTGTCTCAGTTCCCTCATCTGCAAAATGGGGATGAAGGCTTGGGAGCCCCACGTGGGACAGCCTGATGACCTCGCGTCTACCCCAGCGCTTGGCACGTAGTAACCGCCCCATACCAACATAATCCCGGCTCCACCACTCTCCTGGGTAACTTTGGGCCGGTCACCCTAAGTTCTCTGGGCCTCAGTTCCCTCATCTGTCAAAATGGGGATGAAGACTGTGAGCCCCCCCCCCCCCCGTGGTACAATCTGTTGACCCTGTATCTACTCGGGCGCTCAGAACAGTGCCAGGCACCTAAGTGCTTAACAAATATCATCATCCCAACTGTGCGCCTCACGTGGGACAACCTGATTACCCTGTATCTATCCCAGAGCTTAGAACAGTGCTTGGCACATAAGCAAGCACTTAAATATTATTATTACCGTGAGCCTCAGGTGGGATGACCTGATTGCCCTGGGCCTCAGTTCCCTCATCGGTAAAATGGGGATGAAGACTGTGAGCCCCACGTGGTACAATCTGTTGACTGTGTGCACCCCGGCGCACAGAACAGTGCTCGGCACATGGTAAATGCGTAACAAATTATCACTGCACTGCTTAGAAGAATGCTCGGCACACGGTAAACGCTCAACAGATTATTATTGTACCAACCCCCGTGCTTGGAACAGCGTTCAGCGCATAGTAAGCGCTTAACCGATCATTATTCTATCTACCCCAGCGCTCAGAAGAGTGCTCGGCCCATAGTAAGAGCTTAATAAATTATTATTTATAACGAGAGAGAAGCAGCGTGGCTCAGTGGAAAGAGCCCGGGCTTTGGAGTCAGAGTTCAAATCCCAGCTCTGACACCTGCCAGCTGTGTGACTGTGGGCGAGTCACTTGACTTCTCTGTGCCTCAGTTCCCTCATCTGTAAAATGGGAATTAAGACTGTGAGCCCCACGTGGGACATCCTGATTCCCCTGTGTCTACCCCAGCGCTTAGAACAGTGCCCGGCACATAGTAAGCGCTTAACAAATACCAACATTATTATTATTATTGTACCTACACCAGCCCTTGGAAGAGTGCTCGGCACATGGTAAGCGCTTAACAATCATTATTATACCTACCCCGGCGCTTAGAACAGTGCTGGGCACATGGTAAGCGCTTAAATACCAACACCATTATAATTGTATCCACCCCAGCGGTTCCAAGAGCGTTCGGCACATAGTGAGCGCTTAATAAATAACATTTTAATTGCAACCACCCCGGCGCTTAGAAGAGCGCTTGGCACATAGTAGGCGCCTGACCCATATTTTTCTTCAATGGCAGAGCTGGGGGGCTTACCTTCGGGTGGCGTCCCCGTCCCGGATGGAGGTCTCAGCCCTAGGATGAGAAGAGAGGCTGGTGAGAGGGGGAGGATGTCTTAGGCCGAAGGCACTTGGGAGGACACGCGTCACTCACTCATTCATTCCATAATGACAACAATGTTGGTATTTGTTAAGCGCTTACTGTGTGCCGAGCACTGTTCTAAGCGCTGCGGTAGACACGGGAATCAGGTTGTCCCATGTGGGGCTCACAGTCTTCACCCCCACGTTCCAGATGAGGGAACTGAGGCACCGAGAAGTGACTCGCCCACAGTCACACAGCTGACAAGGGGCGGAGCCGGGATTCGGACCCTTGACCTCTGACTCCAAAGCCCGTTCTCTTTCCACTGAGCCACGCTGCTTCTCATAGTATTTAGTGAGCGCTTACTACGTGCAGAGCATTGTACTGAGCGCTTGGAATGAACAGGGGGGCGACAGATGGAGACGGTCCCTGCCCTTTGACGGGCTCACGGTCTAATCGGGGGAGACGGACAGACGAGAACGATGGCGATAAATAGAATCGAGGGGATGATCATCTCATTGAAACAGTAGCAAATAAACAGAATCAGGGTGATGTACATCTCATTAAATAGGGTGATGAAAATATTTACAGTCGAGTGGACGAGTACGGTGCGGAGGGGAGGGGACGGGAGAGGGGGAGGAGGAGAGGGAGGGGGGGAGAAGAGGGTTTAGCTGCGGAGAGGTGAAGGGGGGGTAGAGGGAGCAGAAGGAAAAGGGGAGCTCAGTCTGGGAAGGCCTCTTGGAGGAGGTGAGCTTTAAGTAGGGTTTTGAAGAGGGGAAGAGAATCAGTTTGGCGGAGGTGAGGAGGGAGTTCCAGAACCGAGGGAGGACGTGGCCCAGGGGTCGACGGCGGGATAGGCGAGAATAATAACGTTAGTATTTGTTCAGCTCTTACTAGGTGCACAGCGCTGTTCTAAGCACTGGGGGAGATGCAGGGGAATCAGGTGGTCCCACGTGGGGCTCCCAGTCTTCATCCCCATTTTCCAGAGGAGGTCACTGAGGCCCAGAGAAGGGAAGTGACTTGCCCACAGTCAGCTGACAATAATGTTGGTATTGGTTAAGCGCTTACTAGGTGCCGAGCACTGTTCTAAGCGCTGGGGGAGACAGAGGGGAATCAGGTCGTCCCACGTGGGGCTCCCAGTCTTCATCCCCATGTTACAGATGAGGTCACTGAGGCCCAGAGAAGGGAAGTGACTCGCCCACAGTCACCCAGCTGACAATAATGTTATTTGTTCAGCGCTTCCTAGGTGCCGAGCACTGTTCTAAGCGCTGGGGGAGACAGAGGGGAATCAGGTGGTCCCACGTGGGGCTCCCAGTCTTCATCCCCCTTTTACAGATGGGGTAACTGAGGCCCAGAAAAGGGAAGTGACTCGCCCACAGTCACCCAGCCGACAATGTTATTTGCTCAGCGCTTCCTAGGTGCCGAGCACTGTTCTAAGCGCTGGGGGAGATGCAGGGTCATCAGGTGGTCCCACGTGGGGCTCCCAGTCTTCATCCCCATTTTCCAGAGGAGGTCACTGAGGCCCAGAGAAGGGAAGTGACTCGCCCACAGTCACCCAGCTGACAATAATGTTATTTGTTCAGCGCTTCCTAGGTGCCGAGCACTGTTCTAAGCGCTGGGGGAGACACAGGGGAATCAGGCTGTCGCACGTGGGGCTCCACCCCCCATTTGACAGCTGAGGGAACCGAGGCCCAGAGAAGCGACTTGCCCACCGTCCCACAGCTGACGAGGGGCGGGGCCGGGATTCGAACCCATGACCTCGGGGCTCCCCAGCCCGGGCTCTTGCCCCCGAGCCCCGCTTGAAAGAGGGACGGTGAGGAGGCGGGCGGTAGAAAGGGAGGAGGGAGGAGAGGGAGGCGGGGGCAAGGGGATGGCGAGCCTCGAAGCCCGGGACGAGAAGTTCTGTCGCTTGCACAAGTCAGAATCTGCGACCAATGCAATGGCGGCAGCTTTGCCATCAACAAGCTGATGCTCTTCCATGCCTAGGAAGGGAGGCCGCCACAAGAGGCAGGTCCCAAGGTGTCATGGAGGGGGCGGCGACGCCTCGTCCCCGCGGCCGGTCCCGTCGCCTCCGGGTCCCCCCCTCACCTGCGGGCCTCGCCGGTCGCCATGGCAGCAGCTCCATCCGGGGCTTCGCGGCGGGCGGCGCCCACTGCGCCTGCGCGCCCCCGCTCTCAGCCGGGGCTTCGCGGCGCCCGCCGCGCCTGCGCGCCCTGCAGCTCGGGAGGGACCGCTCGCGCCTGCGCGGTCCGCTCTAAGGGGGCTCCATCCGGGGCTTTTCGGCGGAGGGGCGCCCGCTCGCGCCTGCGCGCTCCGCTCTAAAGCTCCATCCGGGTCTTTTCGGCGTGGGGGGGGGGCATCCCACTGCGCCTATGCGCCCTCTAGCTCGGGAGGCACCGCTCGCGCCTGCGCGGTCCGCTCTAAGGGGGCTCCATCCGGGGCTTTTCGGCGGAGGGGAGCCCGCTCGCGCCTGCGCGCTCCGCTCTAAAGCTCCATCCGGGTCTTTTCGGCGTGGGGGGGGCATCCCACTGCGCCTACGCGCCCTCTAGCTCGGGGAGCCCGCTCGCGCCTGCGCGGCCCGCTCTAAGGCGGCTCCATCCGGGGCTCTTCGGCGGAGGAGCTCCCGCTCGCGCCTGCGCGGCCCGCTCTAAGGCACCATCCGGGTCTTTTCGGCGGGGGGGGGGGGGGGGGGGCAACCCACTGCGCCTACGCGCCCTCTAGCTCGGGGAGCCCGCTCGCGCCTGCGCGGCCCGCTCTAAAGCGGCTCCAGCCGGGGCTTTGCGGCGCCCACTACGCCTGCGCGCCCTCCAGCTCGGGAAGGACCGCTCGCGCATGCGCGGCCCGCTCTGAGGCGGCTCCAGCCGGGGCTTTTCGTCGGGGGGTGGGGTCCTGCACCTCCCGGAGCCCGCTCGCGCATGCGCGACCCGCTCTAAGGCGGCCCCAGCCGGGTCTTTTCGGCGCAGGGGCGCCCACTGCGCCTTCCAGCTGGGGAGGGACCGCTCGCGCATGCGCGGCCCGCTCTAAGGGGGCTCCATGCGGGCCTTTTCGGCGGAGGGGGGCCCACTGCGCCCTCCAGCTTGGGGAGCCCAATCGCGCATGCGCGGCCGGCTCTAAGGTTCCATCCGGGGCTTTTCGGCGGGGGGGCATCCCACTGCGCCTACGCGCCCTCGAGCTCGGGGAGCCCGCTCGCGCCTGCGCGGCCCGCTCTAAGGGCTCCATCCGGGGCTTTGCGGCGGACGGCGCGCTCTGCGCCTGCGCGCCCTCCACCTCGGGGGCACCCCTCGCGTACGCGCGGCCCGCTCTAAGGCGGCTCCCTCCCCGCCGCGCCCAGAGCGGAGTCGCGGCCCCGAGCCCTCCCCGCCGCCATCGCCTCCCCGTCCCCTCCGAGCGGGCCCCACCTCGCCCTTCCGCCGTCCCGAAAAGAACGAGTGGCGCCTGCGCCGCTCCTTTATAGGGTCCGTGACACCCCCTTCCGGCGGAAGAGCCCGAGAGGGGCGGGGCCTCCCCGTAACTAAGTCGACGAAGCCTCCCTGCGCCCGGACCGGATATGACGTCGCGGGGAGGCCCCCCCCCTCCCCTCGGGCGCGCCCCCTTTTCCCCGGAGGTGCGCGCCTGCGCGGGTCGCGCGGGTGGCGCGCGCCGGGCCGTTGGCGCCCGGGGCACCGGAAGTGGGCGCGTGCCTCGCCTCGCGCGCGGGGGGAGGGGGCAGGGCTCAGTGGGAAGAACAAGGGGCTGGGGAGGCCGGGGTCGTGGGTTCGAATCCCGCCCCGGGTCAGCCACGTGACCGTGGGCCAGTCGTGGCACTTCCTGTGGGCCTCAGTTTTCCCTCAGCTGGAAAATGGGGGTGAAGACCCTGAGCCCCACAGGGGCGCCACCTGATGATTCCCCTCCCCCAGCGCTTAGCCCAGTGCTCGGCACCTAGGAAGTGCTTAACAAATAACATTGTCAGCTGGGTGACTGTGGGCGAGTCACTTCCCTTCTCTGGGCCTCAGTGACCTCATCTGTAACATGGGGATGAAGACTGGGAGCCCCACGTGGGACCACCTCATTCCCCTCTGTCTCCCCCAGCACTTAGTACAGTGCTTGGCACCTAGTAAGCACTTCACTAACACCAACATTATTGTCAGCTGACTGTGGGCGAGTCACTTCCCTTCTCTGGGCCTCAGTGACCTCCTCTGGAAAATGGGGATGAAGACTGGGAGCCCCACGTGGGACCACCTGATTCCCCTGCATCTCCCCCAGCGCTTAGAACAGTGTTCGGCACCTAGTAAGCGCTTAACAAATAACATTGTCAGCTGGGTGACTGTGGGCGAGTCACTTCACTTCTCTGGGCCTCAATGACCTCATCTGTAACATGGGGATGAAGACCGGGAGCCCCACGTGGGACGACCTGATTCCCCTATGTCTACCCCAGCGCTTAGAACAGTGCTCGGCACCTAGTAAGCGCTTAACCGATACCAACATTATTATTATTTAGAGCGGCAGCGTGGCTCAGTGAGAAGAGCAAGGGGCTGGGGAGTCAGAGGTGGTGAGTTCAAATGCCGCCCCGCCACTTGCCAGCCGCATGACCTTGGGCCGGTCACTTCACTTCTCTGGGCCTCAGTTCCCTCATCTGGAAAATGGGGATTAAGACCGTGAGCCCCACGGGGGGGGGGGGGGGGGGGGGGGGGGCAACCTGATGACCTTGGATCCTCCCCAGCGCTTAGAACAGTGCTGTGCACATAGTGTGTGCCTAACCAGCGCCATCATTATCATTATTAGAGGAGCACTGAGGAGCAGCGGGAAGAGCGGGGGCTGGAGAGTCAGGAGTCGTGGGTTCAAATCCCACCCCGCCACTTGCCAGCCGCATGACCTTGGGCCGGTCACTTCACTTCTCTGGGCCTCAGTTCCCTCATCTGGAAAATGGGGATTAAGACCGTGAGCCCCACGGGGGGGGGGGGGGGGGCAACCTGATGACCTTGGATCCTCCCCAGCGCTTAGAACAGTGCTGTGCACATAGTGAGCGCTTAACCAGCGCCATCATCGTCGTTAACAGAGGAGCAGCGAATCTCAGTGGAAAGAGCCCGGGCTGCGGAGTCCGAAGTTGTGGGTTCTAGTCCTCGCCCCACCACCTGTCAGCCGTGTGACTTTGGGTAAGTCACTTCACTTCTCTGGGCCTCAGTTCCCTCATCTGGAAAATGGGGATTAAGACCGTGAGCCCCTCGTGGGGCAACCTGACGATCCCCGCCCCCCCCCCCCCAGCGCTTAGAACAGTGCTGTGCACATAGTAAGCGCTTAACCAGTGCCATCATTATCATTTTTAGAGGAGCAGCGTGGCTCGGTGGAAAGAGCCCGGGCTTGGGAGTCAGAGGTCGTGGGTTCGAATGCCGACTTCGCCACCTTGTAACCTTGTGTAACCTGTGTAACCCTGGGCAAGTCACTTCTCTGGGCCTCAGTTCCCTCATCTGTAAAAATGGGGATTAAAAACTGTGAGCCCCACGTGGGACGATCTGATTACCTTGTATCTCCCCCAGCGCTTAGAACGGTGCTCAGCACATAGTAAGCGCTTAACAAATCCCATTATTATTATTATTATTATTATTATAACAATATTCTGTTGGGAGTGTGAAGAGGCTGGACCTTGAAGTAGTGAAAACATCTTTTTTTTCCACTGGGTGGCTCTGTGGTATAATCGTTGAGGTTGAAATTTGTCGAAAATTTTAGATTTTTTCCTAAATGCTTTTGAATTGAATGGAAAGTTCATCTTCCCCCCACACAATCCTTCTTCCACCCCGTGTGGATCGCCCGGTGAACTGGTGAAGTGTTCCCTGTCGATTAGGGTCCAGGGCTGGCCAGAGAATAGTAATAGATCTTCAAGGTCTTTGGATTGTAATAATAATGTTGGTATCTGTTCAGCGCTGACTATGTGCGGAGCACTGTTGTAAGCGCTGGGGGAGATCCAGGGTCATCAGGTTGTCCCACGTGAGGCTCCCGGTCTTCACCCCCATTTTACAGATGAGGGAACAGAGGCACAGAGAAGTGACTTGCCCAAGGTCACCCAGATGACACGTGGCAGAGCCGGCATCCGAACCCATGACCTCTGACTCCCAAGCCCGGGCTCTTTCCGCTGAGCCACGCTGCTTCTCCGTTTGTCCTCCCCGAAACACTTACAAAAGTGTTCCGCACGCAGAACACACTCAATCAATTCAGTCGTTCTGATTAGCGTGGCTCTGCGGCAAGAGCCCGGGCTTGGGAGTCCGAGGTCATGGGTTCGAATCCCGGCTCTGCCACTGGGCAGCTGGGTGACTGCGGGCAAGTCGCTTCGCTTCTCTGGGCCTCGGTGACCTCATCTGGAAAATGGGGATGAAGACTGGGAGCCTCACGTGGGACAACCTGATTGCCCTGTAAATCTACTCCAGCGCTTAGAACAGTGCTCCGCACATAGTAAGCGCTTAACAGATACCAACATTATTATTATTATTATTATTAATTCAAGATGCTGGTGCTCAGTGTTTTAGAATTACGGTGACTATGCTATTACCACATTGGAAAGGGAGGCAAACTGGTTTGGGACCCAAAGTTTTCTTGTGTGTGTGTGTGTGTGTGTGTGTGTGTGTTTTTTGAGAAGCAACGTTGCCTAGTGGCTAGAGCGTGGTCCTCGGAGTCAGAAGGACCTGGGTTCTAATGCCGCCTCTGCCTTGGCCAAGTCACTTCTCTTCTCTGTGCCTCGGTTACCATCTCTGTAAAATGGGGATTAGGACCGCGAACCCCACGTGCCTCGGTTACCAGCTCTGTAAAATGGGGATTAGGACCGCGAACCCCACGTGCCTCGGTTACCAGCTCTGTAAAATGGGGATTAGGACCGCGAACCCCACGTGCCTCGGTTACCAGCTCTGTAAAATGGGGATTAGGACCGCGAACCCCACGTGCCTCGGTTACCAGCTCTGTAAAATGGGGATTAGGACCGCGAACCCCACGTGCCTCGGTTACCAGCTCTGTAAAATGGGGATTAGGACCGCGAACCCCACGTGCCTCGGTTACCAGCTCTGTAAAATGGGGATTAGGACGGCGAACCCCCCGTGCCTCAATTACCATCTCTGTAAAATGGGGATCAGGACCGCGAACCCCACATGGGACGTGAACAGCGGGCAACCTGATGAGCTTGCTTCACCCCAGTGCTTAGTAGAGTGCCTGGCAAATAGTAAATACTTAACAGATACCAAAAAATGATCTGGGAAATTGACAGAGAGCCACCCTGTGGGTCGAAGAATATTTGATTCTGAAGGCTGTCCGGAAATAATAATAACGTTGGTACTTGTTAAGCGCTTACTATGTGCAGAGCACTGTTCTAAGCGCTGGGGGAGACAGGGGAATCAAGGTGTCCCACATGAGGCTCCCAGTCGTCATCCCCATTTTACAGATGAGGTCACTGAGGCACAGAGAAGTGAAGTGACTTGCCCACAGTCACACAGCTGACGGGGGGGGGGGGGGGCAGAGCCAGGATTCGAACCCATGACCTCGACTCCCAAGCCTGGGTTCTTTCCACTAAGTGTGGCAGTGTGTGGGTCTCATGTCGCTCCTTATCGGTCGATCGTATTTATTCCCCTGTGCAGGACTGAGGCCACCCACCCTTGCTGAAAATCAGAGGATGTATTAAGCACCCCTGTGCAAAGCACTGTGCTAAGAAATACCCAGAAGAGATGAAGGAATGGGCCCGGGCACCAGAGGGGCCTACAGTCGGGAAGCAGCGTGGCTCAGTGGAAAGAGCCCGGGCTTGGGAGTCAGAGGTCACGGGTTCGAATCCCCGCTCTGCCACTTGGCTGTGTGACCGTGGGCAAGTCACTTCACTTCTCTGGGCCTCAGTTCCCTCATCTGTAAAAATAGGGATTAAAAAATGTGAGCCCCACGTGGGACAATCTGATTACCCTGGATCTCCCCCAGCGCTTAGAACAGTGCCCTGCACATAGTGAGCGCTTAACAAATACCTTAATTATTAATACCCCGGGGATGGTACGGTGCGATCAAATAATAATTGCGGTGTTTGTTAAGTGCTTACTGTGTGCCGAGCGCTGTTCTAAGCACTGGGGTTAGAACAAGCTAATCAAGTTGTCCCCCATGGGGCTCACAGCCTTAAATCCCCATTTTACAGATGAGGTCACTGAGGCCCCGAGAAGTGAAGTGACTTGGCCAAGGCCCCACGGCAGACAGGTGGCGGAGCCGGGATTCGAACCCACGACCTCGGACTCCCAAGCCCGGGCGTCTTTCCACTGAGCCGCGCTGCCTCCCGGAGTCAACTGCATCCAAGGACCTAGAAGACCGGGCCTTTTTATAACCCATAAAACCACCGGCACCAGGCTGTGCGTTTTCTTATCAGAGTTTATTGTTGCACATATCAGAGATCATGCCACTAGCGGAATAATATCCAGGTTTTTTATTTTAAAAAACTTTGAGAAAAAAATGTTTCCAGCAATTTTTTCATTCAATGTGAATGACAAGATTATTACAGGTATAAACATTGAAATAACTATTTCATTTCTTCCTGAGGAAGGTTCGTATTTGAAGCAGTGAAAAAGGGGAGTGTAGGCAAAGTGTGTAAATCATTTCAACTCATTCTTTTTCTCATGTGCTTCCCGATTATTTGCAGGATTACATCCAGTCGCTGTACGTGACGTATAGAGTGTACATGTCGAAATCTCACTGGGCGGTCGGGACTCTTTCACAGTTTTTCCTAGGTGCTTGTCGCTTCGTTTCGTGCATTGGAATAAGTTAATTCTGAAGTACATCCCGGTCCGATCAACCTTTTTTTTTTTCCCCTCATGAATAAAAGCCTACTTAGAACTTCACTCGGCTAGCGGGATCAGATCGGTAAACACGTTATCTGAGCGAGATGAGAACAACCCCGCCGTCTGGTTTATCCCGAGCGTCGTCGGTAAGTGTGGAGAGCGATTCTGACGCCACAGAAATCAGTGCCTTTTTCTGTCTCTTCCGAGAGAGCAAGAATACCGAAAGGGGCAGCTGCGTCACCACGGCTCAAGAGGTCAGAGAAGCAGCGTGGCTCAGTGGAAAGAGCCCGGGCTTGGGAGTCAGAGGTCATGGGTTCTAATCCCGGCTCGGCCACTCGTCAGCTGGGTGACTGTGGGCAAGTCACTTCTCTGGGCCTCAGTTCCCTCATCTGTAAAATGAGGATTAACTGGGAGCCTCAGGTGGGACAACCTGATGACCCTGGATCTCCCCCAGCGCTTAGAACAGTGCTCTGCACCTAGGAAGCGCTTAACAAATACCAACATTATCGTTTATTATTAAGGTCGTGAGAAGAGGAATACTTTGGATACAAATACTGATAGGTACTTTGGGCCTGGAAGGAGACAGAAAATCATCGCCGCCTCTGGAGCAGTTAGTGCTTCAACTCACAGAGTAGTTTCCTTACAGTCGCGACGCAATGTCTGAATTGTCATATCACCGTAGTTTCTCCGCTCTGTTTCACGTTTACAATTTACTTCAAATCGTGTGCTCGTCAGGCACACTTATCTTTCACGCTTTCAAGGGAGGTTTTCCTCTGACCAACATTTAGGGTACGGAGGATTTAAAAAAAACCCCAAAATCAGGCTAATATGGACCTCAAGAATCTCTCAGCCCCGTTTCTAATCGGAGGGTAACTGACTGGCAGAAATTTCTCGCTCTGCTACACCGTCACATTGTTGATGACATTTGCAGGAACTGCAGGCTTCAGTCTCATTTTCAAAGTCTTAAAATTGATCTATGTTACAAGTCAAGTAGGAAGGCTAAGTGAAATGCGAAGGCTCAAATAAGGTAGCTTTTTTCATTACTCACCTCGGCTTTGTGCAGTTCTTCAAGGTCTTCCCTCTGAGATGTTCGACGGGTTAGAAAGCTTAAAAGTGGAGTCCGTCTAGATGTGGGGCTGCCTCATTTCTCTAGGGGAAGGATTTCATTCGGGGCAGGGGGTGTATATAGACAGGCTGGGGGTACGCCTACCAGCCTGATGAAGGTTGCTTGCTCGATATTGACTTGCCGCATATATCATTTCAGATTCGAACCTTAAATGCACTCGACCAGATGTTTACGCTGTCTGTAACATTAAGGACAGAGAGCAGAGAAACTGGGAAGTATTTATGGAAATGAGAATGAGATTTGGCCTCTCTATTTTTTTTTTTTTCCCTTTTACGAATTAAAGTATCAATATACTGTACATTTCATAGTGTGAATATATTTCAATCTATATTTTCTCATTAGAAAAACATTCATGATTGACCTTGATTTGGACAGTCGGAACGACCTTTAAACTTAGTCTAGCATTTTCCAACAAAATATAGCTTAAAAACTGCTCCAGGAGAGCATCTAGCTTGGACCTGAGCGAGTACTACGTGGACTCTTGAACAGGGCACGTACGCCTGGTAAAATCTCGAGTTAATTTATAAACGGGGGTATTCTAGACTACGCTTTCCTTAAATGGGCTAAGACACGTAGACCATCTTTGAATGGAATTTTCAACTCACAGCAACTCTAGGCCTACAGACACATAAACCATTTAAGTTACCACGGGACAGGCTGCGGACTGGTGGAATTAAACACTCTTAGAAGGTCGTGATTGTTAATTACCGCTCCGCTTGTGCAGGGTGCATTGGGTTTTTGTCCATTAACTTCAGCATCTTTTTTTTTCTCTTTTCAACGAGTTTCGACGGCTGTACATCAAGGACGAGCCTGCCTGAGTAGCGGATAAATCAATTATTTTTGCCACGGCGCTAACACTTCTCTCTTCGGCCCAAATAAATGGCAGATATGTCCACTCCGAGGTTTCTCGGATATTACAGGCCCTAATTTTTCCCACGTTGCCCAGTCGGCATCCCAGTTTCGTAAGCGTATTCAGAGATGACGGAGCTCTGGGCATCTAACGCTTACATGGTGGAATTTCTTTTGCTGCTTGTTTGGTGAGACGAGTCGAAGAGTAAGAACAACAGTGAGCAGGCAAACGATAGGCTATAAAATCTACATGAGACACAAGACTCTTAGTTAATATAGAAAAGTGTAAATACTTACTCTGAAATTGGACAGTTCTGCAGTTTGGCTTTCGAGACTTACATCGGTTGCTATTGACTTCCACCCGAGTGAACGGGAGTCTACAATTCCACAGGCCCAGAACCGGGCTAAGAGAAAGGCCACAGGCCTCAAAAGGTTGTAACAGAGACACACCTTTTTTTTTTTTTTTTTAATCATTTTTACCATCCACATGCCAGCATATGGAAAGAAGAACAGCATTCTTCTCTTGAAGAGGTACATTTCACCACAGCCTTTTCGTAGAGCTACTGGAGGTTTGGGGGACGGGCGACTGAGTCGTGGAAGAAATTCTCTCAAGACGGTCCGCAGCAGTGCTAGCTCACTTTCTGTAGCTCCTGTCTCAGCCACGACGGCAAAGGCTGTCCCAATCTGTGTAACAGCTTGGACAATTCCACGTTGTGGTCCCGGTAGTAGTTTGACAGAAATGCTCGGCACTGAGGGTGAGGGAGGAAACATGTTTTTGGCTTAGTTACGTCAGACCGCGTTTGCTCCGAGTGGAGGTCTTTCAAATCAGAATTATAAATGATACTTTTCAATTAAAGATCAGAATTGCGGCCCATGATCTCAGCCAGATGGGTACATATCTGTAGGCGTCAAAACGGATACTGTGTCCAGCCACGTGATGTTTCGGTTTCCCCTCCCACCCCCTTGCTGCTGACAAGTGTTTTATTGTCATCCAACTTTTGATTTTTTTTTCATTATCATATGAGATGAAATGCTCGTTCTATTGTCTTCTCTTCCTTTCTCAGGGATAAGGAGTGTATTTTTGGAAACCCCGAAGTAGGAAGTCCATGTCACGTCTTCCCAATTCTACAGCAGCGATAATTTCAGGGAAGCAGCGTGGCCTAGCGGATAGAGCACGGGCCTGGGAGACAGAAGGTCACGGGTTCTAATCCCACTCTGCCACCTGTCTGCCGTGTGACCTTGTGAAGTCACTTCACTTCTCGGTGCCCCAGTTCCCTCATCTGTAAAATGGGGATTGAGAGGGAGAGCCCCACGTGGGACAGGGACTGCGTCCATCCCAATTTGCTTGTATCAACCCCAGCGTTTAGTACAGGGCCGCCTGGTACCTATTAAGTGTTTAACAAATGTCGTTAAAAAAAGAACGAGGACTAGTGGTTCACCCTTACTGCTTAATAATAATAATGTTGGTATTTGTTAAGTGCTTACTATGTGCTGAGCACTGTTCTAAGCGCCCACCTGGTCACTCTCTGATGATAGGCAAAGAGATTTATTTTACTAAATCACTTACAAAATGTTATGTCCTAGTCTTACCTCAGAATCCATGGGAGGATACTTTCTTCCTTTGCTCTTTCCAAGGCATTTTGTTTTCCCTTCTTCCAGTAACTGACACCAGAAACCTTTATGAGAATCAAATCTGAAACGCAAAAGATCCTGCTCAGGAATCCGTGGCAAATTACTTATTTCCGTTAATGTCGGTCCCCCTCTAGACTGTGAGCTCACGGTGGGCAGGGAATGCGTCTACTGACTCTGTTGTCCTGTACTCTCCGTAGTGCTTAGTACAGGGGTCTGCACATAGTAACTGTTCAATAAATACCCGGACTTGAGAGTCAGAGGTCGTGAGTTCTAATCCTGGCTCTGCCATTAATCAGCTGGGTGACTTTGAGCAAGTCAGTTAACTTCTCTGTGCCTCAGTTGCCTCATCTGTAAAATGAGGATTAAGACCGAGTCCCACGTGGGACAACCTGATTACCTTGTATCTACGCCAGTGCTCAGAATAGTGCTCGGCACATAGTAAGCGCTTAAAAAATGCCATCCTCATTATTATTAGTAACATCACAGAAGGTCCTGGAGCTGCTTCCAAGGTTATAGGTAGCTTTTATGGCTACATAAGGCCCTTGCGGGGGCAGCGACCCCCAGAAGGGATTACAAAAAGCAGAGCCCCGGCTTCTCCTTCATCTCCTTCAGTCTCCAGTTGAAACAAGGGCAGGCTCCCTGGTAGCAGAAGTCTTCTCGGTTTCCCCCTTGCTACCTCCCGACACCTCTCAGTCACGGCAGAGACTCCCAGGAACATCAAGAGTAGCATCAAAAATCTCTGAATCAATAATAAAGGTGCTACTATATGCTGATGACTGGGCTGTAGACACTCACACACACACACACACACACACACAGAGTTTTCAATCAATCAATGGTATTTGAGAGAAGGATACAAACTACATTTTTGGATTATTCCACCAAAACATTTTACAACACACTTGCTCCTCTCAGGCCCCATTAATGTGATATGAGACAATGCAAAAATTATGATAATTGTAGCAGGTTCTCCTTTCATCTCATACTAAGAAAAAGCTCTTATTATAGTACTTGCGCCTTAACCATCGCGAGGCACACAGCTATTTATTCGGATTTGGGGCTGGTGACGAGACAATAGACAAGAGAAGGAATCTTGTGTGCTGAAAACTGAATCAATCCCAGCCACGCACAGGTTTTAAATCTCGTATCAAGACACCCTAATTAACACCTAAAATGGTTCCATGAAAACAGAGTGTGAGGCAAAGGAACACTAATGAAGTACTGTTTCCAACAGTACATATGTAAATATTCAATTTTCCATCGTTCGCATCGTATTTAATAAGGACAGCATGTGTTACCATCCTGAGTTCCCGGGGGATGGAGATCATGTCTACCAACAGTACTATATTATCTCAAACGCTTAGTACAGAGCTCTGCCCGTAGTGACTGCTATTTGTTAAGCATTTCCTATCTGCCAAACACCATTAAGCATTAGGGTAGGTTCAAGATAAACAGGTTGGAAATAGTCCTCACCGGGCTCACAAACTCAGGTGGGGGTCAATGAATACCCTTTACTGATTAACCTATTAACAATTTCATTAATCTAATAACGAACAATTGCTAAAATGGGCTTTTAATCTTTCTGTCTGTACCGAAGAACTCAGGCTGGGGAAGTGTGAAACGAGGAAAGTGTTTGAGCCAACATAAATTTGGCCCAAACTGCAAGACCAGAGTGTTATTACAACGTGGGAGAGTGCTCTAAGAAATACTGTCATTAAAGTGAAATAGTGCTTTCACGGAAGGGTGAAAGCAGGGGAGCTCTGCGCAAAGGCCTGAGCTTGGAGGTCACAGAGTCTTACCGATCGTGCCAGAAGGAGGAACTAGGAATTTGGGAAACTTTCTCCCGGATGGTTTCCCCGTTGGAACTTTGCAACCCCGAAGATCCTCGGAGCTGGATCCCCTGCTGAACAATGCTGTTCCCCTTCAGGTACCAAGTTTTTTCCAGGGGCAACTGAAGCCCATCTTTTGAGTCGGCCTCTTCTTTTATTCCCGAGTCTTTCCTTACTGAGATATTTCCTTCTATCGCACTGCGGAAGGGCTCAGTAAAGTGCACTGCATTCAGTAGGTGCTCAATAAATGCCATGCTTATCACCATTGGTAGGAGTTGGTCATATTCTGATGCTACATAATAATGTTGGTATTTGCTAAGCGCTTACTATGTGCAGAGCACTGTTCTAAGCGCTGGGGGAGATACAGGGTCATCAGGTTGTCCCACGTGGGGCTCCCGGTCTTCATCCCCATGTTACAGATGAGGTAACGGAGGCACAGAGAAGAAGTGAAGTGACTTGCCCACAGTCACACAGCTGACAAGCGGCAGAGCCGGGATTCAAACCCGTGACCTCTGACTCCCAAGCCCGGGCTCTTTCCACTGAGCCATGCTGCTTCCCATAGAAGGTGCAGGTTTGTAAATCAAAATGTGAGTTGTCAACCCCTTACTGGAAATTAACAGTATAATCAGTTGTTTACCAGAAGCCTCGGTGGGTCTTTGGAGGGCTGTGTAAACACCCATCACGGGGGGTACATCGATGTGGGTCCTATGAACCCAAACCATCACAAAACATTAAGTTGCAACAGAGAGCAATCAATTCTGGGAAGGGAGGGCAGGATGGAGGGGGAGCAGATCTGACAGGAGGCAGCGCAACCCAAGTGTGTCTCTACAAAAGCCCTGCTGAGATTTCGCTGAACTCTGATTGAGGAGAAGCTGCCTAGAGGAAAGACCATTGGCCTGGGAGCGCGGAGGACCTGGGTTCTGATCCCCCTTCTGCCGCTCGGCCTCTGTGTGACCTTGGGCAAGTCATTTCACTTCTCTGGGCCTCCGTTACCTTCATCTTATAATGGAGAATAAAACTAGGAGACCTCTGTAGTGGACAGAGCACGGGCCTTGGGGTCATGGGTTCTAATCCACGCCCCGCCATTCGTCTGCTCTGTGACCTTGGGCAGGTGACTTCACTTCTCTGGGCCTCAGTTATCTCATCTGCAAAATGGGGATTGAGACTGTGAGCCCCACATGGGACAGGGGCTGTGTCCAACCTGATTTGCTTGCATCCACCCCAATGCTTATTACAGTGCCTTGCACATAGTAAGTGCTTAACAAATACCATAATTATTATTATATGGGAAGGGAACGGGGTCCAACCTGATTATCTTGCATCTATCTCAGCTCTAGAAAAGTGCCTGACACCTAGTAAGTGCTTAACAAATACCATAATTATTATTATTATTATATGGGAAGGGAACGGGGTCCAACCTGATTATCTTGCATCTATCTCAGCTCTAGAAAAGTGCCTGACACCTAGTAAGTGCTTAACAAATACCATAATTATTATTATTATTATATGGGAAGGGAACGGGGTCCAACCTGATTACCTTGCATCTATCTCAGCTCTAGAAAAGTGCCTGACACCTAGTAAGTGCTTAACAAATACCATAATTATTATTATTATATGGGAAGGGAACGGGCTCCAACCTGATTATCTTGCATCTATCTCAGCTCTAGAAAAGTGCCTGACACCTAGTAAGTGCTTAACAAATACCATAATTATTATTATTATTATTATATGGGAAGGGAACGGGCTCCAACCTGATTATCTTGCATCTATCTCAGCTCTAGAAAAGTGCCTGACACAAAGTAAGTGCTTAACAAATACCATAATTATTATTATTATTATATGGGAAGGGAACGGGGTCCAACCTGATTACCTTGCATCTATCTCAGCTCTAGAAAAGTGCCTGACACCTAGTAAGTGCTTAACAAATACCATAATTATTATTATTATTATATGGGAAGGGAACGGGGTCCAACCTGATTACCTTGCATCTATCTCAGCTCTAGAAAAGTGCCTGACACCTAGTAAGTGCTTAACAAATACCATTAAAAAAAAAAAGGAGGGCACATAGAGGGAACTGAATTTATCTTTGTGACCAGGCTGGAGGGGCTCGTTCAACCCTGCCGGACTTGATACTGTGGTCTCCGGGCACTGGACGTTTCAGTCTGCTACTTTACGGCCAGAACCACCAGCCACTTGAAAGAATCAGATAACGGGTATTTTCAGCCTGACACATCCCAATTACAAAGTGATCCGGAGTCCCTCGGGTGGAACGAGTCACTTTGATCTGCATTCTCTCAAGTTCACATTGCCTTTTCTTGACTGTCGACGCGAATGAGAAGCCTGCCGGGTTAGATGCGGAGGGGACAAATACAGAGCGGGCAGGTCAAGGACCATGGTGGAAAAAGAGATGATGTCTTCATAGAACATTCATCTTCCCTCTTGCGAAAATACACCTCTCTGCTATTTACGCTGCAAAAAGAGGCCAGAGGTCCAAAGGCCCTAAATGGAAAAATACTTAGAAAGCATCTCCTGAGAAATACTAGAAAAGAAAATTGTCAGAAGTTTTTAATTGTAATCGCTAATCATTTATCTTTCTTTCCTATTAAGTTACTGTTGGATTCTTCAGATTGGGTGCTGGTATTACTATAATTAAACCTTCATTTATCACCATTTTCCAAGGGCTGTTCAATCATTTATTACAATTCATCGTGTTTTGAGCTCCGGTGATATCCGAGAAACTTATACTCTACTGTTTTACCTATATATATATATATATGTATACATATAAAGTATATATGTATATAAACATATAAAATATACATATATACTTTAATGCTCCCAATAAATTCAACTCTTAGAGGGCAGGGATTGTACCTACAACCTCCACTGTACCTTCTCGGGTACAGTGCAGTACAATGCTCTGTACAGAGTGAGTACTCAGGAAATATCACTGATTTTATTGAAATGAAGAGGAGGCAAAGGCAAAAAAAGTTACGTTCACCATAAGGCCAGAAAACTGGTCCAAAGAAATATGGTAATTAGAGCTCTAGGGTTTCACACTCCTTCTGAGGTCCAGGGTGTACCAAACCCTCTCAATGTGTGTCTTTAGACGGATCCATGCAAAGGGAAGGAGGATATCTGTTCCTGCCCTAACCGAATCTTTCCCGCCCAGAATGTGGAAAGTCAAGGAAAACCATTTATGTCATTCCTCCAGTTTGAGAATGGTGAAAGGATGTTGTAGAAAGGGATGGGGGAAATCCAGTTGAACCCAAGACCAATGGCGACCCAGTCCCGTCTGCTTTTTATCATTAGGTTTCGTGGCCTGGTAGAAACAGCACAGGACTGGGAATCAGGAGATAGGAGCTTTAATCCCGGATTCTCCACTTGTTTTCTGTGTGACTTTGGGCAAGTAACTTAACTTCTCTGTGCCTCTGTTTCCTCATCTGTAAACTGTTCTCCTTTCCCCTTAGATTGCGAGCTCCATATGGGACAGGGGTTGTGCGTCCAATTTAAATACGCCGTTACCCCAGGGCTTAGCAGAGTGCGCGGCACATAGTAACTGCTTAAATGCCACAATGATTATTACGTTTTCCTTTCTAAATTTCTTTACTCCTAAATGATGGCTTCCTTTCCCTATACCTCCAAATATTCCAACAACAGAATCAAGGGCACCTCCCTGTCCATTGCTAAAATTCTTAGACCACTCTTTTCCCGGAGAGGTCAGCTACTTACTGAAAACCGATTAGTATAGCAAGAAGTAGTGTGCCCTAATGAGAAACAGCGTGGCTCAGTGGAAAGAGCACGGGTTTTGGAGTCAGAGGTCATGGGTTCGAATCCCGGCTCGGCCACTTGTCAGCTGTGTGACTTTGGGCAAGTCGCTTAACTTCTCGGTGCCTCAGTTACCTCATCTGTAAAATGGGGGTTAAGACTGTGAGCCCCAAGTGGGTCAACCTGATTCCCCTGCGTCTACCCCAGCGCTTAGAACAGTGCTGGGCAACATAGTAAGCGCTTAATACCAACATTATTAACGGATAGAGCATAGGCCTGGGGGTCAGAAGGACCTGGGTCCTAATCCCGGCTGTGTCACTTGTCTGCTGTGTGACCTTGGGCAAGTCACTTCGCTTCTCTGCACCTCAGTTACCTCATCTGTGCAATGGGGTCTGAGACCGTGAGACCCATTTGGGCCATGAACCGTGTACAACCTGATAAGCTTGAATCCACCCCCAGTGCTTAATGCAGTGTCTGGCACATAGTAAGCGCTTAACGAGTGACATAAAAAAATAACCTTGCTCTCTCAGGACATTTCCTCTTTTAATCGATACCCTGCAGGAGCTGCCTTATCTTAATTAGCAAAAAAAAAAAACTTACGTTAAAGCTTCAGAGTAATTATAGTGAGGTGAGACTCCAAGAAATTTCTGTACTTCATCCATCACAGTAGCCGGGTCGGTTCTCAGCTGCTGCCCGTCGATAATTAGCAACTGAATTAGCGAAAACATTAAAGAAAAATTCATCCCACACTCAAAATGGACGTTACAAGCTGAAAATGAAAAACGCGTACCTATCAAACATTCAGCGTGAGGCAAAGCACAAGTTCCTTTAAGGGGTTTGCAGGCCTCGGTATTAGGCTCAGATCTACTTAGCCTTTTCGTTCAAGAGAGGACGAAGAATCGAAGAGCGCTATAATCAGATTTACAAATATCTTCAGTCCGTATATGCTGTGAATGGGCACGATGGAGAAGACGCTTTTGAAAAAGCTCTTCAGATCACGCTCATTCTTAGCCGATGAGCAGTTCCAATTTCTCCCAGATGGCTTTAGAGGGACGGACTACGGCACGGCTACACACCTGAAACGGGGGAAAGTGGTTTAGCCATCTTTCTATATGAGCAGCGTACCATCCGGGGACCAGGCATCTCTTCTGCAAGGCCCGAAGCTCCGACGGGGCCCGGGAACCAGCTGTGATCACTTGGTAGAAGCTGAACTTCAAAGCGGCGGGGTCTTCGTGGGATCGCTGGTGCTGGAATGAGACGAATGGCCACGAAACCCACCTCAGCCACAGTGAGAGGGCACGCCGTTTTAAGCAGAACCCCGGCGTGGGTTTGAGTGCAGCGAGGGTGGGCTGTGACTAGTTTAATTCCTTGGGCAGACCAGCACTGGCCGAAGGGCATTCTCTCAGGATACAGCCTGTGGGGAGACCGTGAGCTCCTTGTGGGCAGAAATTGTGTCTGCCGACCCCGTCGTACTGTACTCTCCCAAGCGCTCAACTAATAAGAATAATAATCGTGGGATTTTTCAGGTGCTTCTTATGTGCCAAGCGCTGTACTAAGGGCTGGGGTGGACGCCAGCAAATCAGGTTGGACACAGTCCCTGTCTCTCTTGGGGCCTACAGTCTTAATCCCCATTTTACAGATGAGGTAACTGAGGCCCACAGAAGTGAAGTGACTTGGCCAAGGCCACACAGCAGACGCGGGGTGGAGCCGGGATTGGAACTCATGACCTTCAGACTCCCAGGCCCGGGCTCCATCCGCTATGCCATGCAGCTTCCAGTGGATACCACCGATTCAGGATGTGGGAAGCTGCTTTTAAGTCTGTCAAACTTCCAGGTCACACCCGGCAGGTAAGTTCAAATGAAGCCTACCTTGTGTGTGACATTTTAATTGTCATCATCATCACTGAGCACTTATTGAGTGTCTATGAAGGCATGCAATCAAGCCCAGTAATCCACCAGGCCCTTCGAATGTTTCATATAAATGCTTCTAAAAATGCCTCGTAATAAAGTTGATTTGTTACATTTTCATATATTTGTTATATTTGTTAGAGAAGCAGCTTGGCTCAGTGGAGAGGGCCCGGGCTTGGGAGTCAAAGGTCATGGGTTCGAATCCCAGCTCTGCCACCTGTCGGCTGTGTGACCTAAGGCAAGTCACTTAACTTCGCTGTGCCCCCTCAGTTCCCTCATCTGTAAAAGGGGGATTAAGACTGTGAGCCTCACGTGGGACAACCTGATCCCCCAGCGCTTAGAACAGTGCTCTGCACGTAGTAAGCGCTTAACAGATACCAATGTTATTATTCTTATATTTTCAATGGAATCCTTTATTGCATCGAAAACATTTTCAACCATTTCACCCGTGGGAAGTTTGTCCGTACGTTCAAAATCAAATGCCCGAGAGATACCGCCCTCCATCAGAATCTTGGGTTCGGAGCCGAGGAGAGGCTTATTAAGAGAGACTGCTGTGTCGGCAGAGGGGGGTGGAGGGGGGCTGAGGGGAGGAGGCGTCTCTCCGCCTGATGAATCCACCCATTCTCAATCCTCCCGTTGGTACCTGATACCAGGAGTAAGCGCGGTCGGAGGGGTCGATGAGAATGCTGATGATCTTGGCCTTGGGGATCAGAGAGGCCGCTCGTTTCGGAGCTTCCTCCGAGTGGAAGTAATTGGCGCTCTTCTCAAACAGAAAGTCTGTGGTGGCGTTGGAGGGCGTGGGGAAGAACTCCATGTACCTGGAAGGGAACACTACCTTCAGAACGAGGTAGCAGCTCATCTTCATATCCTGCTGGTTGAAAATGTTAAACGTGCTCCAGAGTTGCTTATTTTCTTCAGAAAAACAAAACCCTCCCAGATACATCCCACGGCGTCAAATGGAATACCGCCAGTGAACCCCAAAAGCTACTTAGGGTTACCCGGCTTGGTGTGCACCTGGCCCACTCCATCCTGCCCTATCCGTGAAAACTTGGGGAGAATCACTTAGGAGGTTCCCTTTAATAAGCAATTCACATACTGGGACAAAAAAAGTCCTTAACGGTGAGGGGTTCTGGTTCTGGTTCTGTTTCTGTCCCAGTGAGGGACACTTTGGTAGCAATGCGAAACCCACCATAGAGCAGGGGGGCGATCCAGACCAGCCATTTTTCTCCCTGATTCAACAGGGAATGTGCCTGTTATATTGCATTCTTCCAAAGCGCTTAGTACAGTGCTCTGAACACAGGACGTGCTCAATAAATACGACTAACATTCCCCTTCAGAGCATCTGTTAGCTCTGGAGCTTTGGGACCGGCTCTTATGAAAACACTATGCCGCAGTGAGTCTTAAATTGTTCCTTAAACTGAAGTCTAAGGGGGAGTTATTATCAATAAGCATCCCAAGAGGTCTGATGGTGGGAAAGGAACAAAGGAACCTACAGGCTTTATGTGATTCGTTCTTTGGAAAATGCAGGTCGTGTTTGACAATCCCGACCACAAGACGTGACTGTTAATGGATCATGACGACCGTGTTCGTTTCTGTGGCTTGCAAATTTGCACACACATCGGGATTATCACTCGGTTGCGATTGTGTTGGCCAGAAAGGAACCTAGAGGAGCTCTTAACGGACTACACTTTGCCTCTCATAGTTCTGACGGCTCGGTCTAGAAATGAAAGCTCATTTTCTGGGGGACAAAGGTCTCTGCACAGTTAGCCGCCTCCGGGCAACCCGTGCTTACGGGGGTATGAGAAGACGATCCCCTGTAACTACTGAGCAAAGGGGCCGTCGGCTGTTTTCATTGAGATTCCTTTCAAGATGACATTTTTTCTCTCGCGATCTCACCACGCAAGGCCTCTAGCAGGATTCCAGCTGTGAATTCACTGGCAATTTTTTTTCTGCCACTAAAAGGCCCTTTGCTAGATACACCCAAGGGAATCCATCATAAATCCTCTAGTCATCGGGCACGACCACCCAGTTAGGCAAGCACTTCGGAGGAGGGTCACGGCCGAGATTGTTTTTGGAATCGCTGGGGTCGCTTTGGGGTGCGATCGAGATCCGGGTGGGCTCCAGCCTGTAGGGACCTCCAGGGGACTGGGTCGAAACTGTGAGAGGCAGCGTGGCCACGGGCCTGGGAGTCAAAAGGACCTGGATTCTAATCCCGGCTCTGCCGCTTGTCTGCTCTGTGACCTTGGGCAATTCTTTCAAGTTAGCCCTGCTTAATTCCCTGGTCTTAAAAATGCGGATTAGCCTTATGTAGTAGAGGGACTGCGTCCAACCTGATTAAATCGTATCTACTCCGGTGTTATGTGCCTGGTAAGTGCTAAAAAAAGGCCATAGAAAAATTCTGGCAGTATATGGCATATTGAATCAGTTCTATGGAGAAGGCCAGGGGTCCCGGGGTTCAACTTGAAACTCCATATCTTACTTTGAGCTGGTTCAAGCCCCCGGGAGATCCTAGATAGGCGGGTAGGGAGATTAGGCCCTTTGAGGCAACTGGATTAGAGACAACAGGTCCCTCCTCCCAGGCCCACAAACTCTTGGATTTGCTTCCTTGCTTGTGAGTGCCAGAAATGCCCTCGATCTCAGTGGTAATAATAATAACAACGATGGCATTTGTTAGGTGTTAACTATATGCTAAGCACTGTTCTAAGCGCTGGGGTAGGTATAAAGTATTCAGGTTGGGCACGGTCCCTGACCCACTTGGGGCTCACAGTCTCAATCCCCATTTTATGGATGGGGATTGAGAAGCAGAGAAGCAGCGTGGCTCAGTGAAAAGAGCACGGGCTTGGGAGTCAGAGGTCACGGGTTCTAATCCCCGCTCTGCCGTTTGTCAGCTGTGTGACCGTAGACAAGTCACTTCACTTCTCTGTGCCTCAGTTACCTTATCTGTAAAATGGGGATGAAGACTGTGAGCCTCACGTGGGACAACCTGATCACCCTATATACACCCCAGCGCTTAGAACAGTGCTCTGCACATAGTAAGTGCTTAACAAATACCAACATTATTACTATTATTATTATGGATGAGGTAACTGAGGCACAGAGAAGTGAAGTGACTTGCCCAAGGTCACAAGCGGCAGAACCAGGATTAGAACCCATGACATTCCGGCTCCCACGCCTGTGCTCTCCTCACTACACCACGTTGCTTCTCTGGTAAAGGTCTTGAGGCTCAGAGCTGTGCACCCTGTGGGCTCACGGCCCAATGGCTCGATAACGAGACAGTCTTTCTGCTGAATTCCAGAAAATCGGCACCAGATGGTTCTCCTCACACCAGATGAGTCCAGACACCTAATCGCCACACCCCTTTGACACCTCTTCCTCCCTTTTCAACCCTTGAGCATCTGGATTTCCACTTATGCCCAGGCAAGGGAGAAAGGTAAACACTTTTACCTTTACAGAGGTAAACACTGGCTCACTGATCAGTGGAAGTGAAGACTCAGGATTAAATGTTTTTGTTTCAATTAGTTAATGTTTGGATGTTAAGCATGTGTCTTCCCCCTTTATTAAGATTCAGGTTTGGGTGAGTAAATTCCCCTGTCATAGTGGTTGACTGGCGGATTCAAGATCACAGCTACTCAGCATGATACCATTCAAGTAATCAGTTAAAAAAAAAAAAAAACTGGCAGTGAGAAGTCTGATAATCAGAAGATACAAATACCATGGGTTTGGAAAAATGTTCTCTCCTTTTAATAATAATAATATTGTTTGTATTTGTTAAGCGCTTACTATGTGCCGAGCACTGTTCTAAGCGCTGGGGTAGACACAGGGGAATCAGGTCGTCCCACGTGGGGCTCCCAGTCTCAATCCCCATTTTACAGATGAGGTAACTGAGGCACAGAGAAGTTAGGTGACTTGCCCACAGTCACACAGCTGTCAAGTGGCAGAGCTGGGATTCGAACTCATGACTCCGACTCCAAAGCCCGTGCTCTTTCCACTGAGCCACGCTGCTTCTCATAATAATTATAATGTTGGTATGTGTTAAGCGCTTACTATGTGCAGAGCACTGTTCTAAACGCTGGGGTAGATATGAGGTAATCAGGTTCTCCCACGGGAGGCTCACAGTTAATCCCCATTTTACAGATGAGGGAACTGAGGCACAGAGAAGTTAAGTGACTTGCCCAAAGTCACACAGCTGACAAGTGACAGATCTGGGATTCGAACCCATGACCTCAGACTCCCAAGCCCAGGCTCTTTCCACTGAGCCACGCCAGAGCATGTATCAACTATTAATAATAATTGTTCATTAATTAATAAGGTTGTCCTTAATTTCTATAGCCTGTAGCGTAAACAGAAAGGCTAAAGTAGCCAGAACTGTTTCTTCATTCATTCATTGATATTTATTGAGTGCTCGGAGCACTGTACTAAGTGCTCGGAAAGTACAATTCAGCCACAGAGAGAATCCCTTCTGCCTTGTAAGGAACAGCAATGTTAAAACACGCAAAACAGGTCTGTGTAATTCTCCTGGGTTACTGTAACTCTGCCTCTTTTCCTCAATTTGAGCATTATACTTGCTAGCACATGCTATAAGCAGGATCAACCATACTTTCCTGTAGAAGATATTTTCTGACTAACCTGCGAGTGGGAGGAAATTTGTGAAGAACGGTTTTGGTTTTTTTTTAAGTCTTCCCCCTATTTCTAGTTCATCAAACATCCACGAGGATTTTACTCTTTTAAAAGTTTTGTTTTAAAAACCGTTCTCCCCCACCCCTCCCACTATGTCCCCTCACACCCCACCCCCAACCTCCACCCCTTGTTTTCCTGGGCCCGTTTCAAGCTTTCGTTTTAAAGCAAATTGTACGATCGCTCGCGGCTCCGGGTTTGATAGGTTTGGCTTTCAGTTTTCTACATTACTCATGACACATCCAACTCGCCAGCACAGTGTTGTTCCGCTGACTTCCGAACAAAACGTAAGTAGGAAATCACCTCCAAGGGCGTAGGGTGACGATGATGTGAAGTGCACGTGAAGGGAGATGTAAGGCAAGCACTCTGCCTGAAGTGGGGAAGAAGAGACGTGGACAGGTGGAGTCCTGGGATTTGTTGTTACACACCCCTCTCTCGGGGAACATCAATGAATCCCAGTGTAGAAGACAAGCATTAATGGGAGGGGGTGTGTGTGTATGTGAGGGGGGCGTGGGGAGGGAGAGAAGAAGGTGGTAGCGATTCAAGAAAGGTCTAGGCACTTCCCTGACTTGGGTCGTACTGGGATTTACTGGAGCTCAATCTCGGCTCCTCCAAACATAATCTCCGGACCCGCCTCTGCCCTAGAATCTCTAGCCTCTGGGATGAAAGGAATAGTTCCAGAGGAGGAGGTCTCCCAGATCCTTCCAATCTCAAAACCTTTCTCTCTTCGTTCCCACCAATCCCACCGCCACAGCGGCCCTGGCAAGTAGATCACTGACACCATTTTGGGGACAACATTAAGGGCAGGGCAATCTCGGCGAAAAAAAACCATCTCAGTGCTGCTTACTGCTAACTGAACTGCCATTCCCAGAAAGGGACCAAAAGTCGCCGTGTGAGTAGGTCTACAAGCTTTCAAGTAGTAACGCTATAATATACGTATGGTTCACAATATATATATATATATATATATATATACACGTTTAGATTTATACTAATAACCCATCTTACCAATCAATCCCCCTGTGGTAGTTATTTCTATTAAAGAACTGTACCTCCTCAAAGGTTTTTGGGCTGGGGGAGTTACTAATGATGGAAGGATGCATAACCAGGAACAGATACAAAGCTGTGGTACCTAAAAGTGGGAGGAAAAACACAGTGGTTAACAAAATCGAAGCACCGTTTCGCAAATGATGTATCAGTTACGGATAGAGTAACTATACTGACGACCCACGTGGCTTCATCTCTGATGGCAGAAAGCAATGAGATGGTTAGGTTTTATCACTTGATTCGCTAAGTTGATTTCATGTGGATTCCACTGAAAAAACCCGCACCGTTTCAAAGAAATAACTCCAATTCTGCTTTCCCGTCACTCCGTCGTATGCCATTACGAGTATGATAGAGTGAAAGATTGATCGGATTGAAAGATTACAGCCTGAACATAAATTTTGGTGGTACTGATGGACAAAGGCTCTCTCACGTGACCGAGAGAGTCCTCGTTGCACAGAAAGGGATTGAGGACTTTTGCAAAGCTCCTCATTACCACCTGCGACTGGTGGCGGGGAATGTGGAGGTGATGCATGTACTTTTCATTCTACACACTCCACGTCCTACTTGTCCTTCTTATTCATTTAAGCTTGTCAAATATGTGGTTCAAATATGCGATCAGCCTAGAGGGAAGTCTGAATAAACTGAAGTCCAGCCAAGCTAATCAGACACAGCATTGTGTTACTACGGGTCCCCAGTGGGTAAATTCGCCGCTGGTACTGTGCTAAATAGTACGTGTGCATGTGACATTTACATGATGTCATATGTCTTTCTGTCTGCACAGAGCAACTTCCTTTCTCTGTGAAAATATAATTTGTTTTAAATACCGCACTTACATATTTTACATTTATTAAACTGGAGGATAGTAGAAGCCCACCCAAAGATTAAATTACCCTATGTTTTAGCACAGAATGTTGGTACCTGGAGCCCTCACATCAAATTCAAGCAGTGCCCTAGACTAAGTGAACTCAGTTGCCTACCATAACCCAAAAGGACTGTTTCCACACAATTCCAGGCCTGAGGACTCAGATGGTAAATGAAATGAATTGCAGTTCATCTCCTTGCCGAACTCTGCACCTCCCTCTTCCAGAGAAACATGGCCTGGTAAAGCGTGACAGAGCTGCTTTAATGTTATATGCAAAGCTGAAAACAAGAACTATTTCCAACTCGGACAGATTGGAAGGGTTCTTCTCATTGTTTTATGATGGCTGTTAAGCACGTACTATGTGCCAGGCACTACTCTAAGCCCTGGGGTAGATACAAAGTAATCAGGTTGGACAGAGTCCATGTCCCACCCGGGGCTCACAGTCTCAACCCTCATTTTACAGATGAGGCAACTGAGGCCCGGAAAAGTGAAGTGACTTCCCCAAGGTGACAAGTGGTGGAGCCGGGATTAGGTCCTAGGTCCTTCTGACTGCCCAGGCCTGTGCTCCATCCACGAGGATGCGTTTCTCACGGAGGCCACCCCCTTTTCTTTTCTGTGCATCAAGACAAGGTTAAAGATTCTTAGAGACTTACACAGTCCCACTTGGACAAGTGATAAAAAAACCCACAAATGGACATAGCATCTCAATGTGATAAAAGCAACATTCCCTAACTAGCAAGGTGCTAGTCAACATTTCTCAGTTAGGAAACTGCTAGTTTGCGCTTTCTATATTTTTTGCATTATTGACTTGGAGCAGGCCGAAGCAAGCATCTGCATGCTGTAAATAAACTTTATGCTCTACATCTATTTACAAAAATAACAGCCTCGCAAGCGGGCACGCTGAACAGCCAAATGGGAAACTTCTGCTTCCATATTTAACTGTGAATTTCAGGAGGGAAAAACCTCAGAAGGCTCAGAGGGCTGCAAACCCATATAAAATTGGATGGGGAAAAATTAGGATGAATTTAAATGATGAAACTGTCCAATTCTCAGACATAAATGAGTTGGATTCTGAGTTCTTTCTCCTTAGTCGTCCGGAAACACAGGCGGGCACATGTAAAATACGAGACAAGGAATATCCCTTCCCCCTACAAGTGTACAGTAGCACTCTTCATTCCCGCCACACGTATATCTTTGCACTCTCTTCCCACCCTTATCCGACCAAAAGGGAACCCAGGGAGATAGGGATGGAGAACTCAAAGACCTAAAATTCTGGGGGAAATCTTTCTGGTTGTTCCTGCTCATAGTTTTCCCTGCACTTGGGATCTGTACCCTTTGGGCAATTGGTATATTCATCCCACCTTCAGCACTTACAAACATAACTATAAATCATTTATTTATATTAATGTCCGCCTAGACTGTTGTCTTGTTGTGGGCTTACAACTTGCCTACCGACTCTGATGCATTGTACTCCCAACTGCTTAGTTTGGTGCTCTACACACTATAAAGTGCTCAATAAATAATATTGATCGATTGCTAGTAAGCCCAGTGTGCTCATAATGAACACCTTTTGCTGGTCACTGTGGTGAGCATGACTACTGGGCAATAATAATGGAAGTACTTGTTAAGTGCTCACTATGTGCCAAGCACTGTTCTAAGCGCCGAACACTGTTCTAAGTGCTGAAAGACCAGGGCAGACTTCCGGGACTCAGAATTCAACTGGGTGAAGGAGAAAAGATGGAAAGGACAGCTGTGGCTCCTGACTTCGTCTATTGGCTGGTCTCCAGGTTATCTGATGTGCAGGGGAAAATGGAAGCTAATATGAGGATGAAATTTGGCCTATTCACTCATCCGCGCCAGCAAGCAAGAAAGAAACATCGCATTTCCCTTTAAGTTCAATTACAAACTAGTACAGCCATTTGGCTACTCTAACAACTTTTAACAACTAATAATTATACCACCAAATAATGATATTCAGATATGTCCAAAGTGAGATTCCCATCCAAGGAGACTACATAGCCACTTAATGGGGTACCATGCTTTTCCTTCTGGGTTTTGTGAAACAAAGTTGATATTCTGGTTTAGGGACTTGCCCAGCCTCAGAGAACAGATATGAGCTGTGATGACGAGCTCGGGAAATAGCAGTTTGCTGAAGCGACTTTTGTTTAAATACCTTTCCAGTTGCTACTTGAATCGCGACAGATTTTAAATGGAAGTGAAATAGCGAGGAACTTGGCAGCCGAACTGTTGCTTATTCACTTTCTGGGGAGGACTAAGTAGTCTAAGGGGCTGAAGAGAGGAATTGCTGAAGAAGCCCGATTGGAAATATAAGTTAATTCTAGAAAATAGCAATTTTTTTCTCTGCAAATCGCTGAAGGTTTTGGTTTCCTCCATCCTAGCTGTTGAAAGGATTTGAATACCAGCACAAATTCAGAGAGACATTTTGGTCGAGATGACATCATTTGCTCAATTCCGTTCTTCTTTCACTTTGCTTGATTTAGTAACTCTTTATCCCTCCTTCCCTCAGCAGAGATGATGGACTTCAGAATCCCTTTCAAGTTAAATTTGAGAATATTTTACTGAAAGAAATTAATCAGAAGTGCTAAGCAATGAGAGATACATTGACATTGCTGCTCAAATCTACAATGGCTTGAACACAGTGTGAGCGGTGGCTTCCCCAAAATGTGCCCAGAGGGTCGGAATAACTTCAAACAACAGTGGTTATGCACAATGGAGTTGATGCCATTAAGAGATGGAAACAGCAACATCTCTCTGTGCTTGGGTGGAACACTTAGTAGATATCTGTAATTTATTTCTATTAATGTCTGTCTCCCCCTCTAGACTGTATGCTCCTTGTGGGCAGGTATTGTGTCTCTTGATTGTTATATTGTACTCTCCCAAGCGTAGTACAGTGCTCTGCACCCGGTATGTGCTCAATAAATACAACTGAATGAATAAATACGATTGAATGAATGAATGAGGTTACTTTGGGATGAGAAGTTTTGCTTGTGGGGCAGATTTTGCCTGTTTGAAAAACTGTCCCCCCCATAAGAATGAATTCGGAAATGACCGCTTTGGGGGAATGTCTGAAGAGGCCATGTTTAGATCGGGGGCTTGCCACTGAAATTTCTTCCTTTTAACTCTTGACAAAGTCTGGTTATTCCCTCATCATTTGATCAGTATGATTATGGAAGCTGTAATGACAACATTTCCTAATGAAGCTCTTTGATAAAAATGAATGCTTACCAGTCCATAAACTACATGACATCTGTTTTCATTATTTTGTTTCAGAAAAATAAATCACAGATGAGCACATTATTGACCTAAACAAGGGATAGGCCTAAAAGGAGAAAGTGCTCTCAGTCCATCAATCAGTTGCATTTAAAGAGTACCAACTATGTGCAGAGCACTCTGCTAATCACTTTTTCAAAATAGTATTAAAATAGCAATGTTAAGCGCTTACGATGTGCCGGAACTATTCTAAGCGCTGGGAGAGATACGAGATCATCAGGTTGGACACAGACACTGTCTCACATAAGGTTCACGGTCTTAATCTCCATTTTCCAGATGAGTCGACTGAGGCCCAGAGAAGTGAAGTGACTCGTCCAAGGTCACACAGCAGACAAAATGGCAGAGCCAGGATTAAAATCCAGTCCTTCTGACTCCCAGGCCCGTGCTCTACCCACCAGGCCACAGTTCTTCACTTCTCTTCAAAGGCTATAATAGAATTATTAGACATGACCCCTGCCTTCAAGGACCTTACAATCTAGCGGAGGAGACAGATAATTATAGCTAGGACCTGCGGGCAAGGAACGTCTCTACCAATTCTGTTGTTTTGTACTCTCCCAAGTGCTTAGTACAGTGTTCTGCACACCATAAATGCTCAATAACTATGATTGACCGACTGACTGAAGTAATAGAGTGTAAAGATAATGCATATGTAAGAGGTGCAGGGGGTTGTGAGTTCTAGAGTATGCAGGAGATGGAGAAGTGCTGAAATGGCAGTTGGAAATATAAAGTGAGAAGCATGGTGGCCTAGTGGATGGAGTATGGGCCTAGGAGTCAGAAGAGCCGGGTTCTAATCCTGGCTCCACCACACGTCTGCTGCCTGACCTTGGACAGATCATTTCACCTCTGGGCCTCAGCTGCCTCATCTGTAAAATGGGGATTAAGACTGCGAGCCCTACGTGGGCCAAGGACTGTGTCTAATCTAATAGCTTGTGTCCACCCCTGTGTTTAGTACAGCGACTGGCACATAGTAAGCGCTTAAATACATACCAAAGTACCATTTTTTCTTTTTAAAGTGGGGTAACGGAAAAATCACCCTAAGGAGATGTGATTTCAGAAGGGCTTTGCAGATGGGAAAAGCAATGGTCTGGTAGAAGCAGCAGGGAATTTCAGGAGGTTTGCAGGGTGTGAGCAAGAGGCTGGTGGTGGTAGAGATGAAATCAGGGCTTGGTGACTAGATGAGCGTGAGAAGAACAAGAACATTCGAGTTGGAATATAATGGGAGAAGAGAGTGGAGAACTAGGAGGGAGAGAGTCAACTCAGTGGCTTAAAGTCAAAAGACAGGAGTGTCTTCTTGATGTGGAGAGTAGTCAACAACCCCTTGAGGTTTCTGAGGAGTGGGGAGACGTGTGCAGAATGACTCGTACAAATATAACTTGGGCTGCAGTGAAGTGTGAACTGGAGAGGGAAAAGGCTGGAGGCAAGGAATTAGCAAAGAGGTGCCTGAACTAGTGTGGGAGACATCCGTTGGCGAGGATTTTGCGAATGCTGCGGAGAAAGAATCAGTACGATTTGAGCGTTTAAAAGAGGGGGAGATGTCGAGAAGTCAAGAAGCGGTGGGGCAGAGTACAAGCAGTGTGACCTAGTGGAAAGAGCCCGTTCCTGTGAGTCAGGGAACCTGGGTTCTAATTCCAGCTCTGCCACTTCCCTGCTGTGTTGCTTTGGGCAAGTCACTTAACTTCTCTGTGCCTCAGTTTCCTCATCTGTACAATGCGGATTCAATATCTGTGCTCTCTCCTACTTAAGCTGTGAGTTCCCCGTGGGCGAGCGACTGTGTATGACATGATTCATGCGTATCGACCTCGGCGTTTAGTATAGAGCTTGGCATGTAGTGAAAACATACCAAATGCCACAACTGTTAATCTCCGGAAGAAGAATGCCAGGTCCGGAGGCTCGAAAGACAGTAAGGATGACGGTGCTGCCCACTGGGATGGGAAAGCTAGATGGAGGAGATGATTTCTTGGGGAAGGGAGAAGGTCTGGGCAGGGAAGATCGGTTTTGGACATCTTGAGCATTCATCAGGCTTCCAAAATATATTCACCAGAGTTGACCGAATCACTTTGGAGTACTGAAAACTGTCTGCTATGTTGATCTGGATTTTTTTCCCATGAAAGAAATTCTCACCAGTTTTCTGGGGTCCTATTACCAGGAATTTTGGTAAACGATCACAGGTTTTCTCTTTAGACCAGATATCTCTGTGGCGCTTGTCATCGCAAGGGTTCTAAACAGAAGAATGATAAATGGTGAGTAACATAATTTTTAAACACTGTTTTTTTTTTCCCTAAGACCCTCCACCCTTTGCCATTTCAAAAACTGTCTAGAGTTTTCCCTGGGAAAAGAGGAGGGGTACAACATGGTATCCCCAAATCTTTCAAGTTACAATATGTTATTTATATTCCATAGGCCAGTTGATCTGGGACAGAAAAGCCTAGGAAGTGTGCCCTGCCACAGCGTGGGAAGGAAGGATTATTCGGTTCATTATTTGCTAAAGAACAGATCAACTCCCAACCCAGATTTCTATGCTCCCCCTTTTGCCATTCAAACCTCCTCATTCCGTCAGCTGTTGATTTTTGCATCACGGCCTGTCTTTTCGGGGGATTATCTCTTTCGGGAGGTCAGACTAAGCACCTTGTCGGTAGTCACTACGTGATTGAAATAATGGATCAGATTGTTGTGTTATGTAACTCTGTCAGCTTCTCTGCTGACTTTCAAAGACTAAGGATCAAATAATGTCATTTGAAAAGACGACCCGGTTCTTGAAAACTGAAATATCTGTGAGTCTCTTTTAATGAAAAAAAACCCCCAACTTCCCAGTAATAGTAATAATCATAGAGTTTATGAAGTACAAAAGCTTAGAGAAGCAGCATGGCTTAGTGGATAAAGTATGGGCCTGGGAGTCAGAAGGAGCTGAGATTTAATTCCGGCTCTGCCATTTTTTTGGTGCATGACCTTGGGTAAGTCACTTAAATTCTCTATGCCTCATTTAACTCATCTGTAAAATGGCGATTAAGACTGTGAACCCCCTGAGGGACATGGGCTTTGTTCAATCTGAATGGCTTGTAAAACAGAATGGGGTTGACTCTTACTCCATTAGTCTAATTTATCCCCTAATATTTGCACAATCCCCTCCATCCCCAATCCATCTTGTGTACATCCCAGCTCTGCCATTTGTCTGCTGTGTGGCTTTGGGCAAGTCACTTCACTGCTCTGTGCCTCATTTACATCAGCTATAAAATGGAGATTGAGACTTTGAGCCCCATTTGGGACAGGGACTGTGTCCAACTCAATTTTTTTGTATCCCCCAGCACTTAGAACAGCACCTGGCACATGGAAAGCGCTTAACAAATGCCATTATTAATATTATATTTTACTATTTTCCATCCTGCAAGAGTATACGATACGTAACTTACAGGAAGTATTTAGTAGTATACATTTCCCGAGCACTTTAATTAGGGGAAAAATGGGTCTTTCCGTTTTTACCCAAAACGATTTATATGGACCTTCCAGTTATTTTAACTTTGACCCAGATGTAAGTCAAGGACAGCCGAATAACATATATGCAAGTGCTCAGGATGGGCATAAGTAAGTGCACATGTGCTGGAGGTTGTTGGTGGATTTGTATGATATGGAGTGGTGGGAATTTCTTTTGGAGCTGACTTTTCAGTTTTGGTTTGGGATAGTCTCCTAACAGTAACGAACAGTAAGTTTTCCCAATACGGTCGGCTCTCTTATAACTTGAGGATTGGATTCTTAATGAATATTGGATTAAGGAAAATTCACATTGTAGTCAGAGTGCTACTCGCACACAGAATTTTTCCTACCAACATCGTGTCACTCTCCTGGTCAGACGGACCCAAGTTTGGAAGACCGTTCCCTAATCGCCCATAAGAGTTCTGGCTAAAACACCCCCTGAAAACATGATTTATGACCAACCTGACCGCACTTTGCCTGGTCTGTTCTCATTTCAACCTGAAATGCAAGTTGAAAATAAGATCACAAGGGAATGAGGCCACTGCCACTCCTGGGGCAGTCCTACCTGCCAGAGAGGGTCTTTCTGCTCCGGGAAGAGCTCGAAGTATTTGCGAGCCAGGGGCACGGGGGGAAGGGTCTGCAGCTTCAGGTTAGTGCGGCTCTGCACGAAGTTGGCCAGGTTCACGAAGGTGTACAGCCCCAGTCTGTCGTTCCCGTAGTTGGACAGGTGGGTCATGAAGATGCTGATCTGAAAGTGATGTAATGAAATCGATTACTGAACAGGACACATCTGTAGACGACACCACTAGAGGACAGTGCAGCCAAACTGATATTCAGCCTTGCCTCCTGATGGATTTTCTTTCAGACTCACTCAGGTTTTGGGTTAGGGAATTTTACTGAATTTTGAATATTCTAAGAAGCTTCGCTGCGGCAAAGCACAGTGGAGGAGATGTTATTGTGGCAACACGACACGCGCGTTTTCTCCTGAAAATTTAATAAATATGATAGGCACAAATGAGCCCATTTCCCACCAATTTCTGAGTCCTTCCGCCGCGCCGACTTCAATAACTGACATTTCAGCAAAACCCTTGTGAGGGAAAAAGAGGAAAACTATGATTCTGGGGGAACATTCCTCCAAAAATCAAATATTGTAATACACCCTTAAAGGTTAACAATTTAGATACTTTTAGTGGGACAGAGATGATATGACTGGGAAAGAAGGACCCTCGGTGGAAAATAACCTATCTAGTATTCGGCAAGAATTTGGTCTAGTGACCCAAAGCAAGAAATTTTCAGCTGACTTAAATTAAGCAGGGTGGGAGAAGAGAGAGAGAGAGAGATGATTTCTAGGTTACCTAGGTTCTAGATGAGGAAGGTTTAATCTATTGAAACGAAGAATCCACATTATACCCAAGATGAAAGTCCAGGAGCAATGAAAAAGTGAATTTCCTCCTAGATCACTAGTAAACATATATCACGGAACAGCTATAGTTTCGGAGGGACCTCCATGAGATAACTCCAAGTAGTCCATTTGGGGCTTCTGGTGGAAGAGTGTAGCAGTGGAAAGAGTATGGGCTTGGGAGTCAGAGGACCCGGGTTCTGATCCTGGCTCTGTCACTTGTCTGCTGTGCGACCTTGAGCAAATCACTCAACTTCCCCATTTCAGTTTCCTCAACTGTAAAATGGGGATTCAGTGCATGTTCTTCCTCCTACTTAAACTACGAGGCCCATATGATACAGGGGCTGTGTCCAACCCGATTTACTTATATCTACCTCGGTGCTTAAAACAGTGCTTGGCAGAAAAGCGAGCGTTTAACAAATACCACAGTGCATCAATAAATACATCTGGGGATGATCCAGGCTAAAGATGATAAAACACACATTTCTGAGGAGAGGTTTGTGAGAAATAGGGTTGTGATCAACATACTGAATTAATATGGTTAAAGGCTGTAACATAAAAGGCTCATGAGAACTTGCAGATTTAATATTAACCCACTGGAGGTGTGGGGTGTGTGTGTGTGTGTGTGTACTTACACAGTTGTGCATATGCTCATTTGTAGTTGGTAGCAGATGAAGAGGTTTCATATTTCTCCCCTTCTAGACTGTGAGCTCACGTTGAGCAGGGAATATGTCTACCGACTCGGTTGTAATTGCGCTTTCCCAAGCCCTTAGTGCAGTGCCCTGCACACAGTAAAGTGCTCCAGAGATACTACTGATTGACATTTTCAGTGTCGCTGCTCTCCGATCTGCCTTACATCAAGGCTTCACCCAGGTTTCAGTGACTTTCTGAGGGGGCAGCTCCACTGAATGCAAACTGCCAAGCTAATCGTAGTGCACTTTATCCATGTATACCTGAAAAGGCAATAGTCCTTCCGACACGATGTTCATGTCAAGGCTGCCCTTCGCTGAACTGCCGCATTTGCATTCTGTAGCATCGCTGGACATTTTTGACCCATCCTGATAGTATTAAAATCTCTCCGAAGTCTCGCTAGAGAAGAGTCACTCCGTTTCTTCTAACAAGCAGATCTCCTGCCATGCTTTACTTGCAAAAGTCCACCTCCTGCCAAAGCTTGTGATATGCCACTTCACTGTATCTTCAAAATATATCTTCAGCCCTCAGAGTAATTTTTGTATCCTTTTCTTGGTTTAAGACCCAGGACAGCTAGCCCAGTTACCATGTGGATGCTTAAATGACCAACTGGTGATCTCCATTAAACTTTCCCGAAGGTCCACATGATTGGGTCTTAACTGATGAGGACCAGCTCGGGAAATGTGAGAGCCTGGAATATTCAAAATCTTTAGGAACTGGTTCAAACCTGACAGGGGAAGGTGAAGGGGAAGTATGATCTTGTTACCATGGAAGCAGCCAAATCATACAGAATCCAACTGGTTTTATTCACAAATCAGTCGGGAAACTCCTCCCAGCAAGAAAATTTGGACTCTCTAGGGAATTGCCAAGAATTGCCCACAGCTTCCATTAATCAGGTGATTGACATTTAGAAACCATTCCGGGGAATGAGATTTTTAGATTCAGCAGTGATGGTAAAAGAAGCCTTTTGGGGCTCTCACTCCAATGGGATGTTAGAAAATAGTCTTTATGCTAATGGAGTACTTTGTAAAAATATTCAGTACTATATGCATGAACAATGATTGTAATAATCACAATTATAGGAATGAAAAGCAACGTAATAGGCAATAGGAATTTAACAGGGGAAAATTAAATGAAATTTGGGATGTTTTGAGAAAAGGGACGTATTTTGGTTTAAATGCTATAATGTTATAGGAAGAGAACTTGCTTGCTAATTCTGTTGTATTGTACTCTCCCAAGCGCATAGCGAGGGCTTAATAAACCTCATTGGTTGATGGACCAGGTTAAAAAAAAAAGAAACTTGTTACTACTGTGGGGGGAAAAGAGAAATAAAGAAAATAGGTAGTCTTCCAGGGACCCTGGCCCCACCAATAGACCCCCCCCCACCCCCCCAGGGAGATTAAGTGAGACAGGCTCTCAGTTTCTCTTCAGACCTGTCAGAGTGCGTTTTTATTTTTAGAATTGCCACCATTGAAGTGTGTGGAAAGCAAGTTTAAAGAGCTAAGAGCAGCCTGACGAAATCAAGGGATCTGCGAACTCTGCGTCTGGCTCCTGAGGTCTTTCTGAAAGTGAAGCTCTCTGGGGCCTTCCGGCCGTTTTCCGTAGCACCGTTTCGAAGACAGTGATGCTGCTGTGACCGCGTGAAGGCTGTGAGGAGCAGCGTGGCCTAGTGGACAGAACACAGACCTGGGAATCAGAAGGACCTGGGCTCTAGTCTCGGCTCTGCCACCTGTCCGGTGCGTTAACTTGATCAAGTCACTTCACTTCTCAGTGCCTCAGTTACCTCATCTGTAAAATGGGGATTTAGACCGTGAGCCCCACGTGGGAGATGGACTGTGTCCAACCTGATGAGTTTGTATCTACCCCAGCACTTAGTACATTGCCTGGCACATAGTAAGCACTTAACAAATACCATGCTTATTATTATGCGGGACATGGAAAGTGCCCAACCTGATTATCGTATATCTACCTTAGTGCTTAGAACAATGCCTGGCACATAGTAAGTGCTTAGTAAATACCATTTTTTTAAAGACCCCAGCCCGTGAACAAAATAATTTAAGAGTTCAGTTGAAGTTGATTGTGTGGAACTTTACCTTTCTTGTTTTAAAAACCATCACTTCTTAAATTTACATCCTCTCATAATAATAATAATGATGTTGGTATTTGTTAAGCGCTTACTATGCGCAGAGCACTGTTCTAAGCGCTGGGGTAGACCCAGGGGAATCAGGTTGTCCCACGTGGGGCTCACAGTCTTCATCCCCATTTGACAGATGAGGTAGCCGAGGCACAGAGGAAGGAAAGTGACTTGCCCACAGTCACACAGCTGACCAGTGGCAGAGCCGGGATTCAAACCCGTGACCTCTGACTCCAAAGCCCGGGCTCTTTCCACTGAGCCACGCTGCTTCTCTCATTGTTATAGAGCATATAAAAACAAGCAAGATAATTGTTTTTCAGATTTTTTGTTTTAGCGGGAGGTATATGATGAGACATTTTGGCTTGTGCCTTAATCTTGAGGCTTCATGTGGGGAAAGTTGCTCCTACAGCTAGGCGAGGCTAGGGATTGGCTAAAATTTGTCCGGGGGGTTAAAAATAAAACCCTCCCTTTAAAACTACGATGTAAGCAATTTTTAAAAAGGCATGAACAATACTGGAATTCCCTTTAGGCAAGGCATCATGCATATTTTTTTGGCTGAACATGTAACCTTTTCAAGTTTCTGAACTATTTCTATTTTTGAAAGCACACACGGACAAGCAACAGGACTGTTGTTCTCAGAGATATAACTGGAACGTAGCCACCAAAAATGTTAGCTTGCTTTCTTAACACGTCTTTCTTTCCTACACCTGTTCTGACCTATGGGATTTATAATGTCAGTCTACCTCCTGGCAATTCCTTACCTGCCGACAACTCTAGCCTGGAAGGAAAGAAGAAAAGGAACTTGAAAAGGTTACCAGTTCAGGGAAAAAAAAGCAAAAAAAAACAAAAAACCTATCACTCTTTCCTAAAGGGAATAACACTATCATCTTCAGAACGCTTCAGTGCTGTGATTAAAAAAAAAAGACTGAATCATAATAAATTTTCTTGAAGATATATTTCACTTTCAGCAAAAGGGAAATGTCACCCTGAGTTCTAATTCCATTTCTGCAACTGTTCTTGATATGAACGCTGAGTAATTATTTACCCTTAAAATGAAATTGACTGACTAAATAGCAGATCATTGAAATTGATAATAAAAAACATCTCTGCGCATAAATTTCATTCCACCAACAGGTGAAAAGAAACGAGTGATGACCCGCGCCATTTCCGGCATATAAACCCCGAGGGCTCGGTGACGGCAACGGCAGGTCGTTGATTTCATCACTGCCGGCAGTGGGGCCCGCGGCTCTCACCGGAGGGAGGGATGGACACCAGATCCCGTCTTTGGCGGATATGCAAGAGAGCTCCTGGATGACTCTCTCTGCTGACTCCCTGCCCATTGGATGAATGCGAGAAATGCCAATGTCCTGCTGCCATGCCGTCCCCTCTAGACTGTGAGCTTGTTGTCGACAGGGAAAGTGTCTACCAACTCTGTTATGGTGTAATACTAATAATAATATGTGTGTCGGAGAAGCAGCGTGGCTCAGTGGAAAGAGCCTGGGCTTCGGAGTCAGAGGTCATGAGTTCGACTCCCGGCTCTGCCACTCGTCAGCTGTGTGACTGTGGGCGAGTCACTTCACTTGTCTGTGCCTCAGTTCCCTCATCTGTCAAATGGGGATTAAAAGTGTGTGAGCCCCACGTGGGACAACCTGATTCCCCTGTATCTCCCCCAGCGCTCAGAACAGTGCTCGGCACCTAGTAAGCGCTTAACGAATACCAACATTATTATTATGTGTTAAGCGCTTCTTATGTAGCAGGCACTGTTCTAAGCACTGGAGTAGATACCAGATAACGGGGCTGGACACGGTCCCTGCCCCATGTGGGCCTCACGGTCTCAATCACCGTTTCACAGATGAGGGAACTGAGGCACATTCATTAATTCATTCAATTGTATTTATTGAATGGTTACTATGTGCAAAGCACTGTACTAGGAGCTCGGGAGAGTACCGTATAACAACAAACAGGCACTTTCCCTGCCCACAAAGAGCTCACGGTCCAGAGGACAGAGAAGTGAAGCTATTTGCTCGAGGTCACACAGCAGACAAGTGCGGAGCTGGGATTAGAACCCAGGTCTTCCTGACTCCCGGACCCATGCTCTTTCCAGTAGGCCGCAGTGCCTCTCATACTCTCCCAAGCTCTTAGTACTCTCCCGAGTGCCTAGTACAGTGCTCTGCACACAGTGAGTGCTTAATATTCATTCATTCATTCAGTTGTATTTATTGAGCTCTTACTGTATGCAAAGCACTGTTCTAAGCACTTGGGAGAGTACAATATAACAACAGACAGACACATTCCTGGCCCACAGTGAGCTCACAGTCTAGAGGGGACTGATGTACCACCGGTGCAGAAGGATGCAATCTTTCCATCTGAAACAAAAAATGCACAGGCCGTAGGCCTTTTAGAAATATTCTTCCTTCTCTTACCACTGTTAGCACTTATGTCTTAATTACATCATCTCGAAGGAATGTGCAATGGCAGCGCGACTGGCAAAGATCTTTAAACATTTGGGATTTGGGCTTGGCTTATTCATCAAGCAAGTTGGAAGAGCAAAACCAACTGCTCTAAAATCTAGATTAAGGGCACGTTTCAGAGTTGCTACCCGGAGGGGAAATGCCATTTGAAGCCATTCAGTTCCAAAACATTGAAGTTTCTCATAATTTCCTGGCTATACGTTCAGAGCTCTTAAATTCAGCCCCCTTATTTTCAGGTATAGATGTTTGTGTCTATTTGAAGTCAGAGTATTGCCATCCACTAGATTCAAAATGAGCCCAGACAGTGAACGTTTTTCAAATTGGTGTGTAGGGGTGTGACAGAGAAGCGGCGTGGCCTAATGGATAGAGTACGGGCCTGGGTGTCAGAAGGACCTGGATTCTAATCCCAGATCTACCACCTGTCCACCTTGTGACCTAGACTAAATTACTTTACTTCTTTGTGCCTCACTTACCTCATCTGTATAAGGGGGGTTAGAGTCCCAAGTGGGACAGGGACTGTGTCCAACCTGGTTGGCTTGTAATTACTCCAGTACTCAGTGCTGGTACACAACAAGCACTGGACAAATACCGTAAAAAGCAAACAAAAACAACAACGAACGGCTGATAATCCTTTACATTCTGTGGGCGTGAAATCATTAATTCTGGTGGAATTGTTGCTTTTGTTTCCCACAGTCTTCTGCACTCTTTCCATCTCTCCCTCTTGGTGTCACAATTCTCCCAAACCCTCTACTCCACAACAGTTACCCCATTTCTGTTTGCTTCCGGCCAGGCTGACCTGCCTCCCGCCACTGTCTCCCAACCAGCCACTGCTAGGATACAGCATCTGAGACCTGCCTTTATAACGATTCATTAGTTTATGTTTACTAGGTGCTAGAAGTAGACACGCCATTAGTTTAATTCACGGCTGGTATTTTAGCAGCTAAACAAATGTTTACATGCCATGAGAGTAGCTAATTCTCAGACCACCTATTCCCAATTAATTTTGCCTCGAGTTCGCCGTGTGTGCGGTTCTGATACTGTCTGCGTATTCTGAAGGGTTCAGTTGCTGGTATTCGGAGCCTCAAGAGCAGCTGTTCTTGCTCCATTAGACTCACAGAGTGTCAGAATAATGAATTAGTTGCAGTTCAAGGTGGATTTTTTTTTTTTTTAAACTTGGTTAAGAGAACTCCCTAAGTAGAATGGGAGAGAAAAGGGCTGGGTTCAGTTTTGCAGGAAAAAAACATTTCAGTTTGCCGCTTTGCCTTTTTGCTTCTCGGTTACGTTCTCTCCGGGGGCATAGATGGGTTCATTGAGAAAGATTGAAAGCAAGCTTTACTTTGCTTGCTCAGGGGTGCTTATTTTCTTCTGTTGAATCCATGGATAATCAGTTCCCATATGGGGCTCACTGTCTAAGTAGGAGGGAGAACAGGTACTGAATGCCCATTTTGCAGCTGAGGGACCTGAAGGCCAGAGATGTTGAACGACTTGCCTAAGTTCATACAGCAAACAAGTGGTGGGACAAAGATTGGAACTCAGGTCCTCTGACTCCCAGGACTATCCTCTTCCCAAAAAGGCCGTGCTGCTTTTATATAAATTTATGAGTTTTATATATTAATAATGTTGGTATTTGTTAGGAGAAGCAGCGTGGCTCGGGGGAAAGAGCCCGGGCTTGGGAGTCGGAGGTTATGGGTTCGAATCCCGGCTCTGCCACTTGCCAGCTGTGTGACTTTGGGCAAGTCACTTAACTTCTCTGTGCCTCAGTTACCTCAGCTGTCAAATGGGGATTGATTGTGAGCCCCACGTGGGACAACCTGATCACCTCGTATCCCCCAGCGCTTAGAACGGTGCCCTGCACCTAGTAAGCGCTTAACAAATATCAAGATTATTATTAAGCTCTTACTAGTCTGTGTGTATTATAGAATTATAGATTATAATTATAGAATATGTAATCTATATAGTCTCTCTAGCATATCTATAAAATAAGTTATATTGTCTCTCTCGCTCTATATATACAAATGCACACAATGGACAAAGGGGAGGAGTGTTCAAATCACCTATCTGCCAATTACAACTATTCTTCAATTTAAAGATTTGATTTTTTTAAAATAATTTACGTTGCTACCATTTCAGTGCCTTTGGATTTATCAAGCAGTTCCCGTTGCTTCTCAGGCGATTTAAAGATAAACGCGGACCCTTCCGCTCTTAATTCATTGTGAGTTTATATATCCTGGGCTCCCGTGAAAAAGGTAGCTCTCTAAATGAGCTCATTACTCACTACTGAAACATTCGAAACAGTCCTTAAAAATCAGTAGGCATTTTACGATTACAGTACTCTATATTGACTGATTCAATTTCAGTCATTCTTAAGCATTCTGGGGGTATGCGATTAAACTGCTGTTCTCCATCCCTCAACTCACTAGTGCTCCCAATATGCCGCTGTATATATCATTTTCTCCTAGACTGCAGTTTAATGATATACTCTACTAATCTAATGAGGGGGTCAGTTAACGACCAGAAATTCCTACACATTCGTCAGAAACAACATCCTTCCTACAGCTTATCCATAGGAATGGCAAAATGGTCGGGGGCCAGGGGAGGAAGGGCTTCCAGCGGACTTAGAGAGGGTGGTTGAATGTGGAAGGCAAGTGACGGAAAAGATTCACAGGCGACCGTGTCTTTGACTTCCGCGGTGTGTTCTCAAGTCAAAAGTGATGGGAAAGTTGGGAAAAGAGCACTCACGAGGGAAGTTAAAGGTGTAAACTCTTTGGGCCAGGAACGTGGTCAACCGGCTCTGTTGTGTTGTACTCTCCCAAGCACTTAGTACAGTACTCTGAGTAGAGTAAGTGCTCAGTAAATCCCACTGATCGATTAAAGGGTGGTGAGAGGAAGAGGCACTAGCAAAGGAAATGAAGGAGGAGTAGCTGGAGGGTTAGATTAAGAACTAGATGATAAGCATAGCTATAAAAGCGAGACTAGAGAGAATTTCTAGGACAGTTCAGTCATCAGTACCAATATCTGCAAAAAGTTCAGGGAGAATTAGAACCGAGAAAAGACCTCTACATCTTGCCAGAAGGCAGTCATTGGAAATCTTAATTCAATCCAGGAAAGTGAGAGGGGTGCAATTCAGGCTTTAGAGTCTCGAGAGGAAGAAGGGAGGCAGCGGATGTTAGAGCACTTTAGCAGGACAGGGAGAAGGGACATGGGGACCTAGCTGAAGGTGGCCAAGAAATATTATTTTTTTTTTCCAGCCTGATAGATACTCGTCCGTAGAAGACAGAGGGAAAAGAGCCAGAGAGGTGAGGGAGAGAGTGAAGATGACATTAGGAGAGGAGACTGTAAGCTCACTGTGGGCAGGGAATGTGTCAGTTTATTGTTGTATTGTAATAATAATAATTTTGGCATTTGTTAAGCGCTTACTATGTGCTCGGGGAGATACAGGGTAATCAGGTTGTCCCACGAGGGCCACAGTCTTGATCCCCATTTTTCAGATGAGGTAACTGAGGCACAGAGAAGTGAAGCGACTTGTCCACAGTCACACAGCTGACAAGCGGCGGAGCTGGGATTCGAACCCATGACCTCTGACTTCCAAGCCCGGGCTCTTGCCACTGAGCCACGCTGCTTCTCTATTGTACTCTCCCAAGCGCTCACTACAGTACTGTGCATACAGTAAACGCTCAATAAATACGATCGAATGACTGAAAGGTGGTAGAAAAGATTATCAGATGGAGAGAGAGGCACTTAACTTTCCTGAGCCTCATCTGTAAAATGGGGATAAAATACCCCCATTATTTCGTTCGGGACTCCCCTAGTTCTTAGGCCGTGGGGCCCCTGTGGAAAGGAGACTGCGTCCATCCTTCTGATTATCTTGTAAATACTAAGCACGACGTTTGGCACATGAAGCACTTAATATTATTATTATCATTAATAATAATATATCTATGCACGGAGACAGCCAAGAAGGAAGATAATGTGAACGGAGGAAGGTGGAGGTGGGGAATCCATGTCAAAAGGGATCAGTCGTAGGTGACATAGCTGGCAAGATCAGTGGTTATTAGGGAGGGAGGAGTTGGGGTTTTAGAAGGTAATTAAATAGTAATAATAATAATAATATCTGTTAAGCACTTACTACGTTCTGAGCGCTGGGGTAGATACAAGATAACTAGGTTGGACATAGGACCTTTCCCACATAGGGATTACAGTTCAAGGCCCAACTTCTGAACACATAACTAATGAGGGTGAAATGGAATTATCCTGCTAGGGAATAGCGGAACTGAAACCTGAAAGGGCATATATAAAGGTACACAGCCACAGAGTTATATTTCTGTAATGATTCAGAGACACTCAGCAGCATCGGTTGTTAGTATACAAGGGCCTAGTTATTGTCAAGATGTTCTTGTCTTCCTGCCAGTGGAGTCTACAGAGCACAGCTTTATCCTAAGACTGGGGACAGGTATCAAAGAAAGAAAATCGAAGTTGCGTGGTGAAATCTGTTTCCAGGAATCCGGCACACAATTCTCATTTGTCAGCTGGAGGTAAAATGACGGCAGAAATTTAACCCAAGGCCTCTCAAGGCCTCTGCAGGGAAAAGAGGGAAAGGAATTCACTTCCCGTGCCTCCCGAATCCAGTGCTCCCTGCCTCTACCAACAAGTGGCCTCCTTACCTCGATTAACTCTGCACACCCCGAAGGTTCAGTCATATCTTGTTATCTCCGCCAAGGTGCAATAGGCGTAGTGACCCATCTAAGTTTAAAGCCCGAATTGGTGTTCCGGCCAGAAAAGCCGAGATGAAGTGCACCAGCTACAAATCCATATAAGCCGACACAGCCTGAAAAGGTGCCCCCGCCTTCCGTGTCCACAGCCTGAGCAAAATCAGGTGGGGGTGAAAGGAAAGCAGGCTGGCAAGTCTATTGAAAAAAGACAGGGTGCCTAAACGAGAGCTGATAAATGCTGCTGCCTCTACGACTCCGATCCATCTTAAAAGGCAAACGTGTCCATTGGGATGAGGGTTGTGGGGGGGGGGGGTGCAAATGGCTTGGGAAAGTAATGGATGGCACTGCTAATTGTGGTCAGGGTTAGTAGGAATTTGTGGGACTAATGGAATCCATGGGCTTGCAATTTTCAGAATTATTAACCAGCTTATGTACCTTTAGGAACGCTCAGCGTTTCTCTCGACGTTGGTATTCTTTGACTTTAATAATAGAAAACAGAAGGAGATGACTGCTGTTCATACTCGCCAGATCAACGGCTGGATAGAGCTACATCCAACGTTTTAGTTTGGGGGGCTTGTGATGTTCGCCCCGCAAATACAGCGACATCCACAGACGGTACTCAAAGAAAGGAATTTTGTTGAAATCCCAGCAAGGAGCAATCCTTTCCAATCTTCTCCCACCCAGGGTCTGAGGCTGCGGAGGAGCAAGAGCTCACAGCGGAAACAGAACTCAGGATTCTCCCATCTCTTCGGCAGCTTCGGACACCAGGAAGGAACGGACCGAAAACAGTGCTGGTACAACTCATTGGAATGTAGCAGCTCACCCCAGAACTAGATATGGATAATCCCCATATAAAATGACATTAATACCCTTTGCTCCTCTGGCAGAAATGTAAGCGAAGCTTCCTCTCTGCGGAAAGGAGGAGAGCTGAAGGCCCGTGGGGTTGGGTGGGAGGGTAGGGAGAGAGGCAGAACCTGACAGAAGTGGGGGGATTGAAAAGAAAAAGAAAGAAAAAAAGGAAAGCATGAATGACTCACAGGTGTCGGTGAGTGTGTGTTCTCTCTATTTAAAATGTTGGTTTTTAAATTGTACTTATGGATATCCTATCTTCTGCTCAGAGCTTGAACAGAAATATCTTTCTAGTCATCCTCAGTACTTCATGTTTTCAGCCAGACTGCTGCATGTGGGTGTGTTTCTTCCGGCTTAAAAGTTTATTTGCAGCCTGGCCTAGTGGCTAGAGCATGCGCCTAGGAGTCAGAAGGACCTGGGTTCTAATCCCAGGCTCCACCACTTGTCTGCTCTGTGACCTTGGGCAAGTCACTTGGCTTCTCTGTGCCTCAGTTACCTCATCAGTAAAATGGGAGTTAAGATTGTGAGCCCATGTGGGGTAGGGACCGTGTTCGACCTTATTAGCTTGTATCTACCCCAGTGCTCAGAACAGTGCTAGACACGTAGTAAGTGCTTACCAAATGCCATCATCATCATTTGCCTTGTAGTGTTTCACAGTGCAGTGCAGAGTGTTAGGTGACTTCTCAATATGGCAGCAGCGTGTTGGAGAGACAGGGAGGAGTTCTACACTTACTTCACGTAAGTAAGCGCTCAATAAATAAGATTGAACGGACTGAATGAACCCAGGCCCTTCCGACTCCCAGGCCCGTGCTCTACCCACTGAGCACACTGCTTTTCGACCTAGCGTGCTTTTTCCTTATTCCAATATTACTATTATCTTTGCTCAAAGTGAAGACATGAAGACATCATCCCAACTTTTTTTTTAAGTTAGTGTTAAGCTCTGTGCTAGGCACTGTGCTAAATGCTGCGGTAAATACAAGCTAATCCATTTGCTCACAGTCCATGTCTCACATGGGGGTCACAGTCTTCATCTCCATTTTACAGATGAGGGAACCGAGGTGCAGAGAAATTAAGAGATTTGCCCAAGATCACACAGCAGACCCGTGATGAAGTTAGGATTAGAATCACGTATCCTATCCTCCCTGGATTACTACATCAACCTCCTTGCTGACCTCCCAGCTTCCTGTCTCTCCCCACTTCAGTCCATATTTCACTCTGCTGCCTAGATCATTTTTCGACAAAATGCTTCAGGGCATGTTTTCCCACGTCTCGAGAAGCTCCAGTGGTTGCCCATCCACCTTCACATCAAACAGAAACTCCTCACCATGGGCTTCAGAGCACTCAATCACCTTCCCCCCTCCTACCGCACCTCGTTACTCTCCTATTACAACCCAGCCCTCACAGTTAGCTCCTCTAATGCTCACTGTACCTCGATCTCACCTATCTTGCTGCCAACCCCTAGCCCATGTCCCTGCCTCTGGCTTGGAGTACCCTCCCTCCTCAAATCCATCAGACCATTACTCTCCCTTCCTTCAAAGACTTATTGAAGACACATCTCTGCCAACAGGCCTTCCCTCATCCCTCCTTTCCTCTTCTCCCACTCCCTTCTGTGTCACCCAGCCTTGCTCCCTTTATTCATCCCCCATCCCGGCCCCGTAGCACTAATGAGAAGCAGAGTGGCTCAGTGGAAAGAGCACGGGCTTCGGAGTCAGAGGTCATGGCTTCGAATCCCGGATCTGCCACTTGGCAGCTGTGTGACTGTGGGCAAGTCACCTCACTTCTCTGGGCCTCAGTGACCTCATCTGTAAAATGGGGATTAAGACTGTGAGCCCCACGTGGGACGACCTGATTCCCCTGTGTCTACCCCAGTGCTTAGAACAGTGCTCTGCACATAGTAAGCGCTTAACAGATACCAACACTATTATTAACGTACATACCTGTAATATTTATATTAAGGTCTGCTCTCCCTTCTAGACCATAAGCTCTCTGTGGGCAGAGAACGTGTCTGTTCACTCTTATATTGCAACTCTCCCAAGCGCTTAGTACAGTGCTCTGCACACAGTGAGCTCTCGGTAAATAAGATCGAAAAAAATGAACGAAGGTCCTTCTGACTCCCAGGACCGTGATCTGACCACTAGGCCACACTGCTTTTCCACCTTGGGAGCTTTCTCCTCTCCTCTCGACAACCCTAACGGTGAGGAAGCTGGAGGGGTGAGGTGCAGGTAAAAAGAAGTGTAGACTGAATTTCCTTGGGCAGACTACAAGTCCCGGAATGTTCCGGGATCTAAACCGTGAATAAAAAGAGGATGTGCTAGCCGGGATAGGGAAGTCCAAACAGTTAGAGTGAGCGAGATCTACGGAGATGATAACGAAAGAGGCCGACCACCATAGCCAGGAGGGTTTCAAGTCCGGGACGTCTGTACCTGCGTCAGCCGACAAAAATCCGGGACACGTCATGCTGAAAGAATGTGCAGATCGAACGTGTGCCAAAGTGATATGGTTGATTTTGATCGATAATTCCTTTGTGATATTAGGAAGGAAGCAAAATCTAGAGGTGAGTTGTTTGATATATACAAGGTTGAATTCCTCCTGTTATCAGTCTGTGAAGACGGTTCTCAGAGTTTCCACTGGAGGGAAAAATGTCTCTTCACATTATACAGGATCCACAGGCACCGTATAGTATCTATGAGCTAATAATATAGGGGACAGTAGAACATTCGAAGCACTGGGTAGGTTGTGACAGGAGACACCCACAGACTAGTTTCTCTGGGCCATAGGTTGAGAACCTGTGGCTCCAAGTCAGATCTGGCTTTCATGATACCAGATGTGGGTCCGGGCACCTTGAGGCGTCAGCCTTAAATCTGGGTTAGGAGGGAGCTTTCCTGCCCTGCCTCTCTGCGTCGAAAAGGGGCCCAGCTCCTGTCCTTGTCCTCTGGCGACAGGATGCTGCCCTGGCCCGGGGCATGGGGGATGTCCCCATTGTCCTCACTGGATGGCAAGGCAAATCTGGGCAGGGAAGGAGAAGGCCGAATTCCCCAGTGAGCTCTGATGTTGCCAGGGGGCAGCTGCACATTGGGTGGGGACATGAGAAGCAGCACGGCCTAGTGTAAAGACCACTGGCCCGGGAGCCGGAAGATCTCCGGTTCTAATCCCAGGTCTGCCAATTGCTTGCTGTGTGACCTTAAGCGTGTTGCTTAACTTCTCTGGGCCTCAGTTCCCTCAACTGTAAAATAAGGATCAATTGCCTGTTCTCCCTCCTACTTACACTGTGAGCCCCATGTGGGACAGGGACTGCAACTGACCTAATTGACCTGAATCTACCCCAGTGCTTAGAACAGCGTCTGACACATAGTAAGTGCTTCAAAAATGCCATTAAAAAATACAGCCCTCCATTCAAACAAATCGCCACCACTCTGGTCCAGGCACTTGACACATCCCGACTACTTCATCACCCTCCTTCCTTACTTCCCTGCCTCCAGCCTCTCCGGTCCGTACTTCACTCTGCTGCCGGGCGGGTTTTCCCGAAGTGTGGTTTTGCACGTCTCCAGGCCGAAAAACCTCTGACAGTTGGGAATTCCTCCTGGTATCACCCAGAAACTCCTGAGCATTGGCTTTTAAACCCACAGTCAGCTCTCTCCCCCATGCCTATCCTCATTTCCCTCCCATTCATTCATTAGTTCATTCAAACGTATTAACTGAGTGCGTACTGTGGGCAGAACACTGTACCAAGTGCCATCGTACCCTTAGCTCCTCCTCTCGAGCCAATTTACTCACTGTGGGAAGCAGCACGGCCTAGTGGACGAAGCACGGCCCTGGGAGCCGGAGGACCTGCGTTCTGAAGCCGGCTCTGCCACTTGCCTGTGTGACCGTGGGCAAGGTATTTAATTTCTCTGTGACTTAAATTTCCTCATCTGCAAAATGGGGATCCAATACCTGTTCTCTCCTTCCTATCTGACAGTGAGCCCCATGTGGGACAGGGCCTGGATCTGACCTGATTAACTTTTTTCAGTCGGTCAGTCAATCGGTGGCATTTATTGAGTGCTTACTATGTGCAGGGCCCTGTACTAAGTGCTTGGGAGAGTACAGAATTAGCAGACACATTCCCTGCCCATAACAAGCTTAGAGTCCAGAGAGGGAGACCGACATTAATATAAATAAATCATAACATGTCATTTAAAGATATGTACATAATTGGTATGGGGGGGTGAATATGAAATATCCTAAGGTCATCGATCCCAGTGCACAGATGACGCAGAAGGGAGAGTGAGAGGACTTAATAGGGAAGGTCTCCTGGAGGAAATGGGCTCTTCATAATGCTTTGACTATGGAGAAAGTGGTGGTCTGGCAAATATGGAGTGGGAGGGAGTTCCAGGCTATGGGGAGGATGTGGAATAGGGGTAGGCAGTGAGATAGATGAGATTGAGACACTAGTAACCACCCCAGAGCTTAGAACAGTGCTGGACGCATAGTAAGTGTTTAACAAATACCATTTAAAAAAAGCGAACAAAAAAATGCCTCATTTTGGTTTCTCCCGCCTACTTCGCACCCAGCAGACCACTGCGTTCCCCCACTTTCAAAGCCTTTGTGAAATCACCTCCTCCAGGAAGACTTCTGGGATGAATCTCTCTTCTCCCCAGACTCTTTTCCCCTCCGCTGTCACTTCAAACATCTGTGTCACTTAAGCGGTTGAGTACTCACTCCCCACTACCACTGATATCACTATGTTCCATTGCATCCCCCCTGCCTGTAACTTATTTTAGTGCCCGTCACCCTGGCCGGATCGTAAACTTCTCGAGAGCAGGGACGGTGAGGCCTAGGGAGGCAGTGGTGGAGGAAAATGGTGGGGATCCTTCTACGTAGAGTCCTGCCCAGCTGGCTGAGGGGAACGCGCCACTGAATTGGCTTACCTCCACTCTTCACCCAGCGAGACTACTGGGAGCCCAAAGGGGAGGATAGATCTAGTTAGTGACAGGGAGGGCCATTCTAGTGAGGGATATTGGAAGATGATGTAGACCTCAGGAAGCCCCCCCCCCCCCAACTTTTTCCATTCTCTGAACAACGAGGAAAGGACGGAAGGGAATGAGAGCTCTCAGAGAAGGATTTGTGATGGATGAAAGCGGTGATGATGGTCTAGGGGGTGATTTGATGGTTAAAAGTAGTTGGTTCCTGATGTGATGGGGGAACTTCCAGTGGGAGCTCAGAGGTAAATGAGATCCTATGAAAGTTAGTCAAACAAGAAGCAAAAGTTTCCTTTCAGTTGCTGAACGGGTGAAATGGAGAAAAGAGCAGGCAAAAATCAGCTGAGAAGAGGGGGTGAGGGAGGAGGAGATGAGACGGAAACCCGAGGAACTGGCCAGGTGGCAGATAGGTTGACTTGCTCATGGGTAGATATTAGAGGTGAAAATGGCAGAGGAATTCCAGGGGAAGGAGTCAGCTCTGAGGTAAGAAGGCAATAAATGAAATAAAGGATAAACAGTGGAGCATTAAACTGATCAAGTAAACACACAGAGAGGGCTTTGGGTCAAAACGCAGAGAGGGGCTGTGAGTAAAATATTGAGTCTTGAGAGGGAAGCGTGAGGTCTTCTGTTGAATGTGATGGATGATCAGGTTCTGGTCAGTGATTTGAGCCGTTAATCTTATGAGGGTCACGGAACACTGTGAAAGGAAGTGATGGGTTTTAGGAGAGCAAACTGGTTCGGAGCAGGAGAGATGACAAAATTATAGGTGGCAATAGGGGAGATGAATGGGCCAGGGAAAGAAAGAGAAATAGAGGGGGATTTATAAGAGTTACTGAAGATTAACTCAAGGACGTGTTCACCAAGGTGAGATCTTGGGGAGACAGTCCTAATAAGAATAAGGTGCCAAGAGGAAACTGAAAATTGGAATTAAAGTTGCATGTTAAACATCCCGGGTTTGCCCATTACATTGTGTTTGATTAAGAAATGGTCCTGGGACCCTGTGGAGTTCAAAGTAGCAATGCTATATGAACAGAGTGAGGCGGTGTGTTACTAAAATATCCCTTCTGCTTTAGGGACCCGCAGGACTTTGCTATTGAGCTCATTTTAGAACCGGTGTCACATCACATCCCAGCCAGCAGCAGGGAAGATATGAGGCCTTATTTCATAAGAGCAGGGGTCAGCACACCTGGGTGTTTGGCACTGTGCAGTGCCAGCTTCTATTTCCCTCATAAATAGAAGGAGCAATCATTTGCGGAACTGTAGGGCAGGATTTCCTGTGAAAACGGATGCTTTCGTCTAGTTGCAAAGCCTGGGGTTTTTTTTTCCGTATCGCTCTGGGAACCTGGAACTGATAGGATTTCTCATGTCGGCTGCAGTTTCACAGATGGCACCGGGCGTTCAGAGTTAGGTTCCACGCTCGGCAGTTAACAGCTTCCAGCCTCCTACAGGAAACTAAGCCTGGCTAGCGAAGGGTTCCTAATGCATGAGCAGACCACAGAGAACAGGCGAGACCTAAACCACAAAAATCTGTTTAAACTCACAAACTCAAGCCACGAGAGCAAGGAAAGTTAAAGCCAAGGCATTGTTCTTTCCTTAAATTACCTCACCGGGTCATCGCAGTGGGCTGAATAAGTTTTCAAGTCCCTTTTAAAGACTGATTCCTCTTAGTTTATCTGGAGATGGTTTTTTTTATTCAATTCATAATGATTCAGATCCTAAATGGTACTCCAGTGGCCAGAATGAGCTCAGGCAGCATCTAAAGGGGTTTAATGTCATTTTCTTCTGTTTCAGTGGCACTGGGAGAATTTGGTTCAAAATTCATTCTATATCAATAGAACCGGAAATAGAAGTATTACGAACACCTTATTCCTGAAGTCCAGTTGCATTTCAGCGAAGTCTTTGCCTTCTCTTGTCCGCTCCTAATGTACTACCCAAGAGAGTCAAACAACTCTCACTGATGGGCTCCTCAGTGGATGGGCCATGCCGAAGCTGCTCGGGTAGATGTGCATGGCTAGTAAATGTAACATTTCCATATTCACAGAGAATTCTGACCGTGGGTTAATCCTGGGTGAGCTGCTTTGGTCATTTGCATCCGTGCATAAGACATTCATTCATTCAATAGTATTTATTGAGCGCTTACTATGTGCAGAGAACTGTACTAAGCACTTGGAATGTACAAGTCGGCAACAGATAGAGACAATCCCTGCCCACTGAGGGGCTTACAGTCTAATTGGGGGAGACGGACAAAAACAATAGCGATAAATAGAATCGAGGGGATGTACATCTCATTAACAAAATAAATAGGGTAATAAAAATATATACAAATGAGCGGACGAGCACAGTGCTGAGGGGAGGGGAAGGGAGAGGGGGAGGAGCAGAGGGAAAGGGGGGGAAAAGGGGGCTTAGCTGAGGGGAGGTGAAGTGGGGGGTTGAGAGGCAGCAGAGGGAGCAGAGGGAAAAGGGGAAGCTCAGTGTGGGAAGGCCACTTGGAGGAGGTGAGCTCTCAGTAGGGCTTTGAAGAGGGGAAGAGAATGAATTTGGCGGAGGTGAGGAGGGAGGGCGTTCTAGGACAGCGGGAGGACATGGCCCGGGGGTCGACGGCGGGATAGGCGAGAACGGGGGACGGTGAGGAGGTGGGCGGCAGAGGAGCGGAGCGTGCGGGGTGGGCGGTGGAAAGAGAGAAGGGAGGAGAGGTAGGAGGGGGCAAGGGGATGGAGACCCTCATAGCCTAGAGTGAAGACATCCTCAGAATGGTTGTCCGTTCAGGGCATAATTCCATTTTTTTTAAAAAAGGATCCTAACTACATTCCGTGTAAATTGACCCAAGCAACTTAGACCTGCTCACCCAATTATTGGCTCATTTTCCCATTACGTCTGCCACCCCCACCAACACAAATAAAGCCCTCCTTGTCTTGTATTCAAAGATAAGATACTGAAAATGTCTGTGAGTCCATGAGTTTAGCAGTCTGTGAGTTTAGCATTTGCATTCCAATTTTGTTGGGCTATTGCTTTCCCTCTTTGTTTTGGGTTTTCAATTTGATCTTTTAAAATCACCATGTTTTTGAAGCAACATGGCCTCCTGGAAAGAGCACGAGCCTGGGCGTCAGAGAACCTGGTGTCTAATCCTGACTCTGCTCCTATTTTTGAAGCAGCATGGCCTCGTGGAAAGAGCATGAGCCTGGGCTTCAGAGAACCTGGAGTCTAATCCTGACTCTGCCCCCGTCTTCTTTGTAACCTTGGGCAAGTCGCTAGCTTCTCTGGGCCCTAGGATGGGGATTAAATACCTGTTCTCCCTCTTACTAAGTCTCTGAGCCCCAAATGGGATCGGGACTATGTCCGATCTGATTAACCTCGGCATTTAGAATAGCGTTTGGCATATAGTATGTGCTGAAAATAATAATAATAATAATGGCTTAAAAACCTGTGAGTACACAGTGATGTCTGCCATGGGAGTCCGTATCACAGCTATTCTTTCTGAAGCCAGATATTGGCCATTTCGCAATGCATACCACTGGCCAGAGGTAGTGCAGAGAGCGTGCGGATGAGGCAATGCAAACCATCACTATGACGAAAACAACTCAAGAGCGTGTCTTGCTGGCAGCAGGGCATGCCTTTCCTCTCTCAACTGGTGTCTGGACAATGCCAGCCAGAATAGTCAGGGAGTATGAAAAGGTTCGCCACCTGCTTGTCACGGGATTAGTGTGAAGATCCCCGCTCAGCATCGCACTTGGAGAGTTTCCAGTACTCTACCAGTCTCGGCTATGGGAGGGAGAGTCAAGCAGAGGCCTACTCATTCCATTCCTAGCTTGGCCAGTGGGCCAGCAAATGGAAGGCAATCTGCTACAAGTCAAAACTCCCCTGTGCTGGGCAGCAGCGGCATGGGAGAGAGTCGCGGGTGGAGACTCAAATTTACTGTGCGGAAAAAGGCAATGGTAAACCATTTCTATGTTTTTACTAAGAAAACTCCTTGGATACACTACCAGGATGATTGCAGATGGAGGTGGGACTTTCTGGGAGAGTTACGTCCATGGAGTCGCTATGGGTTGGAAATGACTTGAAACCATAAGACAAGTGTAAAGATGTGTAAGAGTCTCTCTCAACACCACTCACACTCATGGATAAAGCAATACTTGAGGCAATAGTTTTCTGACTGAAAGATTGGTTACACTACTCTTCCGGGGATTCCTTTGCCTAGGAAACCTCTGATTCAAGGCCTGCGGTGTATCAGGGCACTCTTCCCTAGGATCTGAGTCAAGGCAACACAGTGGGTGCAGAATACTAGTTTTTACAGCTGCCGGCCCTGAAGCTCTAAAACGTGAGATAACCAAGGCGGGAGTCCTGTTCAGGTCACCCACAGAACACTTAATATTACCAGGAGTCAGCCAGGCAACAAATCAAAGATATTAAATCTTTCCACAGGAAATCCGATTAAAACCTCCCAGAATCACTAAATAGCATTAGCAGTTGAGTTAATCCGCTATGAATGCGATTCGGGTGACGGAGATAAAATCGGCAGTGATTTCCAGACTCTAGGGAATATCATACCCTTAAAATCACCGGTCCACGCAACTGGCCCCGGCTTTTCCGATAGCCTGTCTCTTTGTGTTTTTTTATATATTTTCTGGCTGGGCCAACTCACCCTCTCTAGACTGTAAGCTCATTGTAGGCAGGGAATGTGTCCACCAACTCTGTTACTTTGTAGTCTCCCAAATGCTCAGTACAGTGCTCTGCACAGAGTCAGCACTCAATGCTTGCAATTGATTGATTGATTGCTTGCCTCATCCAGGGGCAGGGATAGGATACCTTCTGGCAGCAGTTTTGTATCCATATGACTGACCTCACAGCGTGGACTGGTGAGGCATTACTAGACGGGAGATCCTGAGAGAGGGCCGACCAGCCAGAAGTCCTCTGAAGAGGTGGGGCCACTCAGCCAGCTCGATTGCTTAAAGTGTTTTCATCCTAGAAAGGTCCCTGACTACATCCATCTGGGATTTGGTCCTCAGAAAATCTGAAATGCACTTTCCAATGATTCATGTACTGAAGAGGCCTTAATAGGATTCCCGGCAGTTCTTTAGAGGATGCACCTTATGCATTTTTATGACTGCAAGACTATGATTTGAGATTTGAATGCCAATAGCTCGGAAAAAAGTAATCTGCACCGAACACATAAAGTAAAACTATTTATTACTCTTTGGAAGAGCTAGTAGTGGTCTCCTGACTGGTCTCCCTGCGTTACATCTCTCACCTCTCCAGTCCACACTTCATTCCACTGTCGTAATCATTTTTCTAAAATGTCATTCTACACATGCCTCTTCACTCCTCAAAAACTCCTCTTCTCCACGTTAAGCGGAAACTCCTGAAGAGAGGTGCAAAGATACTCAACCAGCGCTCTCTCTCCACACTTCCTATCCACATTCTTCTCCCACTAAATCCCAGCTCACAGTCTTCATTCCTCTCAAGCTCATCTACTCAATGTGCCTCATTCTCATCTGTCCTGCCTGGAACTCCATCCCTCTTCAAATCTCCCATCTTTGATGTCCTTCTGAAATCACAACTCCTCCACAAGGCTTCCTAACTAATTTTTAACTTTCCCATATTATATCCCTTTAGTGCCACTACAGCATTTTTTTCTCCAGTAAGAATCATATTTGTTGAGCTCTTACTGTGTTCAGACTACTGTATTAAGAGCTTGGGAGAGTACAATATAACAGTGCAACAGAAACATTCCTTGCCTACAGTGAGCTTACAGTCTTGAGGGGGGAGACAGACTTTTATATAAACATTTTTCACTTAAGTTTGCTGTTGTCAGGGAATGTGTCTGTTTGTCGTTGTATTGTACTCTCCCACGTGCTTAGGGCAGTGCTCAGCACACAGTAAGTGCTCAGTAGATATGATTGAATGAATGAATACAATTAAATTACAGATTTGTACTTAAGTGTTGTAGGGCTGGGAGGGATAAAGGAAGCAGGTTAAGGTGCTGCAGAAGGGAGTGGGAGAAGAGGATAGGAGAGCTTAATCCGGGAAAGCCTCTAGGAGGAGAGGTGCCTTCACTTCTTTGAAGGAGGGGAGAGTAATTTTCTGTCAGATAGAAGGGGGGGGGCATTCCAGGCCAGAGACAAGAGGTGGGTGAGAGGTCGGTGGCGATATAGATGAGCTCAAGGTACACTGAGAAGGTTGGTATACGAGGAGTGAAGTGTGCAGGCTGGGTTGTATTAGGAGAGTAGGGAGGGGAGGTAAGAGGGATCAAAAGTGATTGAGTGCTTTAAAGTAGATGGTAAGGAGTTTCTGTTTGATGTGGAGGTGGATGGGCAACCCCTGGAGGTTCTCGAGGAGTGGGGACACTTGGTGGAAGGATCTGTAGAAAAATGATCTGGGCAGCAGAGTGGAGTATGGGACTGGAGTGGGGAAAGACAGGAGGCCGGGAGGTCAGCAACAAGAGTGATACAGTAATCAAGGCAGGGGGGGATAAGTGCTTGGATTAAAATAGTAGCAGTTTGAATGGAGAAGAAAGGGGGGATTTTAGCTCATGTATTCTTACAACCATCCAAAGTGCCCTGTTACTTAAATGCAAATTCTCGAACACATCCCCTTTTCCTTCTCTCTGTAAATTTTTAGCTTTTGTTATTCTGTTAGATTGTAAACTTTGTGAGGAAAGGATCATGTGTCTTTATACACACTCTCCCAAGCACTTAGTGCAGGCATGGTTGTCTTTTGAATTAGAAGAGTGTGTGTGGGTGTGTCTGTGTACGTGTATTTGTTGGAAAAGGTCAGTGTGAGACTCCTAGTTCTGACCACTTAATGCACCCAAAAAGACTGTTCCTTATGTTGTCACGTTTAATGTTTACAGAGCCTAGTGTTTTCACTTTTGCCTTCTTTTCAGTATATATACTACTGCATGAAGAACAGCTGAATAATGAAGACAAAACATTACTTTTGCTCTGTAATCTCCACTAACCTATTCACCAAAAAAAAAAAAAAAAATAAATCACTGCAATAGTGTTTAGATTCTACATGCCCCAATTCACAGTATGCTTTATTCTTCAAAACTGATTTATGAAGTAGATCACTGCAGCACTGGTAGTACTCCCATTTATATCTCTAATTACTTATGACCATGAAAGTTAGAAGACGGATAAAATGTAAGCTAAATCTTCCAAGGCTCCACACTTGAAAAAAGCAAGAGTCTCACAATCCCTTAAAGTTAAGAAAAATCAGTATTACAGATTAATAGTGAAACTAGCTGTAATATCATTTACTGAGCATCTTTTGGGTACAGTACATTGTATTAAGTACTTGGAAAGCAAAAAAAAGGGCTTTCCCTCTAACAGGGGAGACAGACATAAACAAAATTAATAATGAAATCAGTGGGTGCCTAGTTGAATAAATATATGTACATGATTTCTAAGGTTGGAATTAAATAAGGACAGTAGTGCTAGAACTGACTAATAGGTACAACCTAGGGTGTGGGCAATTAATCAAGGAAGGCTTGTCGGAGGAGGTTTATTTTCTGAAAGCTTTGAATATTGGGAGGGCTGTGGTCTGTCAGATGTGGAGAGGGAGAGATTTTCAAGCTGGGAGGAGGCAGAAGAGTTGACAGTGAGGAATTATAAGGAATGAAGAGCTCGAGATGAGGAGTAATGGGTGGAGAGAGTGGACTGGTAAAGAGGAGTGAGTTGGTGGAGCACCCTGAAGCCAATCTGTGATTTGTTTCTGCTAGATGTTCAGGTGCACAGGGAGCTGCTGGAAGATTTTGAGGACTGGAGGAATGTGTGCCAGGCAGTGCTCCAAGAAAATCAGCTTTCACACCCTGCACAAGTTACACCCTGAGGGTGTTGAAGATGTTCCTTATATGGCCGAATGTTTTCTAAATAAAATTACAAGACAGACCCGGTAATACTTCGGGAAATTTGGATGCATTCGAGCTACCCAACTGGTGAATTCTCTTGGCAGTAGAGAACTGAGGAAAAACCTAACTGGAATTTTCAGCTGGAACAGCCACTGAAGGAACATCTTGAAAGTCTAATGTGCATTGTCTGAATCCAGAGCCCTTCCCCTGCATGATTCCCTTCTTTCCCTTTAGTTGAAAAAAAAAACCAAACCCCTCCCATTAGATTTCTTAATCTCATGAGTTTATATCTGGAAACCAATTCTGTACAGCAGCGGGGAAGAAACCCAGAGGAGAAAGCCCCTTTGTGCCAGCAAACTCCACAAAGAATGGAGGTAGAGTTCATGCTGGGGAATTTGGTCCTCAACCCTTCATCTCTTTACGAGGGTGGCCGGAGAGGTCCCTTCCACCCCTGATGACTTTACCTTGGTTAGGACCTCTTATTAATTGTGGTATTTGGAATTGCACCCTATTTATATTACATACATCCCATACTACTTTTCAGTTGGCTGTTAGGGAGCTGACAACGAATGACTCCGATATGAAACTAAGAAAAATGTATCTAATCAAATGGTCCCATAGAGCTCTTCTCTATATTTGGAGGAATTCATCAACAAGTGCTTATCTGTTATCAGAACTAGGAGGGAGGAAAAAAAAACTAGCTATCAGGAGGAGCAACTAAATTTCCTCTCTGACAAATGTCATGCTCCATCGAAAAATTATAGTCTGATTTCGCTACAGAAAAAAAACTCTCCCTCACTAGTCAGTGGAGAGGAAAATCCAGGTGGTTTGTCTGTGTCATTGACTTGGGTGGATAGCTAAATTCTGGACAGAACAGAAATCCTATCCAATGCTCTGTTTCAGATTTATTTTCTAGAAATGAGGACAATAACATGAAATTGGATTTCTACAGAGTTGGGAGCAGGTTCTGAGCATCTCTATATGAAATCACTGAGCCCTGATTCCCAGCACAGCCTAGGTGTAATTGAGGGATGCATAGCGTGGGCAGCAACTCTCACTAGGCCAGAGAAAAGAAGGAGGAGAAGACTGGAGGATATGGGAGAAATCATTATTATTATTATTATTATTATTATTAATAAATAATTTTTAAATGCTTATTATGTACCAAGCACTGTATTAAGTCCTCAAATATATACAAAATAATCAGGAAGAACATACTCTCTGCCCCACATGGGGGTTTAAGTAGGAGGGAAAACAAGTATTGAATCCCCACTTGAGAAATGAGGACACTGGGGCACAGAGAACTTGTGCCCTACCCAGCTCGAAAGCAGAGCTGGGATTAGAACCCAGGCTCTCTGGCTCCCAGTCCTGTGCCCTTTCCACTAGGTAATGATAATAATAATAATAATAATGTTGGTATTTGTTAAGCGCTTACTATGTGCCGAGCACTGTTCTAAGCGCTGGGGTAGACATAGGGGAATCAGGTTGTCCCACGTGGGGCTCACAGTCTTAATCCCCATTTTACAGATGAGGGAACTGAGGCCCAGAGAAGTTAAGTGACTTGCCCACAGTCACACAGCCGACAAGTGGCAGAGCTGGGATTCGAACTCATGAGCCTTGACTCCAAAGCCCGTGCTCTTTCCACTGAGGCACGCTGAATGATGCTTTTCTTGGAGCACGTAATTGAAAGGGAATATTGGCAAATTGTTGGAAACCATTTCAAGTTTCGGAGAATGCTACGGTCAATGGGAAAGAGCACGGTAGAGGTCAGTTGAATGATCTGAGTAGTGTCCCCAGAAAACTAGGGAAGTGTAGAGCCTATTAAGCATTTTCCTGCAAAATGATGAGCAGCCTAAGTGGAGAAAAGGAAGGAAAATGCCTAAAGGCATTTCTGAGCTTAGAAAGTTTGATGTGTAAAAATCATTTCCCATAGACCGGTGCCTTATTTTAATTTTCGCAGTAACGAAACATTTCATTCCAAGACTCTCAGTAGTACTAATGGTCCCCTCAGCAAAGCTTTCCCTCCTCTGTCCTGAAAATGGCATGCTTACCAAGTAGCTAGACATTGTAGCCAGGGGGCCATATCGTTAATATACACCTAGATAATAGAGTGATGCCCAGAAGCCTCTATTTTTCTGGGACTGACTCAGAAAGGTACTCTCTGTTAGGCACTCAACCAGCTTTTCTCCTCCTACTTACCTCACCGATCTACTAAAACCCAGCCCATACCCCGCACTCCTTTAAATGCCAACTTACTTACTGTATCTCAGTCTTGCTCCCACCTCCTTGCCCATCTCCTTCTATGGCCTGCAACACACATGACATTCCGCCACTCTTCCCACCTTCGAAACCATCCTAAAAGTTCACCTCCTCCATGAGGCCTTTCCCTATTTGCCCTCTGTGTCGCCTCTGCACTTGGATCTGAACCGCATTAAACCCCGGTTACTCATTCCACCCCCAACCTCGCAACACGTATGTACATAGCCTTGTGCTCTTCCATTTCCCCCGACATTAATTTATTTTAATGTCTGTTTTCTCCTCTAAGCTGTAAGCTCCCTGTGGGCATGGAACATGGCTCCCAACTCCACTGTTCTGTTTTCCCCTAATTGCCTTGTACAGTGTTCAGTATATAGTAAGTGCTCAATAAATAGAGAAGCAGCGTGGCTCAGTGGAAAGAGCATGGGCTTGGGAGTCAGAGGTCATAAGTTCGAATCCCGGCTCTGCCACTTGGCAGCTGTGTGACTATGGGCAAGTCACTTAACTTCTCTGGGCCTCAGTTCCCTCATCTGTAAAATGGGGATTAACTGTGAGCCTCACGTGGAACAACCCGATTCCCCTGTGTCTACCCCAGCGCTTAGAACGGTGCTTGGCACATAGTAAGCGTTTAACAAATACCAACATTATTATTATTATTATCCCACTGACCTACTGATTCATTCATTGATTCACCGAGTTCATGCCAAAAGCAGCACCTACACAATCTCTCATTTTAGTGGGAACCTGCCCCAATTAGCCCAGCTCAAGATATTATTTGATCATGGTAGAGCATGGGCCCAAGTTCTAATCCAGCTCCACCACTTGTCTACTTTGTGATACTGGGCAAGTCACTTCACTTCTCTGTGCCTCAGTTACCTTATCTGTAAAATGAGGTTTAAGACTGTGAGCTCCACTTGGGACCTAACCTAATTAACTTGTATCTACCCCAGTGCTTAGAATGGTGCTTGGCACATAGTAAGCACTTAAATACCATAAAAATGATTATGGGCTTGCTGTGTGCCAAGCTCTGTGCTACATGCTGGGGGAGATAAAAGTAAACAGTTAAGATGTGGCCCCCATTCCACAAGGGGTTCACAGTCTACGTAAGCTCACTGTGGATGAAGAACATGTCTACCGACTCTGTTATATTTTACTCTGTCACGTGCTTAGTAAGAGTAGGTGCTCAATAAATACAATTTATTGGTTGATTGATTGAAGTATGGAAGGAAAGACCCTAAAAACTGGATTGCATATAAAGCAGGAATATATTATAAAGAAGGGGTGCTCACAAAATACAAAACTCAAGATTAAGATTATTAAATAGGTTGACTCCTATGGCAGTCCTGCTATCTGAAAATGTCAGACAAGGGATAAATGTGTCCAAAATCAGGAAGGAAGTAACGGTGCTAATGGAACGAGGTTTTCTCTTTTCACCTCCTATGAGATTTCTGCATAAAATAAGCAAATGCCGAATGTTCAATAGCCCTGGTCTGAATCTGAAAAAAAACAAGGCTTCTCTCAGTCAAAGGCCAAGTTTGCGTAGGACAAACTAAACATCCATATGAAAACATTAACAAAAAAATCTATGCGATCCAGTATGAAACATGAAAGTAAGGCGATTTGTATTCTACATTTTTAGAGAGTCAAAATCTAAAGGGGTACAAACACAAATGGCCATTAACTCATCATATGCCTGACTTCAAACATGTCCCAAAGAATGGGAAAATTGGGTGGAATGGTCAAGATACCAAGGATTTTTTTCCCCACTTTGTGACTTGCAACATTACGTTTCCAGTCTTTGTGGCTGTTTCTTTGTATTTGAGGGCCACTTCCACCTTGGCAAGTCTACCAGGACTAAACTACACGCCCGATTCCCTGGACAGCTCGGTGCTGGGCAGAACTTCCATTTGGAAAGAGTTAGGCATCTGGATTTTCCGGGGTCCACTGACATCCAATGATGCAAGAGATTACTGTTTTTTACATACTTGGCAGCTGAAATAACCAAATGATATTGTTTACATTATGTTCCTTCATTATGAAAAGAGGCAGAGTGATGTAGTGGGAAGATCTTGGGATCTGGGAGTCGGAAGATAACTGTGGTATTTTTTAAGTGCTTATCTTGTGCCAAGCTCAGTACTGAGCACTGGGGCAAGATACAAGATAATGGGGTCTCACATGGGTCTCCCAATACTAGTAGGAGGGAGAACAGGTGTTGAATCCCCAGTTTGCAGCTGAGGGGACTGAGGCACAGAGAAGTTAAGTGTTTTGCCCAAGGTGACACAGCAGATACGTGGTGGAACTAGGATTAGAACCCAGGTCCTCTGACTCCCAAACCTACACTCTTTCCACAGTCCTTATTCTCTGGTTTATTTTGAGATATTGAATAAGTCACTTAGTGGCTCCGGGTCCCAATTTCCTCATGTATAAAATGTGGATAATGCTTGCCTTTCTCTACCTCACAGCGATATTCACAGGACATACATGAGTCGAGCAATGTGAAGTGCTTTGAGAATAAAAGTGTCCTATCAAGTCAAGGAATAATAATAAGTTGAACCAACACTTCACAGGCCACTCTTCTAACCCACAGACTAAAGCCTTAGCCTATCAGCTCATAAAGTTCAGAAGAGAGCATTAAAATGTCTTTATAACGCTGATTTACTCCCTGCCAGTACTTTGTATACCATTAAAATTAATATTTTTTAGGGCATCTGGTGCAATTACTCTTCAGGCTCTCTCTCCTGGATTAATAATAGGATTGTAACAGATTGATAATAAAAGTAATAATAAGAATAATAGTAATAATAATAACACTCAGCACCTACTACATACCAAGTTCTGTTATGCCAGTGTTAGATACAAGCTAATCCGAACAAAGTCCCTGACTTACGTTGGCTTTACAGTATAAGAGGGAGAACAGTATTTTATTCCTATTTTACAGATGAGAAAACGGAGACGCATAAAGTTACTTTTTCAAGGTAAATCAGCAAGCAAAGGGAGAAGAAGAGACTCCCCATTTTCTGTGTTCCTTTCACTAGGTCCTACTTAGCCCAGTAATGGGGCTTTGAGGTATCAATGAACCCTTTCTATACAGAGATGAATTGGAATGTCTTAACAGCACTTGTAAAATCTCTTCTTATGAGCAAGTTTCCTAAACCAATTACGTGTTTCACTTAAGTGGAGGGATTTTCCAGAGAAAGACACTGATGAATAATGGATTTCGCTTAAGACATTTGCATCTTATTAGAGATAAGAATTTTTTAATCCTGAACTACTATATTTTTTCCTTCAGGTTTTTTTTAAACAAATAACTTCCATCAGTTTGGCTTTAATCTTATATCATTATCCCCCACCCTCCCAAGTAGAAAATTAGTAACTATCAGGAATTGTGAGTTCTAGGGTTGATCCTATCATTGACTTGCTGGCTAAACTTGAGAAATTTTCTCTCTCCAGTCACCTCACCTGGGGAAAGTGTATCATTAGATTTCAGAATTGCAAAGGCTTTTGAAACATGAGTGCAAATCACTTCCGTTTAACCCACTGCCAAATTATCAGATGATAGCGTAATACAATCCAAAGTATGATCTCCATATTAAATAGTAAATGGAATCAAAAAAGTAATAGCTACTGTGTTGAAACCATATTCTCAGATACGATTGCGTCGATCCACTGGTGAACATCATTTGGGAAAGACAAGGTGGGCAGGGGGAGAGGTAGGGAGATGAGACGGGGGTGATTATGATGATGGTATTTGTTAAGCGCTTACTATGTACTGTTCTAAGTGCTGGGGTAGGTATAATAATAATGTTGGTATTTGTTAAGCACTTACTATGTGCAGAGCACCGTTCTAAGCGCTGGGGGAGATACAGGGGAATCGGGTTGTCCCACGTGAGGCTCACAGTTAATCCCCATTTTCCAGATGAGGTAACTGAGGCACAGAGAAGTGAAGTGACTTGCCCACAGTCACACAGCTGCCAAGTGGCAGAGCAGGGATTCGAACCCATGACCTCTGACTCCCAAGCCCGGGATCTTTCCACTGAGCCACGCTGCTTCTCAGGTAATCAGGTAATCAATATAAGGTAATCAGGTTGTGCCACGTGGGGCTCACAGTCTTAATCCCCATTTTACAGATGAGGTAACAGAGGCGAAGAGAAGTTAAGTGACTTGTCCAAAGTCACACAGCTGATAAGTGGCAAAGCCGGGAAGAGAACCCACGTCCTCTGATTCCCAAGCCCAGGCTCATTCCACTAAGCCACGCTGCTTCTCTATCTTAAATCAGAGATAGAGATGAGAGAGGGGGTGACTCTCACAGAGCAAGAGACTGTGGTAGGTGCAGATTATCTTTCTAGCCCCAAGTGTTGCCTTGTCTCTTATAAGTAAAGGTACAGAGGGAGAGGAAATGGAGGTAATATCTCTGAACTCCTTATGATCCCGCCATTTCGCAGGAGAGATCTACCTTTCTGCTACACCCCAGCCCACTTCAGCTGCGAGCTGCACCCAGTGACTTCATCCTCCTCTCCGTCCTGACCCAGGGGTCGCAAATCCTTGGAATGACTCTGCCGCTGCCGATTCCTAAATCTTGTTCCTATGCAAGGTCATCCCACCCCACTAAGTATTTTTCAGCATTAACTCAGTGTGAAGAAAAACTTGTCGTACTTACTGGGTTGAGGATAACGGTAAAGAAAAGTTCACCTCCTTGGATGCTCTTGTCTAGTTCTTTGGGGCCACCTGGATATTCTTTGTAGAAAATTGTGTGAGTAAAGAGTCCACAGGTTTGTCGCGGAAGGACCTGGGTGAAAAGTGGTCAGAACAGATGAAAAAAGGTCTCCTTTCTAATTTAAAAATACAAGGGTCTCTTTGCCTCTTAGCAATCCTATTTAATATCCACCAATTCCCTGAAATCACAATATAAACCTGAAAGATGACTTCTAATCTGGGCTCCCCAGAATGGTGAATACCCCTATAAAGAATTTAAGATGAAGAATTGAAGCAGGGCTTTAGGAATTAAGCAAAGTGGAATTACATATTAACGTGACCATGACCTGAGCTCACTCATGTGACCGTGTCCTCAGCGCTATTCATTTTAAATTTCAATGCTCAGATTTTTATCATGAACCCAAATACATTTCAAAATCCTCAAAGAATGGAAAGACATCAAATGAAAATGGAGCATCAATCTTTCTATATTTAATACTGGAATGGACTGAACAACATTATAAGTACAGCAATAGTGTGAAACATTTTTTCCCCTAACAAATTTCAGTAGATAAGAAGAAATTAAGCTCGGTGGATATTTTTTTCTAGAAAGCAGGCATCTCTACTATGAAGTGAATATCTGAATCACTTGCACCGCTCCCCCCAACTTCCCCACAGAAATGTGTACTCACTCCAACTTTCAGCTCTGAAGCCTGCCCTGCAGTCTGTTTTTTGTCTAGTTATTTTTCAAGAATCCCTCAAAATCTGCATTATATAATGTAAGAGACCTCCCTTACATCATTAAATGTATGAATGCCATTTACTCGTTACAATCCTACACTGTGGATTGTAGAAATAAAGTGACTTCCCCAAGGTCACACAGCAGGCAAGTGGCCGAGCTGGGATTAGAACCCAGGTCCTCTGAATTTCTTTAGGGTAAGCTGTTTCTTTTCTTTCCTTTCTTTCAGCTAAGGAAGGAAGAGCAGACGATTCTTCTCAAATGCTGGGCATTCCTCACCATGATGTTTTTGTGGACGAAGCCTCGCCTGTGTCGTGCTGGTTTCAGATGTGGATATTCCTCGGTGCTGGTAATTCTAATGTTCCAGACTTTCTTCCAGGCGTCGTAAAGCTGGACGTGTACCGGGTAGACGCCGGAGTGATGAGGTGCCACTGCATAGCCCATGTCAGTAGGGATACCATGCTCCTGGAGACAGCAGAGAAATCATGACCACAAAAATATTGCTTATGCTCGAACGCACTTTCCATACCCACGTCTGTAGATTCTTGGCAAACATCTGGTGGGAGGAAAATACAACAACTGCATGGGGCACATGCACGAATTAACACCGAGATTGAGACGGTTGTTTCTGTGAGAAAGAAGCTTGTGAAGTGGCTTTACTAACCAGTCTTCCAGTTTTTGCTTCCCTCCCTGGTCATTCTGGTATTCCACTATTACCTCTTCCAGTTTTCCAGTTCGCTAAGTTAAAGCAACATAAACATCTACCTGTAGGAAACATACTTGGCTTCCCTCACAACTTTGAACACAATCTGCAGCCCAGTGGAAAGAACACAGGACTGGGAGTTAGGAGACCTGAGTTCTAATCCCAGATCTGCCACTTACTTGTTGTCTGACCTTGGCAAATCACTTTGGCTTCTCGGTGTCTCAATTTCCTCAGGTTTAAAATGGGGATTCAGTCCCCTAGCCTGTGATATCCAGGTAGGACAGGGACTGCTCTGATTATCTAGTGCCCAACCTGCACTCATTCATTCAGCTGTGTTTATTGAGCGCTTACCGTGTGCAGAGCACTGTACTAAGCGCTTGGGAAAGTAGAGTACAGCAATAAGGAGAGACAGTCCCCGTCCGCAACGAGCTCACAGTCTGGGGGAGACCGACATCGATACAAATGGACGGACATCAGTTTAAATGAAAAGAATTACAGATCTATACACACGCACTGTGGGGCAGGGAATTGCGGGAAGAGCAAAGGAAGCAGGGTGATGCAGAAGGGAGTAGGAGATGAGGAAAACTGGGGCTTAATCTGGGACGGCCTCTTGGAGGCACTTGATTTCCAAGATCTCTTGGAAGCATAAGCCCAGTCGAGGAGGGAGATAATGAAACTCAATTTGGAAATTTAACTCAATCCATCAGTGGTATGTACTGAGCACATGTTGTATTCAGATGACTGTACTTGGGAGCTAACAGATGCTTTAACAACCTAATGGAGTTTGAAGTAGTGTCTTCGTTCACAAGACTCGGTATAGTGGAAAAACAACAACAAACAAACACATAACAACCATCAAAATTGCACTTTCACTACTCCCATCAACTAATGAGTCAATCTGTCCCAGTGGTAGTTCTATGCTAATCAGCCTCCACCAAGTTTCGTCTATTCAATATGAAATCTGTGTGACATCTGGCCGCTGAGGAAAACAGAATATTACTGCAGGATGAATGTGGATTTTATGGTTCTTTCTCTCTGGTTAAAATATACCATTAGCCCTGGAATATGAGAAGCAGCGTGGCTGAGTGGATAGAACACAGACCCGGGAGTCCGAAAAACCTGGATTCTAATCCCGGCTCTGTCACTAGTCTGCTGTGTGATCTTGGGTGAGTCACTTTACTTCTCTGTGCTTCAGTTACCTCATCTGTAAAATAGGGATTAAGACTGTGTCCAAATTAATTAGCTTGTTTTGACTCCAGTGCTTAGAACAGTGTCCGGAACCTAGTAAGCACTTAACAAATATCATAAAGAAATGCTGCTTCTACAGAAGAGGACAATGTGAGCAGGAGAAAGGAAGCTTCTCAGAAAGCACCTGCTGCTATCGGTTTTGGTTGCAGCCCTTCTACTGAATATTCACTCCTCCCCACCACCCGAGAGTACAGCCTCTCACTTTAGAGGGCCATAATTATTACTCAGCTCGGCAACTTTTGATCGTTTTTTGGTTTCCTGGATGGAGCTGAAGCATTCGCCGAATTAATGGCCGAATGGGACGTCACTGTGTAATATATGGACCCCAGTTTCCTAAACCCTAGGTTTTTAATGATGCAGAAAAATAAAAGGAGCAGTCATTTGTTTGTTATTCAAAACAGAAGCAAGGATAGGAGGCAGCAGATGGGGTTGGAATTTCTGAGGGGAGAGAGAGAGCTGAGACTACAGTCAGAGGATGGGAAAGGAGTAATGATTGGCCCGTGGAACTCGGTATTGGCTTGGTGAGACATGCCTAATTTAGGAGTCTTGGAAAAGGGTAAATTTCTCCCCTCCCGAGGCACAAAAACCAGCAGTAGTTACAAATGGACATAAGGGCTCCGCTTTTCACAAACTCCTCATCTTTTTCAATACATTTCTGACAGCAGAAAACATGTTAACACCCTCTTATGAATGCATTACTTCATTGTGCCACCTTCAAAATCTCAATAGCATCCAGTTGAAGATGTGGTAAGTAATTTAGGTGATTTGTTTTGCTGCAAAACGAAGACAGAAGAGTAGTAAACATTCTAAGCCCCAATGGCATTGTAAAGTGAGGCTTTAAAACTTCGGATAATACGGCAATCTATATTTTTTTCCTGGAAATTTAAGGCATAGATGTTTAACAGCATTTGGTAATGTCTGGGGTCAAATTAAAGGAGTATGATATATTTTGTCTTAAAGCTTGTAGACCATCTTTTTGTGTATAAGATTACTATCTTATGAATGGATAGCTTCAGTGTGGACCCGTTTGCCCGTGTCCATTTTGTGGAGGTCAGGGGTGGGGCAAAGGAGGGGTATGAACTATTTTTTCTCTTTAATGGTATTAAGTGATTACTTTGGGCCGGATGCTGTACTAAGCATTGGAGTAGAATCAAACAAGTCAGGTTGGACGCAGTCCATGTCCCAAATGAAGTTCACAGTCTTAATCCCCATTTTATAGACGAGGTACCCGAGGCACAGAAAAGTTAAGTGACTTACTCAAGGACATGCAGCAGATGAGTGGTAGAACCTGGATTAGAACCCAGATCTTTCTGACTCCCAAGCCACTCTCTATCCACTAGGCCACGCTGCTTCTGATAGATTAAGCTCCCTTGTTCCCTCTCGGCCTCCTTCTAGGGGCTCGTAGACGCTGCTCCTCAAATGGAGGGGCTCTTCCAGGAATGGCATAATGGTCACAGTTTGCCAAGGACTGTGATTTCTTCCTCTGCCTCGGCAGCCCCACTTTCCCGCACTCCCTCAGGGATCCCGAGGACACCTCATACGGGGGGTGAGGTGAAGTGGTGGACCACCATGTTCAGACTTGAACCTCCCTGTAACTGGATCCTGAGCCCCGGCTATCAGCTGTCCTGACTACCGGTTGCGCGGGCCGCCCTCAGTCAAACATGTTTGGCTTTGTGGTTCCAGTTTCAGAGGCAAAGAGGACAGCTTTTTGCTGGTGGATACATAGATTCTCGGCAATGGAGAGCTGAAGATTCATTTGACCTCTTATAGCAAAGGACTTGCCAGATTACCATTTAAACTCCCTTTAAATCAAGGCATTCTTCCTCTCATTCACTCAGTGAATGGAAACCCAGTGTTAGGGTCAGGAAAATTGGCTTCTCAATCGATCAATTGTATTTACTGAGCATTAACTATGTGCAGATCACTGGAACTAAGAGCTTGGGAGAGTACAAGAAGCAGTGAGGTTTAGTGGATAGAATATCGGTCCGAGTTCTAATCCTGGTTCTGCCGCTTGTCTGATCTGTGCCCTTGGGCAAGTCACTTAACTTCTTTTTGCCTCAGTTACCTCAGCTGTAAATTGGAGATTTAAGATTGTCAGCTCTTATGGGATGGAGACTATGTCCAACCCAATTTGCTTATATCCACCCCAGCACTTACAGAAGTGCCTGGCAAGTAGTAAGTGCTTATCAAATGTAATTATTATTATTACTACTATGACAGTGTAACAGATTTGGTTGACAGGTTCCCTGCCCACAAGCCTGAAGTCTAGAGTGGAGGGACAGACAATATAAATAAATCATTGTTATGCACGTAAGAGTTCTGGGGCTGAAGAGCGGGGAATAAAGTGTGCAGATCTAAGAGCAAGGGCAGTGTGGAGAAGGGGAAATGAAGGCCAAATTGGGGAAGGCCACTTGGAGCAGATGTGGCTTCATGAAGGCTTTGAAGGTGGGGAGAGTGAACTTCCATTTCTAGTTTCATCTTAGTAGAGGGAAGATAAACTATTTTTCCTGAGGTTAATCATCACGATCCTCTACTCCTAGTGTGCACATGGTCCCTCTCAGGATTCAGTGCTTTGCCACTGAAGGTCGATCTCCTCCAAGAGGCTTTCCCTGAAAAAGCCCTCCTTTCTTCTTCTCCCACTCTCTTCTACATCACCCTTACTTGCTCCTTTTATTCTTCCCCGCTTCTAGCCCTATGGCATTTAGATACGTATTTGTCATTTATTTATTTCTATTAACGTCTGTCTCCCCCTCTAGACTGTAAGTTCCTTGTGGGCAAGATGTGTCTGTTTACTGTTGTATTGTCCCAAGTGCTTTGTACAGTGCTGTGCACAAAGTAAAAACAAAAGTGACTGACAGTGCTGGATCCCTGAGCTCTCCAAACTGTTTTCCCCCTCATTTCCATCTCGATTGGCTTGAGGTCTTGCCAAGTCAGTGACATTTTTGTTCAATGTAAAATGGATACAAAAATGTTGGATCCCAGGGGCACTGGAGAATCCTTCATACTAAATTATGTGAATGAAAATGATCATTTACATGTAAAACGTATTATTTATTATTAATTTCTATATTTTAATACCACAAAAACTACCCAGTTCTTAAACCATTTGTATTACTAAAATATTTTCTAGGCAGTGACTATGAACATGGTATAATTACAACTAAACAAAAATGATTCTGCACTCCCTAGGTAGTTTCCTATAAATATTCCCTCAAGTGGCTGGACTAGGGCAGAAATCCACCATTCTGTAATTATAACCACCATGAGAAGTCACGTTTCTGAATAAATGAATGCTTATCACTCCCCTTGATCATCTTTCTTTGTTTAAACTATTGGTAGTAATTAATGAAGCTTTCAATTTCAACCTCTGCTGTGGAACCTATTAATCTCACTAATGACTGAGTTATTTATGTATTTCCATTTTTCACAGATTAGCAAACATACAAATATAATTAAAGAAACAAAGGTACTGCATCAACAAATGGCATTTACTATTCAATTAAAAAAAAAGCCTGTGTGTCTACCTGAAGCATTCTTACAAAAGGGTACATGGTAGAAGTGTTACCCTGAGGGATACTCAAAGGAAGTGCTGGCGGTACTTAAAACCACTCTTCCACAGGAAAAAAAAAACCACACACCTGTTAAATGAGTTTTCCCACTAAACAGCTTTGAATTTCCCATTATTATAAACAGGCTTTAACTACGTACATTTGCCTAATGAGGGCAGAGCCACTGCCTTATATATCTGGAATTATGGCTACTTTATGACCCCCAAATAGAAAATTTTCAGAAGGATGTCATGTAGTGGATTCCCAGTTCACAATTTCCTAAACTGAATACCTGAAACATTCCCAGAGGAAAGAAGTGTTTCAGTGAAGCACACACGGGGTTTTATACCTAGCAATCTCCACCCGGCAAGAAGGTCATAGTAAAGAAGTAATTAAAATGAAAAGCTACTTTATATTCACTATGCAAGCACATCTTTCATGAATCTCTTATTCCCATGTCGGATACTCTTGTTCACTAATCTACAAAATTTTATCCTTTATAACAGACATTCCGGCTGGAACAAGTTAGCATGTTCTGCTGAATTTAGAAAAGACCAAGAAGGGACAGCTATTTGGGAGAAAGTTGGTGATGCAAATCAAAGAGCAGAAGCCTTGATAGAGTTTTATTTTTTTAAGGAGTGATATTTTAAGGGATTCCACCTCACTATTACCACTGAATGGTATTATTATTATTATTATCATTATTATTATTACAACTACTTCTAATTCGTAATGCCCCCAAATGCCCTAGAAGCGGGGCGGTCTACTGGAAAGAACACGGGCCTGGAAGCCAGGGGATCTGAATTCTAATTCCCGCTCTGCCAATTGCTTGCTGTGTGGCCTTGAGCAAGCCACTTAACTTCTCTGTGTTTCAGTTTTCTCAACTGTAAAATAGGGATTAAGTGCTCCTCCCTCCAATTTAGACTGTAAGCCCCATGTGGGCCAGGGACTGTGTCCAACCTGTTAAACTTGTACCTCCCCAGCACTTTGAACAGCGTTTGATGTAGTAAATGCTTAACAAATACTATAAAAATGAGCATATTCATGATTCACTTGGCATTCCCAAAGGGTTTTACCAAGCAAAACAAATGAACAGTCCTCCCTTGTTTGGAAATTTAGCTCAGGAGCTCCAACTGGAAATAAACATAACCTGAGGCATTTATTTTCTTTATTTCCATAATGCCTTTTTCTCCCCCTTCCTATAACTCAGCAGATAAGAGTCTCCATGTTGTGGCATATCTGGTAGTAAAACTCGTCCTTGTCTTGTACTTGATGCCCCTCATTAAATCTTTCAAATATTCCAGGGGCAATTTAATCTCCGCACTAGATTTCATAGCACAGGAGTTACGCTTTACTCCCCCAAACAAACCCATGTACTGTACTAAACTTTTTATCCTATCAAATAATAAAGCTATATTTTTCTAACAACTGGGGTCATAAAATACCGGTTTATTCCAAAAGGCTGCAGGCTGGGGAAGCAGCGTGGCCTAGTGGAAAAAGCCCAGGCCTAAGAGTCAGAGGGTCTGGGTTCTAATCCCAGCGCTGCCGTACGTCTGCTTTGTGATTTTAGGCAAGTCAATTTTTATTTGGGCCTCAGTTATCTCATCTATTATGATGGGGATTAATTCTGTGAGCCCATGTGAGACGTGCACTGTGTCCAACCTGATCATCTTGTATCTACCCCAGTGGTTAGTACAGTGCCTGGCACATAGTAAGCACTAAACAAATACCCTAAAAAAAGCCTTGCAGACTACAGCGATTTTGAGAGTACCACAGAATGAGTAGACCCGAACCCTGCCCTCAAGGAGCTTACGATCTCACAGGAGAGACGGACACTAAAATCAAAACCCAATATGAACAAGTTCTCCATTTTAGATCCCAGGCCCAAATGATCAGTGTTCTTCTGTTCAGTCTAAAGTACAAGAGCAGCATGGTCTAGTGGATAGAGCATGGATCTAGGAATCAGAAGGACCTGGGTTCTAATCCTGGCTCTGCCACGGGTCTGCTGTGTGACCTTGGGCAAGTCACTTCACTTCTCTGGGCCTCAGTTACCTCATCTGTCAAATGATGATTTAAGATCGTCAGCCCCATTTGGGACACGTGACCGACTTGATTGGCAGGCCTCTACCCCAGGCTGGCATATAGTAAGCGCTTAACGAATACCACAAAAAAATTACAAAAGAACGTTACTTACCAAGGCAAATTTTTTGTTGAGAATCATCTGCTCCACGAGGGACGACTCATTTTGGAAGAGATGGGGCTGCATGTGACTCCACATATGAGGAAACCACCAGAATTCATCCACAGACCCCAGCAGCAGGTCGTCACCTTCGTCTTCCTCCTCAGTTCCTACAGAGAGAGTAGGATCGCTCCTCTGTTAGTAGTCATCTTAGTAAAGGTATGTACTGAGTGTCACCTGGGCGCAGTACGCCGTCCTAAGTTCCTGGGAGAGTACGACTGAAGCATGCGACCGCTGCCTGCCCACACGGAGCAACGTTATGGTCGGCTGAAGTAGAAACAAGCGTGTTGGCATGAAAAGGATTTAGGCTCACTGAGGGCAGGGAATGTTTCTGTTTATTGTTATGTTGTACTCTCCTGAGTGCTTAGTACAGTGCTTTGCACACGATAAGTGCTCAATAAGTACAACTGAGTGAATGAATGAATTCAGGGCTGGTACTGTCCTCCCCGAGTTGTCTAGCAGTCCTTGTTAATAGTCCCGGGGGAAACTCAAGCCATCGACTCTCTCCTTAAATAGCCCAATCTGGTGTGATGGAGAACTAGTCACAGCGGCTTGGTTCTTGAAACAATAGTCCCGGGGACCAGAGGGCTGAAAGGTAACACCTTTCCCCAGACACGGACCCACAACCACTCCCGACACCTTTTGGCCTTCCAAACCTTAAAGTTAATTCCCACTCAATGGTTAGAAACTGAGGCTGAGAGAGGTTAAAGTGATTTAAAAGGCTACACAGAGGTGAACCTAATCACAGATCTGGCTACCAGCTGGGCTCTGCACCCATTCTTCCACAAAATACCCCACCAACTGTTGGTGATTATGCATGAACCAAGTCATTCACACTGATCCATAGCTAAAGATGATCAGGCTGAGAATAAACCAGATTTAGGCACTGGACTACTGGGATCAATACCCTCCCTCAGCAGTAATTAATGCCCGAGACCTCCAATCAATTAATCAATGGTATTTATTGAGCTCTTACTGTGTACACTGCACTGTACTAAGCACTGTACTGAGTGTCCACTAAGCATAGACACGATCCCCGACTTCGAGGAGTTTACAGTCTAGGGGGGATGGTCCATCAAGGCAGGAAATTTTTTATCATTATCATTATTTTCGTACTTGTTAAGCACTTACTATGTGCCAAGCACTGTTCTAAGCGCTGGGGTAGACATAAGGAAATCAGGTTGGACAAAGTCCCTATCCCACATAGGGGGTAACACTCTTAATCCCCATTTTCCAGATGAGGTGACTGACACCCAGAGAGGTGAAATGACTTTCCCAGAGAAGTGAAGTGACTTGCCCGAGATCACTCAGCGGACAAATGGAGGAGCCGGGATTAGAACCCGTGACCTTCTGACTCCCGGGCCCATGCTCTGTCTCATATGGTATTTGTTAAGTGCTTACTATGTGCCAGGCACTGTCCCCTCTCTACTAAGCCACACTGCTTTGGACCTGATCAAGTGAACTGTTCTTTTTTCCCAACGGCTACATTGTGAGTTTTAGAGGGCAAAGAACTCCTGCCCTTTGCACAACAGCAAATTGATTACCAAAGCTGCTTCACCAATGTCAACAAAGCGAAAACTAAGGGACTAGGCAGGGTCACAGTGATGATGTGGGAAATCAGCAAAGAGATCTCCCACATCACACAGATATACTTCTTGTCAAGGTAACCCTACCCTACCCCATCATTCTACTTTTCTGATCTTTGCCCTCCCACTGCATGGCTTTCCTGTCCCGATCCTTGCACTCTAAAAATCACCCTTCCCATCTGGGCAGCATCTCCTCACTCTCCACTGCCACTGAGCAAATCCAGCTCCTCCTACCGACTCTGCTTTTTTTTTTTTCAATTTTAAAAAATGGTTTCATTTTTAACTTAATCGATGTCCCTGCCTACCTTGGCTAGGATGGGTAGGGGGAGCTACAGTCTGGGGAAGGGGAAGACGAAGTGGTCGGCAGCGACTGCTATGCTAAAAACAAAAGCATTAAAAAAAAATTAAAAACGTTGGGAAGAGGAAGCTGGGGTGCCCCTTGGGAGAGGCCGGGGTTGGGGTTGGAGGACGGAAGAGAGAAATGCGATGCTGTGTGGCCTAGTGGATAGGGAATGGGCCTGGGAGTCAGAAGGACCTAGGTTCCGATCCTGACCCCGCCACTCGACTGCTGCGTGACCTTGTTCAAGTCACTTAACTTCTCTGTGCCTCATTTACTTCATCTGGGTAATGGAGATTACGACCGTGAGCCTTATGTGGGGCAGGGACTGTGTCCAACCCGATTATCTTGTACCTATTCCGGGGCTTAGTACAGTGCTTAACACACTGTAGGTGCTTAACAAATTCTGCAATTATTATTATTATCATCACTACCTGGGTGGAGGGTGGGAGAGGAAAAGGGAGGATGAAGGATTTACCCACTGTGAGACGAATATGCACATTTGGAAAGCCGAACACAAGCCACTTCATTGAGAAGTGGTTTCTGCTAGACTTTCCTGGAACTGCAAAGAGCACAGAAGAAACACTCTACAGATACACTGAGCCCAAGGTCAGGTGGTGTTGCAAACTCCTAGGAGATCATGGAATAATAATACTAATTATTATTATTATTTTTGTTGTGGCTTGTGTTTACTATGTGCCAGACACTGTACTAAGCACTGTAGTAGTTATAAAATAATCTGGTTGGATAGAGTCCCTGTCCCCCATAGGCCTCAGAGTCTAATCAATGGTATTTATAGAGTACTTACTGTGTGCAGAGCACTGTACTAAGCACTCGGGGAAGTACAATACAACAGAATTGGCCGACAAGTTCCCTGCCCATAATGGGGTTACTGTCTAGAGGGGGAGACAGACGCTGATAAGAATAAGTGATTTATAATATATAACTCAAAGATAGGTACACGAGTGCTGTGGGGTTGAGGGATGATAATCAGAGGTCCAGAAGTCACAGATCCAAGTGCATAAGTGGGAAGGAGAGCAGGTGTTGAAAGCCCATTTTACAGATGAGGAAACCGAGGCCCAGAGAATTACATGATTTGTCCAAGGTCACACAGCAGGCAAGTGGAGGAGCCAGGATTAGAATCCAGGTCCCCTGCCTCCCAGTCCTGCATTTTTTCCACTAGGCAACGCTGCTTCAGTGACGTGTATGCAATTAGGAATGGGGTGGCTTTTTTAAAGCAGAGACCTCTGGACTGATGATAGCAAGAGGCAGCGTTACAAACTGTTCCAGGACCATCGTTCATTCTCTCTGAACAGGAAGGATGCCCACCCATAAAGGTACAGTAAGACAAGCTAGAGTGAGACCGAAGACTCAGCACTCGGCAGGCCCTAGAGAGGCTGGCTATAAAGCTAGGCATTTTCCTCCCCAGCTCTCGGAACCCAGCCTTGGATTCTCCAAAGCTCCACCTGCGATCTGGGTCTAACGTGGTTTATGGTTGTAATCAAGAGCAGCTACCAGAGTGTGAATAAATAAACACAGGAGTCACCGTCTGCCAGTTGAGGCACAATCTGTAGAGATAATGTTGAACTTTGCGGGAATCCAGGAGACAGGGGAGAGGACAAGCGAAGGAAACTGTTATTAATATTTCCCTTTTCCCACCCCCCATCCCATCCCTCAACCGCCTCTTTGTCTTTACCCTCCTTCTCCATTTCCCTTCTACCCCCACCTCAGAGGGAAGAACGGAAGGACAGTCGGTTGAGTGCTTACTGTGTACAGAGCACTGTAGTAAGTGCTTGGGGGAGTTCAAAATAGCAATATAACGGACATTCAAGGAGAGTTTAACAAAGTATCTCCTTTCCTTCCTCTCATCTACTGGCTGATGTTGGGTCCCTTATTTAGCAGGGAGTTGATTTAGATGTAGCCTGCAGTAAATGGTATTCCCCGAAGTGATATTTTGAAAGACAAAAAGACTGTGCTCAGAGAACACTTCCTTCCAACCTGCTTATTCAGCTGTTCTCGCTTCTGCTGCTGCCCGAGTTCTTGATGGGGGTCTCCGTTTCTTAAAGGAACTAATGCAACACGCTGGATCCTTGCCCCGGAAAATGCCAGCCTTGGGTCAAGGAGGCGTTAGTGAATTACAAATCATGGAGATCTGAAAAGGCCTAAGTAACCGCCAGGCTTGGTAGAATTCTTATTGCAAGCAACCCGGTTAAGACCGGCCCTTTCTGAAAGCTCCCTCTAGACTGTAAGCTCCTTGTGGGTAGTGAATGTGTCTGTTTATTGTTATATTGTACTCTCCCATGCGCTTAGTACAGTGCTCTGCACGGTAAGCACTAATTATCTGACTCTATTAGCTTTGTTTTATGGAGTTTAAGCACTCACAAACACTGTTCTAAACACTGGGGTCATTACAAGTCAATTAGGTTGGACATGGTCCCCGTCCCGCAAGGGGATCACGGTCCAAGCTATCTACGAGGATATTTATAGCTGCAAATTCATCCGGCCCTAGTTGAAATTCAACCACAACTCCTAAATCTACAGTCCCTAACTTTTGTGATTGTTCTGGTTAGTGCTCATTTTGTTTGGAAAAGACAGTGGAAGAAGAAGTTGGCAGATCTGAAGTGAGTGGTTTTAATTGGTCCCTCTGGTCTAATGACAGGGGACAGATGGTTTTACCATCACACTCAGCTGCTTCTTAGATCTTTTCAACAACGCCTCTTTCACTGATTTTTTTCCATCAAGAGACAGGTAAAGTCAATTAACAGTGCCTGAAAAGAGTCAAATCATATAACTCTTCAGGAGACAGAAATATTTACTAAAAATAAGGGTTTAAAAAAGAGGATTTCCTGCCCTGGTCGCCATGATTTTTGACTCAGGAAATATGAATTATAAAGAATTAAGAGTCATGCATTAATACAACCAGTTGCCCCACAACTCATGTTGTCACTAAATGTTTTGGATATGATACTCAAATGGAAGTTGTTTCTGAACACGGCATGATGTGGAGTTGGAAGGAACAATTTTGTGTGTATATAAGGACTTTCAGAAACACAAGCTCCCATTATAGAAAAACCGATACTATTATTAATGAACTACTTTGATTTCCTTATTTTTTGGTCAAAGTATGAACAGAAGGTCCTCAGTTTACAACTGAGGAGCAGTTTACCACAGTTTACACCAGTTTAAACAGAGAAGCAGCGTGGCTAAGTGGAAAGAGCACACTGGATTGGGAGGCAGAGGTCATGGGTTCGAATCTCTGCTCTGCCACTTGTCAGCTGTGTGACTGTGAGCAAGTCACTTCACTTCTCTGTGCCTCAGCTACCTCATCTGTAAAATGGGGATTAAGACTGTGAGCCTCATGTGGGACAACCTAATTACCCTGTATACCCCAGCGCTTAGAACAGTGCTCTGCACATAGTAAGTGCTTAATAAATACCAACATTATTATTACAACTGTCTGAGTCACAGTGAAGAGTGTTTCCAACATCTCTGAATTTACACTCCATTTAAAATATTCAACATTGGGTTGGTCTTTATGATACCAGGCACACAAAGTAAGGATCATGTTAGCCATCCCCACCTTCCTCCGCGCCTTCCTTTGGCTCCCCCTACATAATCTGCAACCTCCATCCACCCTCCGGGGCCACAAACCCTCAGAGCCAGGATGGGAAGAGGTGGGAGAGTGTGGTTTGGAGGCAGCAATACCCCTTTTTATGGTATTTGTTAAGGGCTTACTATGTAACCCTGCTCACTGTTCTAAGCACTGGGGGAGGTCCAAGTTAATTAAGTCAGACCCAGTCCCTGTCCCACATGGAGCTCCCTAAGTAGGAGGGAGAAAAGGTATCCCCATTTCACAGTTGAGGAAACCTAGGCAAGAGAAGTGAAGTGACTTGCCCAAGGTCGCCCCTGTACCTGCCAGATAAACTACTTGCCTTGAGAACCAGCATGGCCTAGTGGATAGAGTAGGGGCCTGAGAGCTGGAAGGACCCGGGTTCTAATCCCAGCTCCAATGTGACCGTGGGCAAGTCACTTTACTTCTCTGGGCCTCAGTTACCTCATCTGTAAAATGGGGATTAAGACTATGAGCCCTGTGTGGGACAAGGGCTGTGTCCAACCCAATTTGCTTGTATCCACCCAGTTCTTAGTACAGTGTCTGGCACATAGTAAACACTAAACAAATACCACTATTATTATTATTGCTCTAAAGGAGTAGATAAACACTGGGATGATGGACAGTTTTCAGCAGCTGCAATCAACAGGGAACTGCTGCCTACTTTTTTCTATGCTGTATTTTTAATTGTTTTTATGTGACGTCAATAAGACTGGTCCTTATAGTATAAATGTCTACATTCATTCATTCAAATGTATTTATTGAGCGCTTACTGTGTACAGAGCACTATACTATGAGCTTGGAAAGTACAGTTGGACAACTAATAGAGACGACCCCTATGCAACAAAGGGCTCACAGTCTATATTACTCTTTGATAATTGGCTGGATAATTGTGATCGAAATAAAGAGTCCAGCCTTGGTTGAGAAATCAATTGCCAAGAAAGATCACTGTTCCTATAGGAAAATGGAGACTGACTTTAGCTGACCACATTTGACAATATTTCTTTCTTCCTATAAATGACAGATGTATTTCAAGGTTCTGTAAGAGCTCCTTCGGAAACGCAGTCTACAATCTCTGGTCCTGGATAAAGTTCTTGTGTGAAAGTATCTATAAATCTGAATACACAGAAATCTCTACAGTGGGAACTATACCTGCAATGCTTTATCTCTATCTGCTTCGGAGAGAATACTGTCTCATTCCTTGGGAAGCAGCGAGGCTCAGTGGAAAGAGCCGGGGCTTTGGAGTCAGAGGTCATGGGTTCAAATCCTGGCTCTGCCGCTTGTCAGCTGTGTGACCGTGGGCAAGTCGCTTCACTTCTCTGTGCCTCAGTTCCCTCGTCTGTAAAATGGGGATGAAGACTATGAGCCTCACTTGGGACAACCCGATTACCCTGTATCTACCCCAGCGCTTAGAACAGTGCTCTGCACATAGTAAACGCTTAACAAATACCAACATTATTATTATTATTATCCCTTATCTGATTTTTCAAACCTAATCTCAGAGCTCTCTTCTACACCACTTGATGCTTATTTCAAGGTGAATGTCTATTGCTCATTAGCCTGTAGGCAAGTATAGAAGTCTAGGTGCCTGAAGGCTAATCGGGAGTGGACGATCCAGTCTTTGGAGTATCCACATCCTTGGCTTCTCATTATTCCTTCTGTTTCACCTGCCTCTTAGCCACTTCACATCAGGTTTGCTTCCTCCCAGAGAGTGAGGCAGGTAGAAGAGCTGAAACTCAAACTTCAGATTAGGAGTTGAATTTTCTGCATCATTTCAGTCACGTCACTATACTGAATTGTTAATCAATCGATCAATTGTATTTACCAGAATAAATATTTAAAGTAAATATTTCCTGGAATAAATATTGGAATATTTTTCTTGGGCTCTTGGGGATCCCAAGAAGAGCCGTTACATACGCCAGTTTTGTTTTTTCTTTGGTGCTTGTGCCCTGTTCTGTTTCGGGCATCATTCACACCTTTCTGCATTTGCAAACTGTTGTTGTCTTAAGCTGTCAAGTCGTGTCTGACCCATAGCAACACTATGGACTCATCTCTCCCCAACTCCATCTGCAATCATTCTGGTAGTGTATCCAAAGAGTTTTCTTGGTGAAAATACGGAAGCGGTTTACCATTGTCTCTGCCCTCGACTCTCTCCCATGAGGCTGCTGCCCAGCACGGGTGAATTTTGACTTGTAGCAGATGGCCTTCCACTCGCTAGCCGCTGCCCAAGCTAGGAATGGAATGGATAGGCCTCTGCCTGACTCTCCCTCCCATAGTCAAGACTGGTCGAGTACTGGAAACTCGCCAGGTGCAACCCTGAGAAGTGGCATTTACAAATACTTACAGTTAAATAAGTAGTAATAAGTAGTAGAAACATCACTGACTGGGTGCAATGCACTGTATTAAGCATTTCAGTAAGTACAACCTGAAGCATGAGACAAGTTTCCCATCCACAAGGACCTTACACTCTAATGGGGAAATCAGATGTAAAATCATAAATAAAATGTTTACAAAAAGAGTAAATCCAAAGAAATAAATGAGTTCAACCAATTATATAAACATAAGTGCTGAGGGAGGGTAGAAATATGAAATTCTAGAGCTTGCTTATGGGTTGTTGTGACTTGAGACAGAGCGAAAGCAACAGACATGAAACATATTTGACTAGAGTAATCAAAATAAATAATGGAATATATAATTGAGTAGACTACAGACGCATATTTGCATACACACATACACAAGCACACCCTTATACATATGCACACATCCATTCGTAAACCCCCACACGCATATGCTGAGGATAGGTGTGACTGAGTAAATTCAAACATTAGAAATGACTTTCTTTCCCTTGCTTCAGATTCAAACCCAATCCTGGTTGCCCAAAGGCTTGCCCCACATCTACCCGTCCTGTCTAAAAATTGAGGTCAGCACGGCCATTGTTTTGAATCAGAATGATTTTGGAAATGCTAATCAACTTGCTCAATATACGATTTAACTCATCCAGGAAGGTTTGATAGGTTTAATGATAACCTACTATCAATGATAAAGTCTTGCTGGCTTTACAACATCCTTCATTTTCAATGTTTTAATTTAATACTCTATAAATAAAATTTGCAATTGCGTGTACAGTTACAAAACTTTGAATTTATGATCCAGTTCTGTGGCCATAGAAAGTAGGTGATCCAAATGTCTAGCACACCTTTTAGACCGTAGCACTACCTGCTGGTAAACGCAAAGCTAAACCAGTGTGATTCTACATTAGGAGTTTTACTCATTGTTAAACTGCAATCTGGTGCTGGGTTTCCTGATGTTTTCCATGGGGTGTATGCACACACATGTTGGGGCTTGAAATTCCCTAGAAACATTTCAGGGAGTGGTAGGAAGAGACCAAGCACTCTGTGGCTTGAAATGTGATGAAACAGAACTGACTCTTCTAAGGAGCAGCGTGCCATACTGGATAGAGCACGGGCCTGGGAGTCAGAAGGTCATGGGTTCTAATCCTGGCTCTGCAATCTGTCTGTTGTGTAACCTTGGGCAAGTAGCTTCACTTCTCTGTGCCTCAGTTTTCTCATCTGTAAAATGGGGGTTGAGGCTGGGAGCCCCATGTGGGATGAGGGCTGCAACCTGATTTTCTTATATCCACCCCAGTGCTTAGTACAGTATCTGGCACCTAGTAAAGTGATTAACAAAATGCCACACTTATTATTAGGAAACTCTAAAGGCGCTAGGGGATTCCAAGGCCACTAGAAAGGACAGGAATGTCCACAAAGACCTCTGTGAAAATAAACAAGATGGCACCCACTACAAGTCCCACTAAGGACCTGGAGGACACGGGAAGATCTCTTCCCTTGTTCCAGGTCAGTATGTCAAAAGTCTGCTTGGTGGAAAAACAAACTATTATTGACCAAGTTTCCAGTCATGAAATTCACCAATTAGTCATGAAAAATGAAAACACACCTGACCGTACGTTTAAACTGAATAACGAAGTGGAACTCACTTAGGTCATGCCCTGGAATGCTAATGTTTGCCCAAATCCACAGAAGCAGATGGGAATCGCCATGAATTGCCCCTGGAGGACCACCCACAGTGAAAAGGAAGAGTTCGTGTCTGATCTTCATATGTTTGTGTATTTTCTACTGATGCCAGAGGCAGCTAAGTGTGAAAGGTGAATCGAGTTAGAGCAATGTATTTATTTCATATTGAACTCCTCGGGAACCTGGGTAAATGCCTGAGGATTTCGTGTCTCGCCTTCTTTCTGTTATTAAAGTTGAAAGAAAGTCACTAGAGCATAGGTAGAGATAGAAAACTATTTTCTTAACAAATAAATGAAAATTAAAGCCGATTAAAAAGGGAAGAGATGTTCACTACCACAAGCTGAGTCAAGGATCGAGTCACGTTGCACCATCTCCATGTAAACTGTATGGAAAATACTATGATCCTGTTATTCTCATGAAGGAAGTTTCCTTCTCTACCATCCTATCCCATCATTTCGGTTAGTAACAAACCACTTAATCGAAATTTATCCTCTAACTCTTGCTGCAGAGAAATACTAATGATAAAAATGAAAACCATTTAACGTTTCATTTCTTACCTGTATGGTAAAATTTCCCTGAAAATCCTAGGTTGAAGGTAAAATTTGTGATCTGTGCCCGCAGAAGATTCTGTGTATCAAGCAGGGCCTGAAATATACATTAGAACAAAACAAACACACTATCAGGCAGATAGTTGGACCATTCAACTGTGCGGAGAAATATTAAAATGTGATCCTCCCTTTGTCTTCAAAGGATAAAGTGGCTCCTTCACACATTAGAACCATAAACGGATAGCTTATCACTTATTAATCCATCATATTTATTGAATGCTTGCTGTGTGCAGAGCATTATACTAAGCACTTGGGAGAGTACGTTACAACAAAATTAGTAGACACTATCCCTGCCCACAACAAGGTAAATCAAGTCATAGTCCAAACCCTCCCACTTATGAGTATTTTTTTTTTCTACAGGAATTCCCAGATAAGGTATATTTAATCTATGTTCTGAAAGGACTGGTGAAAAGTGCCCCTATAGTTAGATGAAAATTGCAGCATGGCAGAGGCCTGGAAGTCAGAAGGTCAGGGGTTCTAATCCTGGCTTCGCCGCTTGTCTGCTGTGTGACCTCGGGCAAGTCACTTCACTTCTCTGTGCCTTACTCACCTCATCTGTAAATTGGGGATTGAGACCTGGAGCCCCATTTGGGACAGGGACTGTGTCCAACCAATTTGCTTGTATCCACCCCAGTGCTTAATACAGTGCCTGGCACACACACTAATCACTTGACAAATATCACAATGATAATAATAATTATTACTATTAAAAAGAATCCTGCATAAGACACAGGTCGGTTATCCTCCAGACATTTAACTTACAGCTGGTATAAAACCTCTCGTGCCAAATTAGTCAAGGAAAAACATTGAAAACTTAAGCTGCCATCATTCATCCAATGCTGGCATTGGGAACTTTGGGCTCAGGAGCAAGATCTGCCCCTCCTTGACATCGGCGGTAGTTATCAAGCTCCACTCTGCAGGAACCATTGACCCTACGGGCTCGGGAGGCAGGCACTCATTGGTTTCACCTTCAGAAATTTGGGGGCAAAAACTAGCTGGCCTGCTCCACCCTTTGCCCCAGGGAGAGGCTGTGGGAGAACCAAGATGGCAACTTTGCTCTTTGCTCTCTGTCGAAAGGATGCAGCCGCCCCAGGCCCAGGGAACACGGGGGCTTCCATCATCCTCTCCGGTCAGCGGGACGAGCCGAAGGTACCGTCGCACTGCTTCCCACCAGCCTCACGGGAGGTGACTCGGCTCCTTTCCGGATGGCAAGCTGCCCCTCACAAGCACTGCCCGCTTGCCACTGCCGGCGGCTAGCTGCGGCGTTCGTGGTGGGCCACTCGCCCACCACGAGTACTCGAGGGGGAGGCCAGAGTCAGAGCCGCCCTGTGCCGGGTGCCACTCGCATGGAAGTTCCTTGTGGGCAGGGAATGTCTGTTCATCGTTGTACTCTCCCAAGCACTTAGTACAGTGCTACCCAGTAAGCGCTCGATAAATAGGATTGACGGACCGATCTATCGTGGTCCCCGTGGGCGTTGGAGAAGGGCAAGGCCCCGCCCCTGCAGTTCATGTAGGAGCTGGGATGAAGGAGCACTGAGTCTTTGGTTCCACCAGTCGACGTGAACTCTGAATGTGGTTATGAGTTGATACATGTGGTTCAGCTCTAACCTGACTGCAAAGAGGGCTGTGGGAGGGGCTGCTCGGGGCAACTCTCCTAAGTCTTGGGCCACCTGGGGCCTAACTAGTTGAACCCAGGCCACCATTCTAAAGCGCTTCCCTCACCCCAGGGGTCACCGATGCGGGTCTGTGAGGTACATGGGGAAGTAGGGGCCACACCTCTGGGGAGACTGGAAGGGGACACACAGAGCCTCGGGGTGCCTAGTATAGTCCACACGCACTCAGCGACTCCAGTGGCCTGGGGTGAGCTGCCTTGAACACACCCGCAAAAAATCCTGGCTCTGCCGCTTGCCAGTTGTGTGACTTTGGGCAAGTCACTTAACTTCTCTGTGCCTCAGTTACCTCATCTGGAAAATGGGGATGAAGAGTGTGAACCCCACGTGGGACCACCTGATCACCTTGTATCCCCCAGCGTTTAGAACAGTGCTTTGCACATAGTAAGCGCTTAACAAACGCCACCATTCATTTCATTTATTTTATTCATATTAACAATATTTTAGTATCCCAGCTCTTCGTCTTCACGGGAGGACAGAGAGAGGGAGAGAGAAAGAAAGAAAAACGAGAGAGAGGAGAGGGAAACAGTTTTTTGCTCGCAACCATCACACATCCAGTTTCTCTTACTGCGCAATTCCCATAACTCCGCCCCGCCCATACGATAAACAGGAAATGCAGACTCTACTTATTTTATGCCCTTTTACTTCCTCCGGCTGGATTTACTTTAGTTTCAGAGAACAGAAACGGACATTCCAGCAACCTGATATTCTCAAGAGATCTTACTGAATCCCAGATCTACACTTAATGTAAATTTTATGTCCCGAAATTAAACAATAGCTTTTATAGAGTACCTACTGTTGGCAGTGAGCTGTACTCAGCACTTGGGAGGGGGGCAATTTTATTGGTAGCATTATCCCTGCCCTTAAGGAGCATGAGAGACAAGGACTAAATGAAATGAATCACTTTTTTAAATCGTCTTAAGAACAAGAAGGAACATCAGTGACATTTATAAAAACGAGAACTGATTAATTTGCATAGTTGTATTCGGAATAAGACCAGATGAACGGACCAGCCTTAGATTCCAGGATTGGGTGTAGAATTGCAACTAGTGTACAATCGGGCTAACTTTCAGGCCCGTCTTTCACGACATCATGTTTTAGTGTTCATCAACATCGACAATTCTTTCTACGACAACCCCCACTCCAGCAAAATGATTGCAAGAATGCCACCCCCAAATCTGGTCATTGTAGGAGAAAACTTCCAGTGCTCTAGTGACAGTATTTAAATTACATTTACTGAAAATACTTCAACTACATATAACATGGAGATGGTCTCTCTCCAAAGCCTCCAAAATCTGATTTTGAGATTTCAAAGGTGGCAGAACAGTGCAGAACCTGTTTCCTGATCAACAAGACCAAGGTTAGTTTACCCCACTGGACTACTGCATTAGCTATGCAGCTCAGTGGAAAGAGCATGGGCTTGGGAGTCAGAGGTCATGGATTTGAATCCCGGCTCTGCCACTTGTCAGCTGTGTGACTCTGGGCAAGTCACTTAACTTCTCTGTGCCTCAGTTACCTCATCTGTAAAATGGGGTTGAAGACTGGGAGCCTCACGAGGGACAACCTGATTACCCTGTATCTACTCCAGCGTTTAGAACAGTGCTCTCCACATAGTAAGCGCTTAACAAATACCAACATTATTATTATTATTTTGGGAGTAAGTTGGAATTTTGTAGTTTATTCTAGATTCAAGAAAGAAAAAAAAAAGCCCGAAAGTCATAAAGACACACACCAGCAGATGGCAAATACTGTGTTTATGTGTGTGAATGTATATGGCGGCAGGGAGGGCGACGGAGAACCAGGACAAAGGAGGGATGAAGGGCTAATTTTCAATCAGTGGAATTTATTGAGTGCTGACTGTGCAGAGAGCACTCAATGAAACACTTGGGAGAGCACAATACAATAGAGCTGGCAATCTAATCCCTCTCGACAAGGAATTTACAGTCTAGAGGAGGAGGAGCTCCTTGCAGGTAGGGAACGGGTTTACCAAATCTGTTTTACTCTCCCAAGTGCTTAGTACAGTGCTCTGCTCCAAGTAAGTGCTCAATGGATACCACTGATTGATTGAGCTTACAGTCCAGAGATTTTAATTTCCAAGCACCTTTTCATTTGCTAAAGATAAGCTGGAAATATTTTTCTGGAGTCTCATTTATTATTTATGAACAAGTGTTTGGGGGTATCATGTGAACCCCACCATAAGAATAAATTATTATAATTGCATAATATAGCCATTAACATCTGCACACAACTGAATTATTTAGTTAATCTTGTATTTTAAATTGATAAAGGTTTCCTCTGGCACTAGAGAGCAGGTTTGGCTTTGCGAGCCTAATGATGCATATAATTATTTGACAGATTTTGCAATTTTCTCTTCGCTATATTCCTAAGAAAATAGCCAAGAAGCCATCGAGATTCTTCCGTGCCATCCTCTGTCATTTACATTATCTGAGGTATTCATAGACTCTTTCCTGTATCAAGTCTAACCTCTTTGAAAGGTGGACACCCATGGCAATTTGATCTTTGGAAGGATCAGAAACACACCCACTGTCAAACTAATCAATCAATCAGTTGTATTTATTGAACTCTCACTGTGGGCAAACCAGGCAAATCCTAGGTGGTCTCTTGGGGAAAACTAAGCACTTTCAAGAAATGCACGTCCTTAAAAGCAGAGTGACCTAGAGGATAGAGCCCGGGCCTGGGAGTCAGAAGGACCTGGGTTATAATCTCGGCTCTGCCACGTCTGCTGTTTGACCTTGGTCAAGTCACTTCATTTCTCTGTACCTCAGTTACCTCATCTGTAAAATGGGGATTAAGATTATGAGTCCTTTGTGGAGAAGGGACTGTGTTGGGTCTAACCCGATTAGCTTATATCTACCTCGGCACTTAGTAAAGTGGCTGGCACATTGAGAAGCAGCGTGGCTCAGTGGAAAGAGCCCGAGCTTGGGAGTCAGAGGTCATGGGTTCAAATCCCAGTTTGGCCACTTGTCAGCTGTGTGACTGTGGGCAAGTCACTTCACTTCTCTGTGCCTCAGTTCCCTCATCTGTAAAACGGGGATTAACGGTGAACCTCATGTGGGACAACCTGATTACCCTGTATCTCCCCCAGCGCTTAGAACAGTGCTCTGCACATAGTAAGCGCTTAAAAAATACCAACATTATTATAGTATGCACTTAACAAATACCATATTAAAAAAATGTTGGTCACATGCCCAAGCTCAGACTTTGACAAACCCTATCTACATTCTTAAAGTCCCCCAGGAAAGGAATGGATAGTCTTTTCGATCAACATGAGGGTCACTTCCAAATCTTTAAAAATGATCTACTGCACTGAAGATTTAACCTCAATCATTTAATCATTAAGACCTATGCAACTCAAGGTACTCTCTCCTAGACAACCTTCTGAACTGGAAAAGAGATCAGGGCTTTTAAAAATATATAAATAGCACTTTTAAGTGCCTCTTAGAGTGCCAAGCACTCTACTAGGTGTTGGGAAAGATACAGGATAATGTGGTTGGACACAGTAACTCTCCCACTTAAGGACTCACAGTCTCATTTCCTATTTCACAGATGAGATATCTGAGGCAAAGAGAAGTTAAGCGACTTGCCCAAAGTCACACAGCAGACAAGCAGCTGAGTCAGGATTAGAACCCAGGTCCTATGAATCCCAATCCTGTGCTCTTTCCACTGGGCCATGGTGCTTGGATGTGCTCCAGTTTAGAAGCAGAGCGATCAACATCTGCTCTCCCTCCTACTTAGAGTATGAGGCCCATGGGAGATAATAATAATAATAATAATGTTGGTATTTGTTAAGCGCTTACTATGTGCAGAGCACTGTTCTAAGTGCTGGGGGAGATACAGGGTAATCAGGTAGTCCCACATGAGGTTCACAGTTAATCCCCATTTTAGAGATGAAGGAACTGAGGCACAGAGAAGTGAAGTAATAATAATAATGTCGGTATTTGTTAGCACTTACTGTGTGCCGAGCACTGTTCTAAGCGCTGGGGGAGATGCAGGGTAATCAGGTAGTCCCACATGAGGTTTACAGTTAATCCCCATTTTACAGATGAGGGAACTGAGGTACAGAGAAGTGAAGCGACCTGCCCACAGTCACACAGCTGACAAGTGGCAGAACCAGGAGTCGAACACATGACCTCTGACTCCAAAGCCCAGGCTCTTTCCACGGAGCCACGCTGCTTCCCGCCTGTGTCTGACTTCATTAACCTGTATTTTCCCCAGTGGTTAGAACAGTGCTTGCTACCTAGTGAACACTTAACAAATACCATAATTAAGTATACTCAGCTAGGCAGACTAGAACACCTTGCATTTAAAAGGGAATTGACACTTCAGGACAAGAGCAGTTAAATGCAAAAAGGAAAATGAAGGATGCCTTTGCAACGGCATCAAAATCAACCCGTTTTCCCCACTGCCCCCACCCCGCTCTCTCTCCCCTTCTCCTCCCCTCCCCTCTCTCCTGGCTCTACTCTATCTCACCTCCTCCAGGAGGCCTTCCCAGACTGAGCCTTCCCTTTCCTTCTGCTCCTCCTCCCTACCCCATTACCCCTCCGCCCTCCCTCTGCTCTACCCCCTTCCCCTCCTTACAGCACTTGCATATATTTGTACTTATTTATTGCTCTTTTTAATAATGATGTGCATTTATCTATGGTTTTATTTATCTATTTTGATGGCATTGATGCCTGTCTACTTGTTCTGTTTTGTTTTGTTGTCTGTCTCCCCCTTCTAGACTGTGAACCCACTGTTGGCTAGGGATTGTCTCTATCTGTTGTCGAATTGTGCTTTCCAAGCGCTTAGTGCGGTGCTGTGCACACAGTAAGCGCTCAATAAATATGATTGAATTCATGAATGAATGGCAGAAATTCATTCTTTAAGATGCCCCACTGATTTGATATCTACCCTATTCTTCAGACTCTAAATATTTAAAAAAAAAAACCTTCAAGAACGATTTTGTGGGAGGCAGAAAAGTAATAGAGAAACAGAGCCGTGAAGATTAGACAAAGTGTGGGCTCTTTACATTTCTTTAGAATCTCTCCAAGATTCCCATTCTGTGAGAAAATCTCCATTACAGTAATTAAACGAAACAGGAAAACAAAATGAAACGCAACAGTAAGTGGTTTTGTGGTGAGTTTTTGAATTAGTATTCACAGTGTTTCTTTGAGGTGATATCTTTGTTTGCCTGCATCCTTTCTTACTTTCTACTTGATGGTTTAACTTGCTTCAATACCTTTCGTTACTATTGTGCACAGTGGGGGAAATGGTCGAGGTAAGTGTGCTAACTTAAGGAGGCTGAAGGAATTTCAATGCTGGAAAAGGAAGTTAGCTATTCTTCCCCGACCACTAGCTCGGAGGTAACCTTCGTTACCAACATGCCGGAGCAAAGGCGGAATGGATAAGCAAAATTCCCAATGATGCAGGGTTTAATGATGATGATTATTCATAATCACGATCATAATCATCTTCATAGTATTCATTAAGTGGTATTTGTTAAGCGCTGACTGTGTGCCAGGCACTGTTCTAACTGCTGGGGGGAATATAAGAAAATCAGGTTGGAAACAGTCTCTCTCCCACATAGGGCTCACAGTCTTAATGTTTTAACAGACTTAATAAATTTTACAAATGAGGTAACTGAGGCACAGAGAAATTAAGTGACTTAGCCAAGGTCACGAAACAGAAAAGTGGACGAGCCAGGTCTAGAACTGGGTTCTTCTGATTCCCAGGCCCGTGCTCTATCCATCAGGCCAGTGTTTGCTATGTGCCAAGCACTGGGCGGTTGGCTGAGGTAGATAAAATGATCAGACTGAACGGGGCCACTGGGCCTTATACTTTAACAAGTAGGGAGAAGAGATATCTTAACCTCATTTTACAGATGAGGAAGCAGGCACGGAGAGGTAAGGTGACTTGCCCAAAGTCACACAGCAGGCCAGTGGCAAGGCTAGAATTCCAACTGGGTCTCCTGATGCTCAGTCCCAAGCTCTTTTCACAAGGCCATGGTGAATCCCTCTACTCTTTGGAGGTATTTTTTTGGCATTCAAAACCGAGAATTTGTAGGAATTTGATCGACTAGCCACATCAAAGACCCAATGCTGCCCAGTATTGTCAGGACTAAGCTTTAGATTGTAAGCTCATTTCTAGACTGTAAGCTTGTTGTGGGCAAGGAATGTTTCTGCCAACTCTGTTGTATTCTTCCCAAGCACTCAGTACAGTGCTCTGATCCCAGTAAGAGCTCAATAAATATCCTTGACTGCTTGAAGACGAAGTTTGCAGGGACCCCCTTGCCAGAACAGGACTGATGTTCAGAGGCCTCAGAAACCCTGAGAGACCCTCCACCCGATAAAGTGCATTTCTGCCCCAGGTAGCCCAGGGCAAGGTAAGAGGGCAAGTAAAGCCTTTAGCATCCCAGAGTGGCAACTATCAGTCAGGCAGATATTCCCCAGCCTGATCGAGAGGGATGCATAAAACAGCAAAGTCTCTCACAAGACCAACAGCTCACAGAGCAACTCCGCCAGTGGACTGGGATCAAATACTTTATTAATAATAACGATGACCATGAGAGGCAGTGTGGTCAAGTGAATAGAGTATGGATCTGAGAGTCAGAAGGACCTGAGTTCTAATTCCGGGTCCACCACTTGTGTGAGCTTGGGCAAGTCGCTTAACTTCTCCGTGCCTCAGTCACCTCCCCTGCATAATGGGAATTAAGATCGTGAGCCCCGTGAGAGACAGGGACTGTCCATCCGCCATGTGACCTTGATAATTGGTAGGAAGAAATTTCTGTTTAATGTGGGAGTGGATTGGCGGCCACCGGAGGTTTCCGAAGAGTGGGAAGCTACGGACTCAAGGTTTTTTTCAGAACAATGTTCTGAGTAGCAGAGTGAAGTGTGGAGTGGAGAAAGACGAGATAGGATGCAGGGAGGTCAGCAAAGAGGCTGGTACGGGAGTCAAAGTGGGAAATGACGAGTGCTTGAATCAGTGTGGTAACACTTTACATGGAGAGGAAAGGGCAGATTCTATACATGTTGTGAAGGTAGAACCGAAAGGATTTCACGACAGACTGAATGTGGGAGTTGAATGAGAGCAATGTGCCGAAGATAACTGAGAAGCAGCATAGCCTAATGCAAAGAGACCGGGGGCTGGGATTCAGAGGACCTGGGTTCTGATTCTGACTCTGCCACTTGCCTGCTGTGAAACCTTGGACAGTCACTTAACCCTCGGTGCCTCAGCTTCTTCACCTGTAGATGAGGATTCAATGCCTGTCCTTCCTCCTACTTAAACTGTGAGTTTCATGTGGGATAGGGACTGTGTCCACCTGATTAACTTGTATCTATCTCAGTGCTTAGAACGGTGCTTGACACAAAGTAAATGTTTAACAAATAGAGGAATAACAATAATAGTAATGCCCACTAAGGGCTTGGGAAGTATAAAACAAGTGGTGGCTCATTCACGGCCTACGAGGAACTTACCCTCTAACTAGGGAGACAAACATGAAGAGTATTTACAATCAGAGTAATCGCAATAAATAATTCAATGTTGCATTGAATAAACATATATCGGAAGGACTGATGATGCATTTAAGTCATTAAAGGATGAGAGAGAGAAGGGGAACCAGCACGCTAAACTGAGAATGTGTGATCAGAAATAATAATGTTGGTGTTTGTTAAGTGCTTACTATGTGCAGAGCACTGTTGTAAGCGCTGGGATATTCAGGGTAATCAGGTTGTCCCACCTGAGGCTCACAGTCTTAATCCCCATTTTACAGAGGAGGTAACTGAGGCGCAGAGAAGTGAAATGACTTGCCCACGGTCGCACAGCCGACAAGCGGCAGAGCCGGGATTAGAACCCATGACTTCTGACTCCCAAGCCCGGGCTCTTTGTAGGAGGAGAATCAAGTCAGCAAAAAACCAAGCCTGCAGGGGTTTCAAGGTGGAGGGACTGGGCCATAATAGCAAAAGCATTCAAGACGTCAAGGAGGATTAGGACAGTAGAACATAATAGGGCAAGACAAGTGTCGGATCCAATGTGGTGGCCGTTTGGATGGAGAGGAAGGGGTGGATTCCGAAAATGTTGTGCCCATCCACAGGCAGCACTGTGTAGAAAAATTCCATATGGTTAATTGGATCACTTGGAATTAAGCATCAGGAAACAATAAAGAACCAAGAAATCTTGCTTTTCCATTCTACTCTCTTTTAGGAGCAAGGCTATTTATATTTAACATTCTTGTGTGCACTCTGAGAAGCTGTGGATTACACAGACTCATAACTAAATGATTTTATTGCTTCAGAGAAAAGAGCTTTCAACGGTGATAGGGACTGGGGAGTGGGGGTGGGAGAGGAAATCATAAAAATTAAACATATGTTCAAGAATATGTTGCCAAGCGGAGTCTCATGCACCAAGATCGACATCAGAGATTAACCAGTTTCGGTCCATTGAAAGAGGCAGATGACCTGTTTCCACTTCTCGTAATCTCTTGAAAGCTCCCCCGAGATTAAAGCTCCTAGAAAAATTGGGACCATGTCTGTCCTCAATTAGTTTGTACAGCACTAAATGCAATGAAGGTATTATGAATGCTTTTGATGACTGATGAAAAATAAACCTATCCTTTCTACACTTCAAAGCCTGCCAGAATCACACCTGCCTAGATTGCATCACTTCTTCTCTCAAGATAAAAAACTTGGATAACTTGATTTCCTTCTTCCATTCTCCAATCCAAGAACCTGAGCATCCAAAAGAATACCATTCACATCCCTCTTCTGTCAGTCAAATTTATCTCCAAATGCCTCTTTCTGCTAGGAGTGAATCACCGTGAGCTGACAGTTTCGCCCGTCCTGTTGATGCTCATCGATCAGTCAGTCAGTGGTATTTGTTGAATGCCTCCCATGTGCGGGACACTGTACTAACTTCCCACATTTTGAAGTGGCACGTTGTTCTTGTCACCTTAACTCAAATGCGCAATTGCGAGTCGTGATTACCCCTATGTGTTATTCTAGGTTTCCCAACACAATCGACCAAATCACGGAGCACTTATACTCGTGACTGTCCCCGATCAGGACGTATGCCCGGTTGCATTACCTCTGAGTGTGCACTGTCTGATGTCATTGCTGTCATGTTCTCGAAGGCCGGACATCCCAACTGGTTTCAGGTGCTTTTCTCTTCCTTTCCTGCATCACACAAACTTGCGACCGCCTCCCAGGCTACCTCCCTCTCTGCTACTGTGGAGAAAGCAGGGCTCTATCCAAAATATTTGGAACACTTGCTTCCGAGTTGTTCCCTACTAGTTGACAGGAGGGAAGACAAATGGACAGTGATGGATGGAGGGAAAGACAGTTGTCTCCCCTCCCCCTGTTTCCATCCTCTAAACCCACTTATTGTGTGTGGTTGAGGTGTGTGGAGGGACATGGAGAAGGGACATGCCTGCCATGTGACCTTTTGCAAGTCACTTACCTCCTCCGATTCTCAGTTTCCTCATCTGTAAAATGGGGTTAAAGTGCCCTTTCTCCCTTTCCCTTAGATTATGAGCCCCGTGTGGGACAGACACTGTGTCTGATCTGATGTGTTTTATCTGCCTGAGCGCTTGGAACGTAGTAAGTGCATAACAAACATCACAATTATTATCATTGGAATACCCTTCAGAGATGTGTAGGAATTCAGCAGAGATGGTTATTGTGACATAAACCATGAACTTTTCCTTTTAAAATTTCACCTGGGGGCTCAAACTGCTCACCCAGATTTGCCCTTTGCCTATGTGTCATCTCCAGCATTTTCCCCTGGTGCCATCATTGGGCTAATAAGCACGATCCATTCTCCAAATGGAAGCTATTTCAGGCAGTTTCAAAAATAGCAGTCATTGGTTTCTTCAATGCTTGGGATTTTCTCCCACTTAGGGAAAAAACATCCCTTTTCCTGAATGGCTGTGGGTACACGTTATGTACTGTGGAATCAGACCGAGGACAAGGGCAAGTGTGAGGGGAAAGGAAGAGCAGCGGAAACAGCAATAATGATTGCCAATTATTTCAGCTAAGACTCTTAAACCGGCCAAGATGATAAATTATAAATAGGGCCTAAATTATACAGATGGAGGAGGAAGGTTATGGCTAGAGTATCTGCTGGAACTGAGCAACCAAACGATGACACTTCAGAGTAGAAATACAGAATCTGATAAAAATAATCCTGAGGGACATGGAAACTGACACTAAACAAGCACTTGAAAGTTTTGTACCGCTCATGTTCAGTTTCCAGGTGATGAGCTGTGAAAATCCTAAATGTTAATGCAGCTTTTTCTGTAAAAATTAACACAGCGGAAAAGGGATTTCACTGCTCTTCACACGATCGTACCTTCAGGAAACTATTCGTTCCATCTCCAGCTTTCAGTTGAACAGCCGATGGGTTCGCGTGTGATAAATTCACCGTTACTTCTTAGGTGCGTTGATAGTTTAAAATACTACCTCCTAGCAGGATAACTGAGCAGTAGTGGAGATTCCCTGAGGAAGGAAACTTGCGTTGACATTCCAATTCACCAGCCACTCAAGACTTGCTAGTGTTCCAAACCAAATTAGATTGTATTTTATTACTACAGAAGTGTGCAAATCTCTTAGCCATCACACCTGGACTGCTTAAGCACCAAAAGTACTATTTGAGCATATTCATCTTTGGATTAATTTTCACATCAGCCTTTTCAAAATGTGCCAACTAAGAGCCCCCTGAGAACCTTTTGCTATGTTATAGTATTAGAACATGATACGGATCACTGAGGGATTGGAATAGGCTAACCAATCAATCAATAAAGGGTATTTAGTGAGCGCTTACTATGTGCACAGCATTGTACTGAGCTCTTGGGAGAGTTCCCTACAACAGAATTAACAGACACATTCCCTGCCCACAACGACCTTACAGTCTACAGGATGAGCTCACGGTGACATGAAAAACGCATGGCGGAACACTCTTTTGTGAAGTTTTCTTATATGAGCTATGCCAAGATTCAATTGAGAGGGTTTGCATCATTCACTTTCAAGCAAGTAACTGTGAAGCGTTTTTCAAAACACAAAGACTATACTCTTTTTCCCTCATATACTGCCTTAGCTTTCATCTTGAAAAATTACTTTTTTTTCAATGGAACCCTTCCTCCTAGTGACACAACTTTCATCTCTACAGTTCTTTAACTTAAGAAGACCAGCTCCAAGGGGTAGGAATAATTTTGACCTTCCTTTCTTAAGTCAGTCCTCTTACACTCAAATGTAATTCCGTATTTTGGATCGACTTTTCTAGTCACCTATTTTATTTGCAGTCCTGCATTCCAGTTGTGTCTTTTATAAGTGGAGAGTTACAAGTCAGGGCATAACCTTAACCTGCATTTTAAGATGGGACTACTAGCCATCCTTTCACCCGATACGGTCATCCGGAATCACACTAGCCCTTCCTGCCTAAATTCCAGCCCAGTTATGAAGACATATGCACACAACACCCTCAGTGACTAAATTTGAATTATCACTTTTTTTTCTCTTCTAGGAATGCGTGTGGATGAGCATGATACGGGTATGTAATTTTATTATTTTCCTTCATTATTCTATATTAGGACCTCAAATAATGGTATTTACTGAGCACTTTACAATGTACTTGGAAGAGTACCATACAACAGTTGATAGACACGTTCTCTGACTAGAAATAGCTTACTTGATCTCTCAGAAAAATCACTTCTGGCCTGAAAAATCATCCAGGCCTAATTCTGGTAAAGGGTGCTCTGAAAGCTGGTCTCTAGATTGTAAGATCACTTTGGGCAGAGAATGTGTCTATTTATTGTTATACTGTACTCTCCCAAGTGCTTAGCACAGTGCCCTGCACACAATAAGCACTCAGTAAATGCGACTGAAAGAATGAAAGAAAACAGCAAACACTCAAAAATACCATTAATTGATTGAAAATGTACATATTCATGTGAATATGGTTAAAATAAGATAATTATTTAGACAAAAGGGTCATAATAAGTTTCTAGGGGGTAAGTGGGAAAGTAGAGAGAAAAAATTAAGTATATTAGAGGACACGTGGCCAGGCATTAAGTTGAATATCGATGAAGGCAGCCATTATTCAATTCCACCCAGCAGCCCATTGTCACTAAGGAGGCAGACTGGTAGGTGGAATGGACCATCCTTGGTCTGAGTAATGGCACTGTTTATATCATTAAAGGTCTTGAGGAAGGTGATGAGTGGTAGCTCCTCGTGGGCAGGGAGCAGGTCTTGTGCTTCTGTGGGGCTTTCCCAAGTGTTTAACATAATGCATTGCACTCAGCTGGCATGCAGTAAATACCATTACTATGCCAAGAACCACAAGTCTTTGATCTTTTACAAATAAGAAAACCTGGACAGCCTAGTCCAGTACGAGTAAAATAATTTAAAAGTATATCATCAAAATAGCAATAATCGTGCCAATGATCATAATGACAATTATGGTACTTGTTAAGTACTTACTATGGCCCAAACACTGTATTAAGCACCGGGATAGATACAAGGAAATCAGATCAGACACAGTCCCTGTCCCACTTCAATCAATCAAGGGTATTTACTGATTGCTTACTATGGGCAGAGGACTGAATTTAGTGCTTGGGAGGGTACAAATAGTGTCTGGCAAATAGTAAGCGCTTAACGAATGCTACTGTTATTATTATTACAAGAGAACAAAATTAGCAGACACATCCACTGCCTACAAAAAGGGGAAGACAGACATTATTATGAATAAGTAATTTATAATATGCTTAAGAGCCCCACACGGGGCTCAAAGTCTATGTAGAAGGGAGAATAGGTATTTAATCCCCATTTTCAGATGAGGAATCTGAGGCACGGAGAAGTGATCGAAGATCAGGCAGTCAAGGGTAGGACCCAGGTCCTGAAACTCCAAGGCCTGTGGTCGCCCCATTAGGCGACGCTGTTTCTCAACTAAGTTCATTTACTCATTCGATCATATTTATTGAACGCTTAATGTATACAGAGCACTGCACTAAGATCTTGGGAGAGTAAAATGCAACAATAAACAGACATATTCCCTGCCCACAGCGAGCTTCTAGTCTACGGGGGGAGGCAGACATCAAGTTACAGATATGTACATAATTGCTGTGGGCTGGGAGGGAGGAAGAGCAGAGGGAGCAAGTCAGGGTGAAGCAGAAGGGAGCCGGAGATGAGGAAAGTTTGGGAAACTTTGGGAAAGTTTGCTTAGTTTGGGAAACCCTCTTTGAGGAGCTGTGACTTCACTAAGGCTTTGAAGAGGGGGAGAGTAATTATCTACCAGATTTGAGGAGGGAGGGCATTCCAGGCAGGACACGAGCTAGGGGTTGACGGCAAGGATGAGATGGAGGCCCAGTGAGAAGGTCAGCACTAGAGGAGTGAAGTGTGTGGGCTGGGCGTAGAAGGAGAATAGCGAGGTGAGGTAGGATGGGGCAAGATGGTGGAGTGCTTTCGAGCTAATGACGAGGAGTTTTTGTTTGATGAGGAGGTGGATGGGCAACCACTTGGAAGCCCTTTCTGTTGAAAGTGAAATGGAGGCATTCCTTGGGTTACCTTTCCCCTTCTGCTAAGGGGTTGGTCTTCTAGTGAAGCAACTCTCCCCAGGACCGGGTAGATTCACGTATCACCGTCGGCCAAGATTGTATCAAACTGGGAGTGAGAGACAAGTGCCTGTACTACCATCCTGAGCCCCTCAGATCTTGACAAAAAGTCAGTAGTGTCTTGGGCTGGTAAAGAGTAGGGTTGCAGCTAAAAATAAATGTGGTAGACTGTAGATTTTAGACTCTAGATTGTAAGCTCAGTGTGGGCAATCAATCAATCAAAATCGTATTTACTGAGTGCTTACGGTGTGCACAGCACTGTACTAAGCGCTGGGGAGAATACAGTGAACAGTATAACAGACACATTCCCTGCCCACGATGATTTACAGTCTAGAGGGGGACACAGGGAACATATCTACCAACTTTGTTGCATTGTACTCTCCCAAGTGCTTAGCACAGTGCTCTGCACACAGTAAGCACTCAATACTCAGTAAGCACTCAAGAGAAGCAGCACGGTGTTGTGGATAGAGCAAGGGCCTGGTAGTCAGAGGACATGGGTTCTAATCCCGGCACTGCCACTTGTCTTTTGTGTGACCTTGGGCAAGTCACTTCACTTCTCCGTGTCTCAGTTACCTCATCTGCAACATGGGGATTGAAACCGTGAGCCCCACAAAGGACAGGGACAGTGTCCAAGCCAATTTTCTAGTATCCACCCCAACGCTTAGTACAGTGCCTGGCACAAAGGAAGCACCTAACAAATATCATAATCATTATTATTATTATTACCTACAGATTGGTATTTATTGAGTGTTTACCAAGTACAAGAACTGTACCAAGCACTGGGGTATATACAAGACAATCAATAAGGACACAGTCCTTGTCCCACATGGCGTTTAGCTTTTTTAATCCTGGAAACAGGCCATTTTGGTTATCTCTTTAAAGGCGAGTTCAGGTTGCTGAATTCAGTTCAGAGGAAGGGATTTAAAGGTGGGTCAATAGGCTATTACAGTCGAATTTGCCCCCTCCCTTGAGGAAGGTTGTCCGGGTTGGAGCCCTAGAGTCAGAACCCCTCCCACTAAAACTCAGGTCATAAAGCCATGATCCTCACCGAAAGGGGGAGGAGAAGGCTTGTAATAATTAAACCAACATTACCCCCCTCTCTTGGTAACAACATGTGTTCAAAACCCTTCCACCCTGAGTTCACAAAAATAGATCTTAAAAGGGAGTTCCTAGTCTTCCTCACCCACCCAGCCACCTCCCCGCTAATTCTGCGGTACTGGACCATCACAGATTCTCTCATTAAGAATGGTTTGATATAATGAAAAGATACGATAGCTAATTGGGATTTTTCACTTACTGCCCAGTGGCAGAGTCTTCTTGCGTTCTCTCTATTTTGATCAAGGCGAAGGCAGGCAAAGGCTTCGTTCACATCTGGCATCTTCAAAAGCAGTTAATGCTATTCTGAAGATTTTCAATATGCAGTTTGGCATTATTAGTCCTTGATGAAACAACAGCTGGATAGACTGGCTGAGTATTAGATCCTGTTTAAATGATTTCATTACTCTGATGTGAACAGGAAGAAAGCCCATCCCTTGCTTTAAAAGGTCACAGAGCTCCAAGCTAATTAAAGCAGAACTAACAGGCCCCCTAACTGGTGCACATCATATTAGTTCTGTGGCTTTGATTAGATGGGATTTCAGGTTAGAGACCTTCCCTCTCTCACTGTAGTATTGGGTAAGCCTTTCAACTATTAATAAAGAAGTGACACCAAAATAAGTCTCCTCAAGACAGAAAGAAACTCAGTTTCTCTTGTTCCCTCATGTTTCTAAACTCACGGTTAAGTGTAATGAGTATGCCTCCCTTTGTAATGAATGGGACCGCACACACACACACACACACACACACACACAATCAGCTCTTCCAGGAATTGCCTTTAAATTACAGATAGAAGATCTGCCTTCCATATAACCTCGTTCTTTCAATCTAACCACAAAATTTGGATGAGATTGTCTGGATGGGAGTTCAAAGAATTCTAGGACTGAAAGAAAAGTCATTAATACAAGGCAGCTTCTAGACATAGCCTACATCAGACTAAAATCCTGGTTTCTCTTCCTGACAATTCATCCCAGTGCTTAATGCCCTTCCAACCAGCAAACTTCTATATCCTCTGGTGACTCTTCATTGGGGGGCAAGCTGGCATCTTCGTCTTGCACATTTATTTAAAAGAAGTCCCAGATTCACTCTCTGCTTTGTCTTTTGACTCTCTTTCTACCTACCCTCGAGAAAGATTTCTTGGAAATACAGTTTCCTGCCCTCCCGCTCCCGAGAAGGATAACGCCTCACTGTGCGGATTTTCTGACCTATTCTTTTCCACTCATCTTACTAAAAGCTCATCTAGCGTACTGCTTGAACTCTGATGTGCCTTTGATCTTCTGGGGATCAGACCCCCTACTCCTGGTTCGAAGGAGTTTTTGTACTCATGTTGTTTCGGTGTTCTGTTTCATCTCTTTTTATGTGTCTTTTCGCCAGTGTCCTCTCCCCTTTTTTAGTTTTAGATTGTGGAGTCCTCTGAGGGAAGGAGCGCTTTGTCTATTGCCCAACCGTGTGTTCATTTCCAGTGCTCTGCACATAGCAAGCACTTAATAAAGATTATCATTACTACTACGACTAAGGGGATTAGACTAGATGAACAATTCTGGGCCCACTGAGACCTGTCTTTTAGCCCTCAATCATCTGTCTTCAATCCCACGTACTCTGTGGCTCTGCGCCTTCAGCTAGCACTTCTAGTCTTTCCCTGCATCCTGACCTTAACACAGAAGTTAGGAACTAATCGATCAATATTCCTATTGAGCACTTACTAAGTGCAGAGCACTGTAATAAGCGCTTGGGAAAGTACAATACAGCAGAATTAGCAGACACGTTCCCTGCCCCTAATGAGCTAAGTTGCAAAAAGGGGTCTGAGGATGCTCTCATTCATGTACTGATTTAACTCTTTTCCTAGATCGCTGACTTTTAAAATATATTATGATTTTATTTATTAAGCACATACTACATGCTAAATGATGAGGGCAAAAAACAGATCGGAAACAGACCCTGCCTCACATGGGGCATGCAGTCTAAGCAGAAGGAGAGCAGATATTTTATTTCTGGGGTGGGTACAAGCAAATTAGGTTGGACACAGTTCCCGTCTCATGTGGGGCTCAAAGTCTCAATCCCCATTTTACAGATGAGGTAATTGAGGCAAAGAGAAGTGAAGTGACTTACCCAAGGCCACACGAATAAATGAATGGCGGAGCCAGGATTATAACCCATGACCTTTTGACTCCCAGGTCAATGCTCTAGCTACTACACCACGCTGCTTCTCTGCATTCCTGGGACAAACTAGGGGGCCCATTTTGCAGAGGAAGAAACTGAGGCACTGGGAGGTTAAGGGACTTGTCCAGGTCACACAGCAGACAAGGGATGGAACTCGTACTATATTCCGGGTCTCCTGGTCACCAATCCCGTGTTCCTTATATGGATGCATTTTGAGCTCTGCATGGAACAAGGAGGGACCAGATCTGCCTTTAATTACCTTGTATTTATCCCAGTGTGATGGTGATGGCCTATCCATCGCAAATGACAGGAGAGCTATCCGGATGAGAATTCGGGATTGAGATGGTACATGAAGAAATCGATTTTAGTCACGGTTCGTCCAGTGTTGGTTCTCCTAACTTAATGGACTGTACCGGCCATTATTTTAGTGAAGCGACGCAATAGCCTGGGAAATCTGCAGGCTTCGGTCCATATCTAAACTCTTCCATTAAGGAATTCTGTGGTCATTTGAAAGTCAATCTGCCTTCCGAGGTCTTTTTTTCAACCAGAGGAGAAATGTGACTACCAATCCACTTTAGAATAGTATGCCATTGTGGAAAGAGCACGAGACTAGAAGTCAGAAGTCACAAATTTAAATCTCAACTCCACCACAGGCCTGCTGTGTGACCTCGGGGGAGTCACTTAACTTCTCTAGGTCTCAGTTTCCTCATCTGTAAAACTGGGATAAGATAGATTCTAAGTCCCAGACGGGACAGGGATTGTTTCTGATTTCATACTCTTGTACCTATCCCAGCACTTAGCCCATAAGTGAGTGCATAACAAACACCATAATAATTATTGTTTGGGAAGCTGGAGAATAAAAAATGTAGCGTTAAATAAATGCTCCATGAATAAATTATGTCCTCCACCTACTTTCAAGGTCAGATCCAGCATCCTCATTGGTATATTTAATTTTAACACTAGCCACTGTTTGGGGAGATTATTCAAAGAAAAAAAAAAGATCAATACAACAAGCTGCAATTTGTTCATTTTACTACTGGCTGTGGTTTCACTAAAAACTGGCTCTAGTCCAAGAAAAGCAGTTTTGACCCCGGTGAGAGAGAAAGTTGTTTTTCAATGAGATAGATGCCCTTAACAGTTTGCCATTAGCACTTAGCTTTTAGGGAACTCAGAATTTGCTCAGTCTGCAGAGAGAAGAAAAATAAAAGTCATTGGGTTCGGATAATGATCTCACTGTTGTTTACATCAGGTAGATTTTTAGACTTCTCTAGTAGTGATGAATTACTCTAGGTGAAACCAGGTTTAATAGGGATGACGAGAAAATAAACACTGTCCAAGTTTGGGAGTACCCATGGAAACCTATACGTAGTTAGGGAAGACTTTTGAGCTCTGTTAAATTTAATCACGACTATTTTTATTCCTGTTTAGAATATCTTCCTTCTCTTGAGAAACATTTCTCTCCAAAAGTAAGGGATGAAACATAGATCTTCATCTTTCTGATATTTAGAGGCCAAGTAGTGATGGAATTCAACTGCGTAAGGAGTAATAATACCGATAATAATAATAATAGTAACAAATGTGGTATTTGTTAAGCATTTACTACGTGCCAGATACTGTGCTAATCCCGACTCTGCCTCTTGTCTGCTGTGTAACCTTGGGACAAGCCACTTCACTTCTCTGGGCTTCAGTTACCCTCATCTGTAAAATGTGAGCCCCACGTGGGACAACCTATCTTGTATCTACACCAGCACTTAGAACAGTGCTTGGTACAGAGTAAGTGCTTAACAACTGCCATCATTATTATTACAAGCAAATTGAGTTGGACTCAATCCCGGTCCCACATGGAGCTCACGGTCTTAATCCCCATTTTACAGATGAGGGAACTGAGGCACAGAGAAGTGAACTGACTTGGCCAAGGTGATACAGCAGACAAGTGACGGAACCAGGCTTAGACCGCATGACCTTGTGTCTCCCAGGCCCATGCCGCTCCTTCTACGGTTGTGCGTGAAACCGGCAGAGTTTCTTAAAAGGCGCTGCTTAGCCCGTGCTATTCATTCAAATGTATTTATTAAGCACGTTCTGTGTGCAGAGCACTGTACTAAGCACCTGTACTCACCGGGGGTGGACGGAAGGATGGCTGGCCCTGGGTATTCTCCGCCCTTGCCAAGTGTAGCCCCCGCGTCTCCCTGCACTGTCTGGGGTATGAATATTCCTCCCGTTAAAAGCCTGATTAGCGCAGATGCTGGCTAAGGGTGTTTCCATTTGCTTCGCTGCCTGCCTTGAGGAGGCTTATTGTTCTGCTATTACAAGCGGTGTTGGAAGAAACGATTGTGTGCACTAACTGCCTTGATCAGAGGGCGTGTGGGATAAAAGTTTTCCTTACCCTTGGACTCTGCAAGAATTCAACCTCCACATTATAAGACAAGTGGGTGTGCAATGGAAATACTACCCTAGGAAAAAGGAGTACATAGCACTGTACTAAGCACTTGGAAGAGTACAAAGCAACAATAAACAGTCTCATTCCCCGCCCATAACAAATTTACAGTCCAGAGGAAGGGAGACAGCCATCAGTACAAATAAATACAATTAAAGATATGTATATAAGTACTGGGCCTTTCTCTCCCGCTACAGTATAAATTCGTTGTGGTCAGGGAATGTGTCACTTTTTGTTTCGTACTTCCCAAGCAATTAATAGGGTGTATTACACCCCATGAGTACTTAAATACTGTTGTTACTTCTATGAAAGCAGAGCATAAGATTTTACTTCACGCTTTTTAAGTTTTGGAGTTTTGAAACCACTATTTTTGCCTGGATTTGGGGCACGGAAAACAGGAAAAGGTCCACCTGCAAAATTAATCATTATTTTTTCCAGAGCCACCATGAGACTTAAACAATAGGGGATGACAATAGAACACCCCCTGCTACTCCTACTGTAAGCCCGTCAAACGGCAGGGACCGTCTCTATCGGTTGCCGACTTGTTCATCCCAAGCGCTTAGTACAGTGCTCTGCACATAGTAAGCGCTCAATAAATACTACTGAATGAATACTCCTAAGAAGTTGTCTGGGACCAGGGTAGAAAAGTGTCTGATAATTGCTCTATTCATGTGGCACCTTTCCCTCCTAGTAACCGAGCAACAATTTATCTCTAAAAAGGAGCGCAAAGTGAAACTTTGAGAATGGGAGAAGATTGGATCTTCAAAGAGACTGGAGGCTGTTTACACAAGCTACCTCCCACTCCTTGTTAGCATTTCAAGCCTTTATTACTAATTGCAGGAACATTTCCTGTGGCAGACTTGGAAAGGGGATTTCTATGAAATTGCGAAGCAGCATGGCTTAGTGGTGAGAATGTGGGTCCCGGAGTCAGAAGGACCTGGGTTCTAATCTCAGCTCCGCCACTTGCCAGCTGTATGACCTTGTGCAAGACACTTAACTTCTCTGTGCTTCAGTTACCTCCTCTGTAAAATGGAGGATTAATTCTGTGAGCCCCATGAGGGACATGGACTGTGTCCAACCTGATTAGCTTGTATCTACCCCAGTGCTTAGTACAGTCCCTGCAGCACGGTAAGCGCTTAACAAAAAGAAGAAGGAAAAAAGAACTGGATTGGAAGGAAGGTCATTGAGATCCATTTTTTCCTTCAATGCTTGCTTCATCTTTGGTACCTCCAGTCTTGGACTCACTCTATAAATGATGTCTAGAGAACAGGAGGCTTGAGGAGACTGGATTTTAGATTCTGATCTACGGCCAGATTGTCTCCAATCAATTAATGGGATTTGTTGAGCATCTTCTGGATGCAAAGCACTGTACTTGGCACTTGGAGGAATACAACAGAGTTGGAAGTCATATTTCTTGCCCACAGTGAGCTTACAGTCTAGCGGGGGAGGTAGACATTGATATAAACAAATAATAGACGTGTACATAACTACTGTGGGGCTGGGGGTGGTGGTTATCAAGTGCTTTAAGGGCGTCCAGGGCTCTAGAAGTGAGAACTATTTGGGTCTGGGATGGTATCCTCCTCTAAACTGTAAGCTTGTTGTGTGAAGGGACCGTTACTGTTGTGTGGTACTGTCCCAAGTGCGTAGTACAGCTCTGTGCACACAGTAAATATGACGGATTGAATATCTATCACCAGTCACCACATTCCCTGGCTACCTGCTCCTCTTCAATCCTGATGTCAGAGAAGCTATTGCTAGATGTCGGGAACTAGCCTCCAAATTCCTAGTCACGGATGTAAAATGTAGGTCTGCCGGGTTCTCTTGGTCCCATTTGAAAATAATGACATGTCTATCTGTCCCTTCACTAGACACCGGATCTCATCCTCCTCGGTACATAGTCACGGACGGCTAAAGTCGGCCCGGGCTGAGTGGTGAGGTAAATGGACAAATTTACCACTTAGATTTTCCATCGCTCTCTCTTTCAACTCCAAAATGCAGGCATAATAGTAATAATAATTGTGGTGTTTGTTAAGTGCTTACTAGGCACCAAGCACTGTACTAAGCACTGGGGCGGATGCAAGATAAAGTTGAATATGGTCCCTGTCCCAGATGGGGCTCCCAGTATAAATAGGAAGGAGAACAGGCATCGAATCCTCATTCTACAGATGAGAGAACCGAGGCCCAGAGAAGTTAAGTGTCCTGCCCAAGGTCACACAGGCAGGCAAGTGGCAGAGCTGCTGTTAGAATCCAGGTCCTCTGACTAACAGGCCTGTGCTCTTTCAACTAGGCCATGCTGCTTCTTAAACGATACATATCTGGTTCCTCTCAGAGAATGGATGCCGACAGTCAGGTATGAAAACGAAATCCATTTATTGAACCCCCAAATAAAGAGCCTATGAAGCTTGGGGCAGGATTATGGAGGAGGCAAGAGAAACGTTCGGCTGGGTGCAGGAGGGAGGGCAAAGAAAGAAATATCACCCAGCAGCAGAGGGAACAAATAAGCAGGACTGCAGTAGTCTTCAAGAGAGACAGCTAACCGGGGCTAAATAATTCATATCTCTTGCTCTGGCTTGGAAATGAGAATCGGCAACAGATTGACTAAAGTTGCAATACTCCCCTGGGCTCTTGATCTCCAGGATACTGTTGAATCAAAAAATGTGATCTCGGGAAGCCAAGTTATCTGCTTGGAAACTTTGTAAAAGTTGCTTGACTAGCAACAAGAGTAAAGGGCGGGCAGATGACACTGCTCTATAATCCATTGTTACACTGTAACAAGCAGTGTGCATCAGTAAGTAAAGAACAGTCAATTAACAAGGACTCAAGCAGGACAGGTTTTATTTTTTTTTTTCTCCCTTAAATGTACTTAATTAGTGTGGCTCATCCTCTGGGGGGAGGAAATAATGAGGCCATAACAACCCTCTCCTCTGAATACTAATAAGACTGTTGAAAGGCAACAAATTACTACATGTGTAACAAATCCCTCCCGTTCTATGCCACGTTGTAGGCGAGAATCTGGTCACAGATGCACTTCCATTTAGAAATTTTAAAAGATAAACTTGATTTTCTAATGCAAAAATTCATCAGCTCTTAACAGAAAACCAGGGCTTTTATAGCAGCGAGATAGTCCCCGTATATGAAGTAGAACAACCTTTCCAAATCCAATTTCAAGAGGTTTCTATACAGTCCAGTTCAAAACTGCAGATGCAATTCTCCTATCGATCAATAGGATTTATTGAATGCTTGATTTGCGCAGAGCGCTGTATAAAGTGCTTGTGAGAGAACAAACATGGTCCCTACCCACAAGGAGCTTACAGTCTAGAGGGGAAGATGGACAGCAGGAACATGTCTGCTAACTCTATTGCACTGAACTCTCCCCAGCATTTAGTACAGTGCTCTACATGTGGCAAGCATTCAATACAGATTATTGATTTATTTAAAAAAAATATGGACAGGTCCACGAGGGCTACGGGGCTGAGGGTGGGGTGGATAGCTAGTGCTTAAGGGGCGCAAATCCAAGGGCCAGGGCAACACAGAAAGGAGAGGGAATGGGGGAAATGAGAGCTTAATCAGGGAAGGCCTCTTGGAGGAGATGTAATTTTAATAAAGCTTTGAAAGTGGGGAGAGCGGAGGACTGCCTGATACAAAGCGGGGCGGGGGGAGAGTTCCAGGCCAGAGGGAGGATACAGGCAAGGGGCAGTGGTGAGATAGACAAGACTGAGGTACAGTGAATAGATTGGCTGCATGACTCTTGTATTGTACTCGCCCCAGCACTTAATACAGTGTTCTACACACAGTATCTGGTCAATAAATATCACGGATTCATAGATGATGTGATAGATATTCAGAGAGAACTAGATGAAGACCCTACTTAAGAATAATAATAATAATAACTGTGGTATTTATTAAGTGCCTACTAGGTTACCCCACTGTGTTCTAAGCAATGAGATACATATAAGGTAATTGGGTGGGACACAGTCTCTGTTCCACATAGGGCTCACAGTCGTAATCCACATTTTACAGATGAGGGAACTGGGGCACAGAGAAGTTAAGTCACTTGCCCCAAGTCACATAACAGAGAAGTGGCAAAGGTAGGATTAGAACCCAGGTCCTTCTGATTCCCAGACCCATACTCTATCCACAAGGTGGTTGCTTATCTACTCGTCCAACTAGTCGAAGCAGCGTGGCTAGCGGAGAGGGCACGGGCCTGGGAGTTAGAAGATTCGGGTTCTAGTCCTGGCTCTGCCCCATGAAGCAGCGTGGCTTAGTGGCAAGAGCACGGGCGTGGGAGTCAGAGGTCTCGGGTTCTAATCCCGTCTCCTTCACTTGTCGACTGTGTGACTCTGGCCAAGTCACTTAACTTCTCTGTGCCTCAGTTACCTCATCTGTAAAATGGGGATCGAGACTGTGAGCCCCAGGTGGGCCAACCTGATTACCTTATACCTACCCCATTGCTTAGAACAGTGCTTGACACATAGTAGGTGCTTAACACATACTATCATTACTATTATTATTATTTTTATGTCTGCTATGTGACCTCGGGCAAGTCACTTTACTCCTCTGAGCCTCAGTCCCTTCCTTTGTAAAATGGGGTTGTTTTCCCTCCTAATTAGACAGGTATTTCCATGTGGGACAAGGACTGAGTCTAACCCAGTTATCTTGCATCTAGATATTCCAGTGCTTATACGGTTCTTTACACAGAAGTGCTTAATACCACTATTATTTATTTTCACAATTCCAAAAAGACAACATAATTTGTTGGACAGAATTTACTCCTCACAGATTCATCCTGGTTTCCCCTAAAACACTGTGTTCTCCTAGACAGTTATTCATTAGTCAATCATATTTACTGTTGACTCTGTGCAGGGCACCGTACTAAGCACTGAGGAGAGTAAAATATAATAGAGTCGGTAGACAAATTCCCTGCCCACAAGGAGCTTACAGTCTAGAGGGGGAGATAGACATGAGTATAGTGTACGTAAGGACTGTGGGGCTGAGGGGGGAGTTGAATAAAGGGTGCCGATCCAAGTATAAGGGTGATGCAAGTTACAAGTTGATAACTACAATATCTACCTACGCATCTGTCTGGAGGTGACCCAACTTATTGTAAGGAGTTTCCCCCGCCATCTCTCTCAGGTGAGCGTATGTATTTCCGTTCCTAACCCTCACAGACTCCTCCTGTCCAAAGAGATGATTTCTAGTATCTCCGTGATAAGAAACTGTCATTCCATCTATACCCTTAGGATGGCTGGCATCAGGCCCTGCTTTATTTAAATGGCATCCTTTAAAAAAGAAAGTCCGCCTCAACTGTTTCTCTCCTTATTTTAGTTCAGCTTCCTATCCTTTCATGTTCACTGGGATTTAGCCTAATCAGCTGTTTCCTTCTGATTTCTTTTTTTTGGTAAAGAAGCAAAAATATATGAATAGGTTTCTGAAAATGCAGAGGTCACATTGGCACTTCAGGTGTACTGGGTGAGGACAATTTCCCTGGTCCTCTTTTGTACAAATGTTGGTATTTATTAATAATGTTGGTATTTATTAAGCGCTTACTATGTGCCGAGCACTGTTCTAAGCGCTGGGGTAGACACAGGGGAATCAGGTTGTCCCACGTGGGGCTCACAGTCTTAATCCCCATTTTACAGATGAGGGAACTGAGGCACAGAGAAGTTAAGTGACTTGCCCACAGTCACACAGCCGACAAGTGGCAGAGCTGGGATTCGAACTCATGAGCCTTGACTCCGAAGCCCGTGCTCTTTCCACTGAGCCACGCTGCTTCTCCGGAAGCACATGGAATGGAAACACACATACACATTTGTTTTAAGTATATAATACACACACACACACGCACACATAATTTTACCCAAATCATTTGATTGCTCACTGCCTCATCTTCCCTTCTATAATAGACCTAAAATTTTGAACTCTACAGTAGAAGGAACGGTTTTCCCCTCTTTCGAGTTTACCACTTGCCCTTCGATTCTCGAGGTCTTGGCTTAGCCACGGTACCCCTGTTACCCTTCCTTTCCTTCCATTAGCATGGTCTGTTCCTGAGTCTGCAGACTACCCTTTTGGAGATCAGCCAGCTGTCTTAAAGTTCTCTACCTCAGGAACAACCCAATCGAATACAGTCTACATGGCCTTAATTCAAATTTGCAGACGAAAGATCAAGGGAACAGTGGACCTGAGCAAGCCCTTAGGTCGGAAGATTGAGAAGCCAAATGCGAATAGCTGAGGAAATAGAGCATCTTAAAGCTGGATTCAATTAAATCACCGGGGCATCGCGGCATACATCATGGAAATCCTTAAGGACATGACAGATATTATTGCATACCCAGTAGCTATTATATCTTGGAAATCGCTGTGTTCTCAAAATGGACTTCTTGTACTTGTCTTTAAGAAGCAGAAAAAGGGCCACGCTGGGGCGATGTTAGATGGATACCTGGGGAGATTCAAGAACAGACCTATTTGCAGACCCCCAGAAAGGCCGAGGATTTGGGATGAGGTTCTCCCGTTGAGAATGATGGGTGAGTTCGGTCCTGAGGTTTCGGGATGGAGAAACTGCACAGGGAAATGGAACGATCCATTGGTTTGAGGGGACACCATTATCCCGCTCTCGTCCTGCCGGTACTGGTCCCGCTCCTGTCAGTCGGCCCATCGAATTCACTGGGTGCTTACTCTATGCAGAGCATTGTATGAAACGTTTGGGACAATACAATGTAGTAATCAACCGACACATTCCCCGCTCACAACGAGCTTACAATCTAGAGGGGAAGACAGACATTAATATAAATAAATTACAGATATATAGAGTGGGGTGGGGCTGGGAGGGAGGGTGAATAAAGGGAGCAAGTCAGGGCGATGCAGAAGGGAGTGGAAGAGCTTGGGTTCAGAATGCCATAAGCGGAAAGGTGGGCAGGGATGCAGCGCATTACGCCAGCACATGTGGTTTCCACCAACATCAGTAAGTTGGAGACCAACCTGGAATGGAAACCCTCCTTTCCCGATTCTCGGAGCCACGCTCTGTCCTTAGGATCAACACCAGGTTTAGGAAGCAAATAGCGTAGTTTCGTGAAGACCAAATCTTGCCAGACCTACTCGGTCTCTTTCTAAGCTTTGACTGTCTCGTGCCGTCGAGTCGTTTCCGGCCCATAGCGACACCACGGACACATCTCTCCCAGAACGCCCCGCTCTCCGCCCGCAATTGTTCTGGTAGCGTATCCATAGAGTTTTCTTGGTAAAAACATGGAAGTAGTTTACCATCGCTGCTTTCCGCGTAGTAAACTCAAGTCTCTGCCCTCGATTCTCTCCCATGCCACTGCTGCCCAGCATGGATGAGTTTGTAGCAGATCGCTTTCCACTCGCTAGCCACTGCCCAAAAAGACCGGAGCGGGTCTTTCTGTGCTACTCTTTCATATTGTCCGAGCGTCTACCGGGCCCAAAGCATTGAATGAGACACTTGGGAAGAAAAAAGGAAGCGGGAAGTCTTTGTGGGCCATGGACTGCCACCTTAATTCACTGTATTGTATGTCTCCTTATCACTTAAAGTCAATGGGACATTTATTGAGCACTTAGTATGTGCAAAGTATGTGCACTGTACTAACTGTTTGGGAAAGTAATAATAATAATAATGTTGGTATTTTTTAAGCGCTTACTATGTGCAGAGCACCGTTCTAAGCGCTGGGGGAGATACAGGCTAATCAGGTTGTCCCACGTGAGGCTCACAATCTTAATTCCCATTTTAAAGATGAGGGAACTGAGGCACAGAGAAGTGAAGTGACTTGCCCACAGTCACACAGCTGACAAGTGGCAGAGCCGGGATTCAAACCCATGACCTCTGACTCCCAAGCCCAGGCTCTTTTCACTGAGCCACGCTGCTTCTCTAAATATTACTACCAGGAGTGGGATACCACATACAACAAAGTATAACATAATAGAGTTGGTAGTTTGATCTCTATGTGGGGAAGCATTGTGGCCTAGTGAAAAAGACCATGAGCCTGGAAGTCGGAGGACCTGGGTTCTAATTCTGGCTCCACCGCTTACCTGATGTGAGATGTTTGGCAAATGGCTTAACTTCTGTGTGCCTCAGTTTTCTCATCTGTAAATGGGGATAAAATCTTACTCCTTTCTTGGATCGTGAGCCCCATGTGGGATAGAGACTGTGTCCAGCCTGATTGTCTTGTAGCTATTATAGTGCCTAGTACAGTACTTGACACGTAGTCAGGGCTTAATGAATGCATAATTACAATTAGGATGATTATTAAGGGGCTTACAATCTACAGAGACAGTAAAATAAATAACAGAGAGTAAGTGAATATAATGATGAAGTATCCAAAAAAAGGCCCTACCCCCCAAGAAGCTCACAGTTTAGTGGAAAACGGCTAAATATGAAAGTTGTTAAATATACAATTGGCAAAACCGCATATAAAAATGCTCCCTCTATTTGTAAATAGTTTGAATCTTTCTCTCCCATTACACTGTAAGCACCTCATTCAGAGGGAACATTTGTTTTCCTTCCGTTGAACTTTCCCAAGTGCTAGTTACTCAGTAGGTGGTCCATAAATACCACTGACTAACCAATCATGCAAACGTTAAAAAAAAGTGTTAACAATTAAACAGATGATGCATATGTGTGCTAAAGTAATCACTGGTAGAGTGACATCATTAACAGTAATTATGTATTTATTGCTACGCCCTAAAGTTTGGAGTAGAGACAAGGTAATGAGATCTGACAGAGACACCGTACCACCCCGGGTCCAAAATTCAGTCCTCATCATACAGATGCAAAAACCGAGGACCAGAAAGTTTAACTGACCTGCCCAAGGCCACATAGTAGGCAAATTACAGAACTGGGACTCAAGCCCAATTCTCCTAACTTCTCATCTCATGTTCTTTCCACTAAGCATCCTATCTCTTGGGGGATTAATGCATGTTTCTTGGAGATGTTGACTATTTAGTGTCCTTGCAGGTGTCGTGGGAAGGACATAATCTGATGGACTAGAAGGAGGAAGGCATTCCATAAAGCAGGAGACAGTGGCGTGGTAATGGAGATATAGATAGAACAGCATTTTGAAGGAGTAAAAGATGTAAACCAGGGCAGAGCCGAAGAAAGCATATAAGTAAGAGCGAGGAAGTCGACGGAGAACCTTAAAGCTAACGGTTAGGCATTTGCTGTTTGCAAAAAAAGTTTCAGGCCATGGTGACAATGCAGAACATATGTGATCTTCTTAAAATTCAGTGATGCTTTAAGATTTCATTCCACGCCATTATCAATCAGTTAGGTTGACACACTTTAGATGGGAAAGGTCCAGACAAAGTAACAGACAAAGGTTTGGGGGTTTAGTTAGCTAGCATCTAGGAAAGATGGGAATGAAATTCCAATTGCCTTAATCGTTTGGGAAAAATGATCTATTAATGGGGGAAAATTCAAATAGGGTATGACCATTCATTCATTCATTCAATCACATTCACTGAGCACTTACTGTGTGCACAGCACTATACTAAGTGTATGGGAAAGTATAGTACAACAATAGAGAAGCAGCATGGTCTAGTGGGTAGAACACGGGCCCGGGAATCTGAAGGACCTGGGTTTTAATTTCGGCTCTGCCACTTGTCTGCTGTGTGACCTTGGGCAAGTCATTTCACTCCAGTGTGCCTCAGTTACCTCATCAGTAACATGAAGATTAAGATTGTGAGCCCATGTGAGACATGGATTGTGTTCCAACTGATTAATAATAATAACGTTGGTATTTGTTAAGCGCTTACTATGTGCAGAGCACTGTTCTAAGCGCTGGGGTAGATACGGGGGAATCAGGTTGTCCCACCTGAGGCTCACAATCTTAATTCCCATTTTACAGAGGAGGTCACTGAGGCACAGAGACGTGAAGTGACTTGCCCCCAGTCACACAGCTGACAAGTGGTGGAGCCGGCATTTGAACCCATGACCTCTGACTCCCAAGTCCGGGCTCTTTCCACTGAGCCACGCTGCTTCTCATAGATTAGCTTGCAAATTAACTTGTATCTATTCCAGCAAAGACCAGTAGTATGTTTTTAGAGGGACTGGGGGCGGTGGGGCTGTGGGCTGGTGGAGGAGCACAAATACAGGTGGAGAAAAGCTTAGCTAGGGAAATAGAGAGCAATGAGACCTATGGGGTAATAGGATGAAACACTGACATGTGTGTAAGTGACGACTAAATTAGGGCCTTAGTCTTTAAAGTGAAACCGTTCTCATCTTTTCCCGGTTTATTCCCATTTCTGCACAGTTAGCATCTCCTGGTTAACAATCTTCCCGGGCACAGAGTCTGGCTCGCTACCCCCCCGATGACAAGAGCAACTGGGTTCTGAGATCTCTTAGCACTAACGCCTTTCTATTGCGTGTATTGCTTTTGCTCCACGGAGGACCAGTCTGAAATCTACTGATGCCTTGGAAACAATACGCCCCCAAGCTTTCCCTTGTTCTCGAGGAAGCGGCGTGGAGGATGTCTGAGTTTCTAAATACAGCGCACTGAGCATATGGCAATCTCCAGGCCCTCCTTAGGAGGCTTTGAACTCTCTCTGGAGGTTTGGCGATCAGTGGTCTGCCACGGGCATCCATTAGCGATATAAGCCCGGTCAAGGAAACGGACTCTTTTGAATACGCAGTAGGCAGCTGGGCCTTCTCTGGGAATGGCTGCTAAACACTAATTAGTCATGGAGAAGTTAGCAAAGCAGCGAGGATACTGGAGACCCTAGATGGAAGGATGTGAGACGCTCAAGTCGTTATGAGAAATGCATCCTCTCTTTCACTCTCCATCTGCTCATTTATCAACCCTTTAGAGTGACAGCAATGCCCCAGGGGCTCAGAGTGGTGGGATGGATCTGATAAGCAAGAACTAATCTCTTTGATTGGAAAACGGCTTTTCCTTAACTGATCGGTTCCTAGGACATCAGCAAATTAGGTTAAGGCTGAAAAGATTCTTACATGAACTACTGTCCCCAAGGTAAGTTCATTAAGTTTTCATTCTATTAGCCCTTTCTTCCTCTTGAAAATACTTTTAGATCTTTTCCAGTTTGGGATATTTTGTTAGCTTTAATAAGTTATTTTCCTGAATTCCCGGCCGGAAAAAAAAGAGAAGAAATTCCACAGTCCATCTACCCTGATGGCAGCTTATCTAATAACCTGTCTGATGAGTAGATTCTTTTGAAGTCAATTGATAATTTGAAAACAACCCTGTCAATAGACTGCATAATAAACTGTCTACTTAAATGATTGAGGTAGCTTTTCGGTAAACCTCACACTCTTTTACTGAGGCAGTTGCCCATCCTCATAGAGAAAACCAGTTCTACTTTATGAGCCGGCATCGAGACGCTTATCCTCATTTGTTCCAATAGACAATCCACGCAAGAACCAATCCCAAGTAGCTTGGTCTAGTGGATAGAGCACAGGCCTGGGAGTCAGAAAGACTGGATTCTAATCCCGGCTCTGCCACTTGTCTGCTGTGTGACTTTGGGTGAGTTACTTCCCTTCTCTCTGCTTCAGTTGCCGCATCTGTAAATGGGGATTAAGAATGTGAGCCCTTTGTGGGACATGGACCGTGTCCAACATCGTTCCTACCCCAGCACTTGGTACGGTGCCGGGCACATAGTAAGTGCTTAACAAATATCATTAAAAAAAAAAAAAGAGGGTGGTGTTTATTTTCAAGGCCCCTCAGCAGGCAGAGAGAATATCCTTTCTCTTTCCTACTTAATCCTCGAGACCCCTGTGGGACAGAGACCATATCCAGACTGATAAAGCTCCCCCAACGCTTACAACAGTGCTTAACACATAGTAAGCACTTAAGTACCATAAGCATTATTATTAATGTTCTTATTCCTCCATCTACTTCATCCTCCTACCCTTCCCCATTTCTCTACCAGAGATGGGTTTTTTGAGATGCCGCTCTAGAGTGATGCCACTTTAGCTATTATCCTGACCAATACTCTGTCGAGATTGCTAAATGCATACAATGGGATGCAGGGAAAGGCTTATGGAGCCTACGCATGGGAAAGTCGAGTAAATTAGAATTTAGAATTAGAGGAAATCACACCCAAGTAGAGAGGTGGGGTGAGGAGGGGAGCAGGGGAAGAGGAGGAGGAGAAAGCCCTAAAATAGAAAGGGGGAAAGAAAAGAATTAGCATAGCACTCTCTGCTACTCCTCCAGTAGAAGTACTAACGAGGAGAAAGACGTAACCAAGAGGACCGGATGGTAGACCAGAAGCCAAATCGGGAAATCCAAGGGACATGGAGATAAATAATCCAAAGAGGGGAGAAAAACACCTTAACACGCTTAAAATGCAAGATTAAAACACTGAAAATGGTGGGCAGGCCTACAGGAAAGATCAATCCATAAATGGCATTTATTGAGAACCTACTAGATGCAGAGCACTGTGCTAAGTGCTTGGCAGAGAACAGTGTAATAGAGTTGGCCGCCACGATCTATGCCCATGAGGACCTTAAGGACTAGAGTGGGAGGCAGTCGTTAAAATAAATTACAGATGGATATGTTCCTAAGTGCAGTGAGATGAGGGAGGGATGAATATCAAAGTGATTACGTGGTACAGACATAAGTGGGGTCTCGGATTAGGGAAGTGAGAGTTAGTCAGGGAAGGTCTCTTAGAGGAGCCAGGACTTTAGTAAGGCTCTGTAGATGGGGTATGTTGTGGTCTGCTGGTTACGAAGGGGAGGGAGTTCCAGGCCGTAGTTCCTGTCCCACATGGGGCTCACAGCCTCAGGAGTGAGTAGGATTTAATCTCCATTTTACAGAGGTGGTAACTGAGGCATAGAGAAGTTAAGAGACTTGCCCAAGGACACACAGCAGGTTAGAACCCAGGTCCCCTGACTCCCAGGCCTGTACTCTTTCCACCAGGCCACATTCCTTCTCGATACTTGGGGTTTGGGACTCATTTATAGTTTTATTTGCTTAGTTTCTTTGAAGTTCTGGATTTCTTCTGGTTTTCTTAAACTCCTAGTTGCAAATAATGATATTAAATTGTATTCACTTGTTCTGCCCTCATCGACTCTTATTTGCTGAGAACAATTTGTTACCGTCTATCGGGTATGTTCAATTAAATCTCCCAGGAATTCCCAACAGGATCCATTGCCAATATCATTTGCCCAGTGAAAGGACCGACATGACACTGAATCAGAGAGGGATTTTTCCTATCTTCTCTCCCTCTAGGACTTTGGCCTATGCCCCCACTTACACAAAGGGGACAATCCATTAATCACTCTCATGAAGTAAGGGAAATTCAAGTAACTAAATGCTTGGAGGAAAAGTTACATCAAGAGCACATTCAAATAAACTCACATCCTTGGCTTCCGCGGTCCATTACCAAGGTTAAAACAACACCAAGCAACTCAGGTTCGAAAATGTGAGTAAAATATGTTTATTCATTTGCATGATGTGGTTTTCAATTATGCTATAACTGAGATTTAAATGGTATACCTATCCACTGTTTCACGATGCACACCGTCCTTTAGAAGTTTGCACAATAATGAGCTTTTTATGTCAGGGAGTTAATTTACTCTAAACAGTTAATGTTTCTACGACTTGGCTCTTGAACTTTGTACTTATTATTCTAAGCAGGGCAGTGAGAAGCATAGTAAAATCACTCCATGAAACTACAAAAGTGGAGTGTAGATACAGATTAAGTAAATGCACCAAACTGTGTAACAGCTATAAACTGGGCATATATATTCCTTTTATAAAAGGAACTGAAGTAATAGTACGATAATCATTAAATCATGTATATTTATGGGGTACCTAAAACAGCTTTATGAATATTATCTATTCCTAATAAAATAGACTTTTGCTTTAGAGGGTGACCGCCACTCACTGTGATTTAATAAATGTAAATCTCTTCCCTGTCTCGTGAGGTCATGACAGCAGATACTTTTGATGAGCTATAAATGCTAAACTCATTTGAGGTGAAAGAATAAATAGGATTCAAAAGTTTCCTTTACAAAACTAAGGGCTTGGAGATTTTGCTTATTGAGTATTTTCTCTGAAGTATTAGGCCTCTGTTTGCAGGTTCAAGTAGTATATAGATAAAGCCAAGAATAGTTAGTTTCATAACAGTTTATTAAAAGGGAAAGTCTGGCCAACTATAGATTCCAAAGGGACCCTCCCCTTGGAGAGAGGAGAGGCATTTATATAATCCCGGAGAAACCAATTTTCCTCCATCAACATTATGACTCAAGGGCAAACTCCCTCCAAACAAATTTACAACCTTTTTCCTAATACATTTTTAATGCTCATCAATAAAGGAAGGAGAGCTTGTGGTTGTATTCTTCTACCCTCCAAGGAAAAAAAAATAGAAGATTAAATTAATTTGCAGGTCTGAGTTGGGAATGAGGTTATTTTTCATTGCTTTGGGAGCCCAGGGGTGGAGTCCCTTTCTTCCCTGCTGCCCTGCCTCCAAGACTGCAGAAGACACACCAGGGCTCTAAATGAAGGATTTAGAGCCAAAAGAGTGTTTGGGAATTTTATTTTTTCCACTTCTAATCCTTAATTCATTTTATTAGGTGTGCCTTAGATCCTGGTAAATACAGTTTTAGGTGTTGTACAAATATGCTTTAATTAGCAGTCCTTTAAAAAGACTTACATCTGGCCTGGATTTTTAGACACCAAAGTAAAAAGAGAGCACAAACAAAAATATGGCACAACAAGGTCACGGGATTCTAATCTTTCTCTGCTAGACACAAAAGCTAAAAGAACCACAGTGTTAAAAGAAATACAATCTAAATTACGTTTAGACATCCCCAGTCTTATGTTCAAACCATTAAGCCTGCAATGGTGTTCTAAGTCATTGATTTTATTTCTATCAGAAAGGGAAAACAAAATAAAGTACAGGGAGGACAGTATCCATCTAGAGGGGTTATGCTTACTGATCCCCTATTAAAAAGCCTGGATTCTGATTAGTTATTGGTCACTGAGGTGATTCTCACAGAGAGTGATGGTGATGGCAAAATTTCAAGTTGCAGCGGATGCCGTTATCTATGCCCATCTCATTTATGGAATATGGGGACTCCCTTAGAAAGTTGGGATACATCCTGGATCCTTCCCTCACCCCCAGTAAAAATCTTCTAATGTCATCCTTGAGTAACCCTGTGTCTGAGAAAGAAAAACAGATGTCTCTCCGTTTGGCCACTGTGAATTCACTCTCTCTGGTGAAATTCAGGACCATCTTTAATTTCTAAGGGACCTCTCTCCCCACAAATGGGAGAGTCTTCCATAATCATTAAATTAGGAAAGGTCATTCATTAGAGGGCAGGGAATGTGTGCTCCACTTCTGGAATCCTCGATCAGCTCGCCCCCTCCTATCTTACCTTGCTGATTTCCTATCACCACCCAGCCTGTGGGATTTGCTGCTCCAGCGTCTCTTGATCTCATTTATTTACCCTATTACCCTATCTATTTTGGTAATGAGAGGTACATCCCCTCGATTCTATTTATTGCTATTGTTTTTGTCTGTCTCCCCCGATTAGACTGTAAGCCCGTCAATGGGCAGGGATTGTCTATCTGTTGCCGAATTGCACGTTCCAGCGCTTAGTACAGTGCTCTGCACATAGTAAGCGCTCAATAAATACTATTGAATGAATTAATGAATTTATCTCACCGCCAACAATTTATCTCACCGCCAACTCCTTGCCCACATCCACCCTCTGGCCTGGATCTCCCTCCCCGTTCATATCCGACAGAGCACTGTTCTCCCTATCTCTAAAGCCTCATTAAAATCACATCTCCCTCCGGAGGCCTTCTCTGACTAAGCCTTCGTCTCCCCTACCCTCTCTCCCTTCTGCATCACCTGTGCACTTGAATTTCTACCCTTTAAGCACTTGATAGTCACCACCCCTCAGCGCCATAATACGATGAGCATCAAGTCTCTCTTCCCTTTTATAATGTAAGCTCCTAGTGGACAGGGAACATGTCTACCAACTCTGTTGCATTCTCCCAAGCACGTAGCATAGTGCTCCACACACAGTAAGGGCTCAATAAATACCACCGATTGATCAGCCCTCGGGCGATTCTCAGTACATACCGATGATGAACTGGTCAGCGAGAACAGCAGCAAAACTTGTTTCACTCCAACTCCACTGTCCCCCATGTCGCTATCAAGTAATTCAGTTGAAGGGAAAGGAAGAGAAAGGGATGATAAATTCAGAAATCAGGGGCAGCATTCCAAAGGCAATGAGAAGCAGCGTGGTCTAGCGGAAAGAGAATGGGTCTGGGAGTCAGAGGACCCGGGTTCTAATCCTGACTCTGCCAAATGCTTACTATGTGACCTTGGGCAAGTGACAACTTCTCTGGGCCTCACTTCTCCTGTTCTCCCTCTGCTTAAACTGTGAGCACCATGCAGGACAGGGACTGGGTCCAACCTAATTTACTTGCAGCTATTCCAGATGCAACCCCTGCCTTTCCCTCACCCAATTTGTAGACCGTTGATGAGAGTGGCGCTCAAATCCACTGTACTATTCTTTTGGGACTTCCTCGGAAATCCAGATGTGTCTATGGCCTCGGAACAGAAAGGTCTTCATGTGTCCTCTCAGCAGTAGGTCCTCATAAGGAAGTTTAAGTCAAGGTCTTAATATCCGCCCCCCCCCCACCCCTTACTTATGACCTTAAATATAATGAAGGAACTCAGAGTCCTTCCCAACTATTCTCTCATTCCTCCTCCCGAGAGGTGATGAGCAGCGTGCTATCTGTTATACTGGAGCTTGGAACTCGGTGATCAGAACCTAATCCAAGGTCAAACCGTCCCCTTTCCCCAGAACATCTTACGTTCTTCAGTTGGATTTAATTTCATCCAAAAGGAGTTCATTACTCTTAAGGTTGCCCTACTGGTGCATTAAGATGCTCTCGGTTTCCCTCTAGCAGCAATTCTCAGTTTTCCCTTGTTAGATAGTGATCCTCTCGTACTTTCTCCTCTTCTGACTGCTTTGCCATTTAGTGCTTTTCTATCAGCCCTGTGCAGTTAGCTGCCGAGACCGTTTTCCTAGACAGGTGTGCTTAACTCTGTGTTACCGCTGGAAGTCTCTTTTATAAATGCAGGGCATTCCTATGGGTCCCTGCAGGTGCGAGACCCTCGACAGGTTGGGTGGGATCTGAACACAACCTGTGGTGAGGGGAGTCTACATAGTTGTGGATGACCCCTTTATATAAAAGCGTAATAAGCCTTTATGGTTATGAATAAGGTGTCAAGGGTGATTTCTACACTGAAATGGGCTAGGCAGTAAAAAGACCCACACCTTGCACCTTAGGTTTATTTATTTTTTCAAGCTAGCCCACAGAGTACAGGCACAGACCCAGTTCTGAGCAGTCACAAGATGAGAAATCCGAAGATGCGGCACGCACGTATTGCTGACGCAGCTCAGGATCCCTGACTAAGGATCCCTCCCTGACTAAACCTTCTTTTTCTCTTCTCCCACTTCCTCATGCTCCTCCCTTGCGTTTGGATTTATTCCCTTTATTCACCTCTCCCTCAGCCCCACAACACTTATGTACATATGCATAATTCATTTATTTATACTAATGTCTGTTTCCCTGTCTAGACTGTAAACTTGCTGCGGGCACGGAACGTGTCTAACAGCTGTTAAATTGTACTCTCCCAAGAGCTTAATACAGTGCTCTACACACAGTAAATGCTTAATAAATACGATCGATCGATCCATGAGCCCCGCCCAGTGATATGCCCGTTTGCTGAAAGAAAGACAGGACCCACCCTCTCCCTTTTCTCCCCTTTCCTCTTCTCTGCCTCACCACTTTTCCATCAGTGACTTGCATGATGATTTTTCCACTTCAGCAAGAGCTCGGGAGGGAGGTATCCCAGGTTGGGCAGGAAAGGAAGCAGCGTGGTCTAGCGGATAGAGCACGGGCCTGGAAGTCAAAAGGAACTGGCTTCTAATCCTGGCTCCACCCCCTGTCTGCTCTGTGACCTTGGGCAAGTCACCTCACTTCTGTGCCTCAGTTACCTCATCTGTAATTTGCGGATTAAGACTCTGAGCCCCGCGTGGTACATGGATTGTGTCCAACCTGATTAGCTTATATCTACCCCAGCGCTTAGTGCAATATCTAGCACACAGTAAGCACTTAACAGAGACCATTAAAAAAAAGGGAGGGAGCTCTTTCTCCTGGCCCTCCTTTGATCACAGTGAGAGAAGCCACTACCCCATCAATCCCTGCTTATCATTCATGAACCACCACCCTGCTAGGCTGTATCTCCCCCTCCACTTCTGCCCTGCCCAGAGAGATAAGGAGGGAGGGACCGCTTGGTGAGGAAATGCTGCCTCTTCAGAAGCTGCAGGAAGTTAACAGGGAGGACAGAAGGCCGTACAGGGCAGATCTTGGACCCGAGCTAATAGAGAGGCCAGAAAAATTATGGCTCCGTCCTGAACCAGGCAAGGACCTTGGTGTAAGGACACTGGGTCGGAACGTGAGAATCTTGTCATAAGTCCCCTCTTATTTTCCTGCCCTGTTTCTATTGGGAATGGCAGGGGCGGCATTTGGCTCAAGCGGGATCCATGCGAGTCCCCTTGATCGGTGGGTCGGGTAGAGGGCGCCACGTGTAGATTGATGGGTTGGGTGGAGGAGGGCATTTGGGGGCATACAAGGATCAAGAGAGTCCCTAGAAATAGTAGCAGGGAAGGCCCACTGGGGAGGGATCTACAGCGTCATTTGCCTGGCTGGGTGGAGCACGGGCCTGGGAGTCAGAAGGACCTGGGTTCTAATCTCCCTCAGCCACTTGCCTGCTGTCTGACCTTGGGCAATAACTTCACTTCTCTGTGTCCCACTGATCTCATTTGTAAAATGGGGATTAGGATTGTGAGCTCCATCTGGGACAGGGACCGTGTCCAACCTGATTTGCTTGTATCCACCCCAGCGCTTAATACAGTGTCCGGCACATAGTAAGCATTCAATACCACAGTTATTATTATTACTGTAGTCGATATGTCAGGAACAGAAACATTTACATCCAAGTCTATTGGGCAACATGTCCCATAATATACCCACACTTTAGAGGAATGTATTAATACTTAATCTTAGTGTATAATAGTTAAACTGTAAGTCACATGTGGGACAGAGATTGTGTATAACCCGATTAACTTGTAGCTACCCTAGTGCTTTGCACATAATAAGCACTAAAATGCCACAATCTATCATATTTAAGCTCTTACTCTGTGCAGAGCACCGTACTAAGTGCTTGGGAGAGTACAGTATAAGAGGGTTAGTAGATACATTCCCTGTCCACGATGACTATTGCTATTATTATTATTATAAATGTACCTTGTAAAACCCTGGCCAGCAGCTCATGAGTCTTTCAGCTCATTATTTGACTGCTGGACTTTAATAACAGTGCTTCTATCTTAAAAACAAACAAAAAAATCCCCACAAATTTCCCTTAAAGAAGAATTATGAGTGAAAGCAATGGCTAGTGATTACAATTAAGAGGCTAGAGGATATTCATTATTGATTCTGTGAGTGACTGACCTGGCTCAACTCACTAACATTTCCGTGCTTCAGTGTTTCCAAGCACTAATAGAATCATAAAAAAAAAATACCTGTCATTTGAAATCTTTTGATAATGGGCTCAAAATAGAGTTCATGGCAAAATAATAATATTATCGAGACTCTTACATGATTTACGAGAGCACTGAAGTCCAGAGAAGCGGGGCGGCTTAGTGGATAGAGCACAAGCCTGGGAGTCAGAAAGACCTAGATTCTAATTCCAGCTCTGCCATTTTCCAGCTATGTGACTATGTGACCTTGGGCGAAACACTTAACATCTCTGTGCTTCAGTTACCTCATCTGTAAAATCAGATTAAGATTGTGACCACTTTATGAGACATGGACTGTGCCCAACCTGATTACTCTGTATCTACCTACTCTGTATCTACACCAGCACTTAGAAAAGTACCTAGTACATAGTAAGTGCTTAACAAACACCATTAAGAAAAAAAGGCCTGGTGGGCAAGTATTTCTCCGAGTATTTTGCTGTCTTTGAGATGCAACTAAATCTGTCATCTAAGAAATGATTTCCAAACCAAATGACCACAAGGTACCCATTCTAACTTTTATATGGTGGAGAAAGAGTAGGAATTTTCAAAAGGCATGCAATTCAGAAAGTGTTTCACCCTTTCTTAGTCTCTTTTATAGCTGATGTTTGCATTTATGAGGCTTTCCTGAGCAAAGAGAAATACTGCAACAAGAGTTCCACAAGGGACGCTGAGTCTTATTCCCTCACCCTAAAAACCCGAAGGTGTTACAAAGCTCACCAGCTGACCAGAGGGGACAAGAACTCTCCTCTGACCGGTCCCTTATTCTCTGCTCCTGAGGCCATAAAAGCTTCTACTTGCCTCCAGGGAGGAGGAAGAAAAATCACTCCTGAAGAGCTGCTGCTCCTGTCTTGCCCAACCTGCTTCCTGAAAGTCAAGCCATCAAGGGAACAGAAGCAGAGCAATAGCAATCCCGCTGCCAGCATCGTTACCCAAGCCCACCCACAAACGGTACTTGGTGACATCTTAAGCCATCTCTGGGAGGATTCTGTCCAGGCCCCTTGTGCTCAGGGCAAGAGAACTAGTGAATTCTCCTCTCTCATTCATGCACTTAAAATAATCCATCCTCCCCTTTGGGGAACAGAATTGAGCTTGATGCTCATGCTTTGGTTTGCATAATGTTTCTACACAAACTCAAATAAGCATCCAACAGGCATATTCGCTAGGATTTGCACCGTTACTATTTTCGATAGCGTTCAGTTGTAGTAGAAAAAGACAGATCCTCAAACCATTATGACATTATTTTTTTCTCCCGTTTTTCATACAGATATGTTTGGAAAATTTAAGGCATCAAATTTAAGTAACCAATAGGGTGGTAATTTCAGGCATATATTTACAGCATGATTTAATATTGGTACATTTAGGCTGTAACTAATACATTCAAATTATCCAAATGATGTAACATCCCCAGAATTCACTTCAGAATGTGAATTACTTAAATACCTTAGGCGATTGGCTACTGTATTTATTTTTGGACTTAAATGAGCAGAAATATTTTAGTTTCAAGTATATGTTTAGATATTAGGGGCCCTATTTAATACGGTTGTAAATTAACTTTCTAAAAATCTGAGATTTTGCAATATTATAGTATCCTATTTCTTCTTCTTTAGTCTTTACGGACTCGCGCTTTGCTATTCTTAGCATACTTAACTAGGGTAATGAGTATCACTAATGTCTGACAGGTGTTTAATGTTTAGGGAAAAAAAATTCCATATCGCAAGGTGTTCTTTTGCCATCTGATTTGGTCCTACACATGTTCCCAAAAGGCCATAGTTGTTTGCGATAAAAATAACTTTGCTCATAACCCTCTCTACTCAACCCCTTAGTCGTATGAGCAAGCAAAATATGGCGCACCGGGGGGGGGGGGGAGTGCAGTATTTAGAATTTAAAAAAAACCACAGCCAAGCATAAGTCAGTTTTATATTACATCTTTCAGCCAAGGGAAATAACCAGCTGTTCACGGCAACTATCGGACCAGGACCGGATTGAGGAATCTATGGCCTTGTTGGGGTCAGCTGGGTAAACTCAGGGCTGCCTGGGAAAGTCCTGGGCAGGGGCTAGATAGTGCAGTGGATAGAGTTTTGAGAAGTCAGAGTGACACGGCAGATGCAGACACTTCCATAAGTCTCTCTACTGACATGCCCACGCACGACCAAATGCCCCCCAGGGCAGGGCACTTGATGCCGTGGATGGATATGGCACTGGGTACTTTTATGATCTGATTTTTATTTTCAGCTTCCAAAGTCCTTCTTCCTCCTCAGTTCCATGGATCAGAAGCAGCATCTGTACGAACAGAGATTTTGGAGGGGCAAGTGGGTGTGGATTTTGGAGGCTGTGGGGCAAATGTGAGTGTGCGGAGGGATTTTGGAAGTCCCCCGGGAGAAACATTTAGGTTCGGGTGCTCTGGATGCAGTAGGGCGTCCACGACATCATTATCACGTTGCGTACCCTGATAACCAAGGGCTGCGTCAGCGGCTACCTGAATTCAGATTTAAAGCAGCTACTTGATTGCAAATTGAGAAGCAGCATGGGCTAGTGGAAAGAGCAAAGGGCTAGGAATCATAAGACCTGGGTTCTAATCCCAGTTCTGCCGCTTGTCTGTTGTGGTGACCTTGGGCAAGTCACAACTTCCTGTGCCTCAGTTTCCTCGTCTCATGAGCCCCAAATCGGACAGGGACTGAGTCCTGTATCTACTCCAGCGCTTAGTAAAGTGCTTGGCACACAACACGCAGTTAGGATTATTGGCACACGACAAATACCACAGTTATGATTATTACCCTTAAGTTGGTTCATTGAATATTTTCATCTAATAATACTTGTGTTTTCTGTTAAGTGCTTACTAAGTGCCCACCACTGTGTTAAGCACTGGGCAGAGACAACATAATCCTTTAAAAAGTAGAGACAGTGATTTTCTGGGCCTTAGAGATAATGTGTTCAATCTCAGAGGACTCAGAGTAACATTCTCCCATGTACACAGACATATTTATGCACACTTCCATTATCACTCAAGCAGCACTCAAAGAAAAAAAGGTCCGGAAGTCAACTGAGGTGCTCAAGGATTTGGTACCGGGCTCCACTTACAGCTGACACTCAGTGTAGACTACTGATTGCTGTTCTGACGCTTCAGAAATGCCTTCCAGTTGCTAGTTTAATGGTCTCCAGTTTGCATTTGCATTTTTTCTTCAGTACAACAATCATCCCACCTCCAGATCAGTGTTTAGCCCCATAAATAACTGTATGGTCCAGAGGAGAAACCTACGTGGAGAGTTTCTGTGAAGAGATTCAGGTTAGGATATGATGTTATCTTGGAATAATCATAACTCGGTGTGAAATCCAACCTGACTGGACCCCATCTGACCCAACTGCCAGTGAGGACCTGTGAAAGGGTAAGACGCATCACGCGGCGAGAGGAATGAGGCGGACGCACATACCTTAACATCCCTGACATTCATCCTCGTTCCTTCCTTCCCGACGAAGATGTCATCGATGTCCACAAGGATGTACCTGTCCAGGGACAGAGTGAGCTTCTTCCCCGACAGGAAGGAGACGGCATCAATGAAGATGAGCTTGTGTAGCCAGAAGTTCAGGTTGTTGCCAAAGAGGACTCTCTGAATCCTATCGTGAAGTCCCAGGTCATGGACTACGGTGGCGTGGAGAGCCCCTTTGGAGATGGGAGGGGACAGATTTTCTGGGGTCTTTACTTTGGCAAATATCACAGGTTGATAGGAGGAATGGTTAATGGGGAAAACTGTCCAGTCACTTCCGGGCAGAGGTCCTTTGTCGAGTTTAGAAGACTTGGTCACACGGAGCAGTGGGGAATAGGGGTTAATACAACCATCTTTAACTGCAAGGTTGCCGTGGACGGGAAATGGGAAGCCCTTTGGCTGGAAACCCTGCACGCTGTTCTCACCGGCCTTGTGAAATCCGATGATCCCCACACTATACTCAACGCAGTATTTATCGAGAAGGCTGCGATTCCAGGAGTCCATGTTCACGTACTTCAAAATATTCTCGTATATGATGAGGACGTATTTGCCCTTATTCTTGTCTATTAGGGCTGGAAGATCCCCTTTTCCGGACACGATCTCTATGTGATACCGGAAAGTGCTAGATTCCAGTATCATGATGATGTCTTGGCCAAGGGGCGAATACTGACTCTCCACAAACACCAGTATCACGGGGTCCGTCCTCAAGGGATCAAAAGGCTTCCCGGTCTTGGGCTCCATCGCTTTGTATGGTAGCAGCTGAAGCTCTCCACAATCCATCTCCAAAGACGTCTCAGACAGTTCATTTTCCTGTTTGTAGTCACGGTACAAGTAGTAAGCTGAAATAACAATGCTCACCATACAAAAAGTGGCGAGCAGGATAACTATCCTTTGAAAGTGTCTACGAAGTTTCATGATAAAACTCATGCTTTAAATTCGCACCAGGCCGCTCTGGGCGGCAGCAGCATAAAGAGAGTTCCTCGGCAACTCGTTCCGGCCGTATTAGCAGCTTATGTCACCATTGCCGCACATCCGTCTGTCTTCAAAGTTCACAGGAAGTGGAGTCTGAAAGGAAAACACATTTTTAAATGTTCTACTCCTACGTCTAAAATGTATTCCGCCCCGGTGGTCAGAGAGGAACTACCGGAGAGGGAAGAAAAAGCTGCTAATAGACGGTAAGGATCTTGGGCCGGAGGGAGGAAAGAACAGCCCTTGTCAACTACAACCTCTGAGTCCCACCCCCACCCCCACGGCCTGCCGAATGAGCAAGCTGACACCCCGACAGTCGACCCCGAAAGACCGGTCCTTCAACTCATTGGAGATGCTCCACAGGCAGGTTTGCCTCCGCTCTCCTTGGTGGACCAGGTTTCTGGGAATTGATCAGTAGAATTCGTTGAGTGCTTGTAGGCAGAACGTAATAATAATAATAACGTTGGTATTTGTTAAGCGCTTACTATATGCAGGGCACTGTTCTAAGCGCTGGGGGAGATACAGGGTAATCAGGCTGTCCCACATGAGGCTCCCAGTTAATCCCCATTTTACAGATGAGGGAACTGAGGCCCAGAGAAGTTAAGTGACTTGCCCCCAGTCACACTGCTGTACAAAGAACAACGTAGAACACTGTACAAAGAACTTGGGAGACGATGATTCACATGATCCCCGCTCTCAAAGTGTTTACAGTCTTGTGAGGGAGAAAGAAAAAAAAATATTTACAGACAGGAGAAAGGAAAGGTAGGGTGGGTGAGATATGTCCATAAGGGCTACGGGTGGTTGTTGGCGTTCACCAAGCACACAGAGCTGCTGTAATGATGAATATGTGTGGCCAGAAACTCGTTGCCAAAGAGGACTCTCTGAATCTCAACAGGAAGTTCCAGCAAAGGCATCCTTGGGGTGATGCTACTTCAGAAGGTCTAGGAGTTCAGGAAAGGCGGAAAGGCATGAGCAAGAGCTCAGCACTGAAAGAGACAAAGGAGAGGCACAGGGAGTCAGTTGGAGAGAAATGAAGATTGTGATCTGGGGTGTACTGGGAGGGGGAGAACTGTCGGTGATTTAAAGCCAACAGTCTGGATTTTTTTCATGACAAGAAATAGTAACTATTGAAGATTTGAGGAGAAGGGAAACATATACAGAATATTTTAGAAAACTTATCCAGGCAGCAGAATGAAATATTAACTGGAGAAGAGAAAGCCAAGTGAGGAGAGTGAGGGAGTAGCCAAGCCAGATAAAAACAAAAGCCTGGACGGCACAGTGGTTGTTTGGATGGAGAGGAAACGTTCAGTCCTGGAAATGTGGTGAAGAAGAAACTGACGGCATTAAGCAACAGACTGAAGCGGAGGCTGAAAGGGGGAAGAGCCAAGGATAACGTCGAGGTTTCAGGTAGGTTTGAGAAACTAAGAAGATAGCATTGGGGTGGTGATAACTGTGATGAGACAGTTAGGTGGAGGAGAGGAAGCTCACTTTTAGATATATTGAGACATTCTATTGATCTCCCACAGAGCACGTATGATTATCTTAGTTACGTCACATTAAAGAGGTTCATTTCATTAAGAAGGCCAAAATGTACTTGGATTCTTAGGTTTTCTCTAAACAAGCTAATGAATAATACTCTGGGTTATGCCTGCTTTCATTTCTAGCTTGTCTTGTTTATCCCGGTGGAATGTTTCAGACGGGACATCCGTGTAGTAAAACATTTGGGATTTCAGATTGTAGCGTTTCACATTTTCCTTCCCCATGTCAGATGCGAAAGGCAAGGCCCAGAGATTTCTATCTGTGATCATCTGGATCTGAGGGGAGCATTTGGTTCTGCCACAATGTCCACAAAGCATACTGGGAGCGCAACATAGTTACTTAGTTTCGGCTCCTGCCGTTTAAATTCACTGGGTCAGATTTCTCTCTCCAAGTAGAATGCACAATTTCCCGTGAAATCCAAAGGGCAAAAACAGTGCATATCCCTGAAGACGGGATTTGGCCCACTGTGCTTAAACAAGCATTACCAATGAGCGGAAGGAGTCACGCTAAGAGGCTGGGAGTTAACCTCTCAAAATGATGCTAGTCTTCAGAACGTGACCTCAATTCTACATTTGTGTATATATATATCTATATATATGTATATATATATATTGGCCCAAGCAATTAAAATAAAATAAAAAACCAAAAAACAATTCTTAAAGTCTGCACTCAGGCATCTTTTGACCCTGTAAGCAAATCAGGATAAGACCTGAAAGATCCAGCAATGATATCACTGGTCACAATATTTTTGATAGTTTGGCTTGAGATTTCCTCAAAAAGCCTGGAGCATCTAAGTTGGCCGTACCTAAATGCCAAGTATTATAGAATGGTGACAATTCAGTGCTCATGCTCCATTTTTCTTAGCTTCTATTACTTACTTTGAAGTTCTGAATTTTGAACAATTTTCCCCATCGACCTGTCTGCCTGTCCTCCCTCCCTCCCTCCCTCCTTCCACTTTGGTTTTGGGAGACTCCGGGTTAAGGGAATGGGTGATTGTAAGCTCCTTGAGGGCAAGGAGCCTATGTACCAACTCCATCTTATGGCACTCTCGCAAGTGCTTAGTTCAGTGTTCTAAAACGCAGCAAGAGTTCAATAAATACCACTGATTGAGTAAATCCCCCTACATCCTCTACCAGGCTTACACAGTGTAAGGGCTCAATAAGTGTTTTAGCAGAGAAGAGAGGAAGATGATTTGTAATCAATGAGAGTAACAGGAAATGAAGGTGGAGATAGTGAGGAGGGGAACTAGTGCATAAGCTGTGGCATATAGGAAACATTTAATCGGTATCAGAATTCTTAAGGAAGAGCGGGGAGTTAAATACCAAAGAGGATCTTGGAAAAGAAAGGAGTAGGGCCGGAAACTCTGGGGGAAAAGCAGGATAGGAGAAAATGGCATCGTGAGGAAAAAGGAATAACAGCGACACATGTTTTAGCTTTTGCAAGGGTGCCGGTCTCTACATCTAGAGTAGAAGCGAGAAGCATCCAGCGGTCTGACCGAGGAATCAAATCAATGGTATTTATGGAACATTTACTGTGTGCAGAGCACTGTATTAAGCACTCAGGTTCCTAAGTGTGGAACATTTCATGGTGCTGTCAACTGGGACTAAGCATTCAATAGTATTTATTGAGCGCTTACTATGTGCGGAGCACTGTACTAAGCACATCACTGCCTGCCTGCAGCCCTGAATACGAATTGCAGCAGGCAAACATCCTGCTAAGGGCTTTGTATTTGGGTCCTCAGTGGATTATCCAATGCCCAGGGTAATCATTAAGGGGTCACCTCTATCCAACGCTGACTTTTCTCTGCAAAGCTGGTGGGAAACAATACCGAGCCAATCTATTGCCAAAAAGTCTCACATAACCAGAATGTCCCTTTGCTGGACTTCATCCAAAGTATTTATTCCTGCCTCTGGGGGATTTCCTATTTATTTACTGTAAGCTCGTTATGGGCGAGGAATGTGGCTCACCAACTCTGTTACACTGCACTCTCCCAAGAATTTAGAACAGTCCTCTACTCATGGAAGAAAGTACATTTGACGATCTGGATTTGCCAAATATCAGGATTGTCCTTTCATACGTCTGCTCTGGGGTGAGAGAACACAGAGGGTCGAATGAGACACTTTCCTGCCCTTCTGGCTGAGATAGAGCTCAAATGATGCAGCTCGGTTGCCCCTGAGAGGCAACAGAGGCTTGCAATCAGGAAAAGGACGGCTTTCCTTGAGAAGTATCAAAATTATTACTCAGCAATTCAACTGTCAAATCAACAGCACTGCAGAGGACATTTGCAAGTGTACTGACTATATCATTTCAGCCACATCTACAGTGTAGCTAGGATTTACCATCAATAGTGCCCTACAAACACACCTGTATTTCCTGACAACCCAAGATTTAAGAGACTAGCAGTATCATTTGGGAACATGTTTGATGTGTTGCGCTGTATTGCACTGCACTTGGGAAGTACAGAAGAAGCAATATATTCCCTGCCCTCAGAGTAAAAGTCTTAGACCCTTCTTATGGAAACTACATTTGGATTTGCACCCTTTCTTCACTCCTCCCTCAGCCCCACAGCACTTGTGTGCATTTCTAGAATTTTATTTTTCTTAATGTCTGTAATTCCCCTCCAGACTACAAGATCACTGTGGGCAGGGAACGTATCTACCAACTTTGTTATGGCATACTTTCCCAAGCCCTTAGTACAGTGCTCTGCGCACAGTAAGCACTCAATAAATCTGATCGATCGATTGACTGAAACACGGCAGATGCTTGTCCTTGGCCAGAACTTGTGCTAGATACTTTACAGTTGTCAAAGAAGCGCATAATAGTTTCTGTGACAAATGAGTTTTCAATTATCCTGATATAAATTCATAACTAAATTGGTTCAAGGTGTCAGCTCTCATAAAAAATCATTCAGCCATATGTTGAGCACTCACTGTGCACAGACAACTGTATTAAGAGCTTGGGAGAGTACCAATATAACAGAGTTGGTAGATAGCGTCTTTGCCCACAGTGACCTTGCAATCTAGAGGACCAAACCTGTCTCTTCCTGGGAAAAGGAGAGTCACAGTAGCCTTAATGTAAATGGAAGCTCTTTCATCGATCAATCAATTGTATCTATTGGGTATTTATTGTATGTAGAGCACTTTACTAAGCATTTGGGAGAGTACAACAGAGTTGGTAGACACATTCCCTGACCACAGGGAGTGTTTTAATACATTCCACAAAGACAGAGGAAAGAGTTTTAGAAAGCTTGTCGAATGGGTGAAGTTGGAAAAAAATACCTGGAGCACAAAAGTCATATTTGCAAAGGATTAAATTTTGTTACCTTTCATCAGAATAGTAATGACAAAGAAGCACCCTTCAGTTACTGAGCCATATATTTATTCAACACACGCTACTGGGACAGATGAGACATCGACTGATGTGGTAATAATAATAATGATGGTATTTGTTAAGTGCTCACTCTGTGCAAAGCACTGTTCTAAAAACCTTGCAATCAAGTCCAGGCTCAGAGACTGCGAAACAATGAAATGTCAGTCGGACAGAGGAGAAAACTTATATTTTTCCTCCATCGGTCGATAGAGCAGATAACCACTCGGGGTTGACTTGGCGATTCCTCTGGACTCTAGCAGAATGCTAGCAACATGTCTTCCCTTCCCCCTATCTGGATTTTGTCTGTGACGTCAAAGCTTACAATTGGGTGGGTAAGAAAACTGTCCCGAGTGCTCTGGACAGGCTCATCCAGCTGTATAGCTTTCAGTAGAAGGCCTCTCTGCATCAACTGTACGTCGGCCCTCCTAGTACCTGTAAGAAAGTTAGGCCGGATGAGCATCGTGGGCTGACCGATACTATAGGATCACTCTTCTTGGCTCTACCCTGCTTCACAGCTCTATTATGGACCTCTGGGCTGCAAACCCAGCAGCAGCCATGCACAACAGAATAATTTTCTCCGACTGCGTCAACACAAGCACCATCCCAGCAAATATCTACCACCGTCGACCTTCTTTCCCGATAAGCAGAATCTAAGAGAGAGGAGCCGCTGTCTCCAATGCAGCGGTGGAACTTGGGGAAAGGACAGAAATAAAAATGGACTGCAGTTCCAGATTGCCTAAACCTCATTAGTGTGAGTTGGAAGACTCTCCAACGTACAATAGAATAAATTATTTCTTTCTTTATTCTAGGGGTATAGTCCTGTTATTATCATGAAGTGAGGTCAAAGAAAATTGAAGTACCTCTACTTTAGACCCATCAAAAGTTTTAGGATCTCAATTAAATTTTTTTTTTCACCTCGTTGGTAATGGAGACCAAGTTCTGTTGGAAAATTATTTCTAATAGACCTCAACTGTCCTCATGCTTATTGTTTTCTCTGGGAATCTATGAAAGACCAGGAAAACAAGTAACTTCAGGAGGTTTAGATCAACACTAGACGGATTGGTCTCCCGAGGCATGATCTTTGCAATCTAAACTGTTCACTGTAAATAGATGATTCAAATATGAAATCATTTTCTCTAATGATCCTGGGGAGGCTAGAAGTATACGGCTACCCCAGATAATAGGACGCGCTTAGGCGTTAAACCCTCGGATATCGATATATTAGACGTGGTCTTATTTCAAAGGACCACAGCTAGAAATATATGCTCTTTTCCAATTGTTTTCCATTAGAATTTTATGCGCTAGCTTGCAGATGGAGACAAGCATTTCCAAGCGTTTGGAAGATTCTTTAAATCACGTACAAATAGGAAAGTTAGAATGTGCCCGTTCTCTTAACATTTTCCACTTGAACATATGTCACCTCAAATGGGAAAAAAAAAAAAAAAAAGAAAAAAGACGGGCAAGGATGAAGTGCCGCTGAAACTCCACAAGAGCCCGAGAAAGCCATAACATAAGAAGGCATCCTCAATGATACATTTTATAATCAGTTTTTTTCTCTGTGATGCGGAGCTGTTTTAAAATGATGCCACGTCTAGGTTCATAAATGAAGATCCAAGACCTAGATCACCAGAAACATCCATTCAACAGGAAAATCAAGACAGAAAAAACCCTACACTAAATACCATCTGTTTGAAGCAGCGGCAGCAGCAGCATCCTCCTACCTTTCAAGCAAGCCTTTAAACATTTCCCAGATCACTTCTTTGAATTTGCCAGCAATATGTCAAGATGGGGCTTTATCTTTTTTTTTTTTAAGTCATAAAAAGATAAACCTTTACAGAAAGAACAGATTTTCCTTTTTAAAAATCGTGCCAACATCAGGTTTTACCAACCCTAGGCAGGCAGTCTTGCGAGAGCGGTTCACTCATGTGTGAGCTATCTTCAACATATGCTTTGCTCAATATCTGTAGGAGACTGCCGCTTTACCGAAAATATTAAGGAAAACGATCAAAATATTAGTGTCCTATGACATCACAGAAATTGAAATAGATTCGTCCTTTTCCTGGCTCTTGTTCAAACGATTTTAATAATCTGGAATTTTGGCTCTCCCTTCTCAAATCACAGCACCCACAGCGAGTTGAATGGAAGATAAACGCCTCTCAGTCAGTGTCCGTACTTGTTTCAGGGGATGCGCATGGCCATTTTTTTTTAAGTCCCAAGGAAAAAGATGCATTTCTCCAAAACGCTCGGCCCCAGCCTCGATCGCAAGATTCAAGAATCTGCCTTAAATGTATCAAGAGAGAAGGAGCAGTTTAGAACGTCTAGCGGAAAGCTCCCTCCCATCCCTTCCTCTCCTCGGGACGCTACAGTTCCACGACACCTGACAAGCGAAGCCATTAAAACTGCAAACCCAAGTACATAACCCAGTATCCGAAGAAACGCTCGAGACATTTTCGACGCATGTCTTCTAGAGTATGAGTCGGTTCTATCCGAAACCGTTCTCTTCATTCTAATCTACTCTGTCATTCGCGGCCAGTCCGGTATTAAGATTCACCGATTCTGCAAAGCACTTAAAAACGAGCAAGAGCTACCACAGGGAGTTTCTTTAGATTCCTCTTTGAGAAACGGGGGGTCAGATTCGTCCGTTGCCAGCTGGCACCTCACCTCCTTGCTGTAGAGCAAAGAGATCAGAGAATACTACCAGCGCGATGTATTTATTGCAAATATAATGCATCGAAAGTCATATTGAGAGAAAGAGAGATCTTAGAATGCCTAGAAAGATTTTACGTGCCAAAAAAAGTACTTTCTGGGCACTTCTGCATTACTAAATTCATTTTACCCGATGAACCAAGTCTGGGAGTCTGTCTCAAGTTGACTGGGAAGAAGAAGAAGAAGAAGAAGAAGAAGAAGAAGAAGAAGAAGAAGAAGAAGAAGAAGAAGAAGAAGAAGAAGAAGAAGAAGAAGGCGTGCCATTTCTCCCTCCCCCCCCCCCTTCACGTTCCTTTTCATTCATTCATTCGATAGTATTTACTGAGCGCTCACTCTGTACTAAGCACTCGGAATGTACAATCCGGCAACGGAGAGAGACAATCCCCGCCCGATAACGGGCTCAGAGAAGTTTCCAAATTCCCATCTCGGTCTTAAAACAAACCCCTCCCCATCATTTTCCAAAAGACAAACCGTGGCTTACCCGGGCTAAGGAGGAGACGCGGCCGGGGACCTGAGCGGTTCCGCCAAAGATGCCCGGAGCCCAAAGCAGGACTATCGGACAGCGGAGGGCTGGGATTTTTAAAAAAATCGACTTGCGGGGCATCAGCACCCCCGAATTACGGTCTTCTGGGGGCAATCCTAAGGATCGCTATCAGCCACCAAACCGCGAGCAGTCTGGAAAAACACTAGAGGGCAAGAGCATCACACACACACACACACACACCGGGTCGGTGGCGCCGGCCTGGGTACCACACGACCGAGACAGATGCTCGAAACGCTCAAAAAGAGAATTAAAAACCCAAAATAAATAAACGCCCCACTCCGGAACCCAATGAGGGCCCCGCAATACCTATTTCCCTCGCTTCCGCCAGGTCAATAACGCGCCCCCGTCGGACGTTCCGGGGTTTTGGGGAGAAGATCCCGATGACCTCGGCGACGGGGAGGATGGTTTTCCCGGGGTGGGGTGGGGGGGAGATCCCGAGGAACTCGGCGGCGGATGGGGAGGATGGTTCCGGGCGGAGGAGATCCCGAGGAACTCGGCCAAGGGGAGGATGCTTCGGCGGGGGAGATCCCGATGAACCGGGGAAGGGGATGGGGAGGAGGCGAGGGCGGGACGGACGGGGAGGAGGGAGAGGGGGAAAAGTTCCTAGGGGGCAGGGGCAAGGCTGGGATGGCCCCGAGGAGCCCCCTTCCCGGGTCCCCGCTGCCGGCCCGCCCCCGCCCGGGGGGCATTACCTGCAGCCCGCCTTCTCCATGGCCGGGGGCCAGCCGGACGGGCCGGGGCCGCCGCTGCTGTGGAGGCTGCGGCGAGGCGGGGCGGGGCGGGGCGGGGCCGGGCCCCCCGCACCCCCCGCACCCCCCGCACCCCCCGCTCCCGCATTGGTCGCCGCTCGCCCAATCCCGGGCCGGGCCGGGCCCCGGGCCGCCGGGATGGGGGCAGCCGCCGCCCCCCCCGCCCCCCGCCCCCCAACTACAACCTCATCCTCATCTTCCTCCTCCTCGACTCCCTCCTAATCCACGACAGCCTCCCCTCTCCTGCCTCCCTCTCCTCCCTCCTCCTCAGCTCCCTCCTAATCCACGACAGCCTCCCCTCTCCTGCCTCTCTCTCCTCCCTCCTCCTCGACTCCCTCCTAATCCACTACATCCTCCCCTCTCCTGCCTCCCTCTCCTCCCTCCTCCTCCTCCTCCTCCTCCTCCTCAGATCCCTCCTAATCCACGACATCCTCCCCTCTCCTGCCTCCCTCTCCTCCCTCCTCCTCAGCTCCCTCCTTATCCACTACGGCCTCCCCCTCCTGCCTCCCTCTCCTCCCTCCTCCTCCTCCTCCTCCTCCTCAGCTCCCTCCTAATCCACTACATCCTCCCCTCTCCTGCCTCCCTCTCCTCCCTCCTCCTCCTCCTCAGCTCCCTCCTTATCCACGACAGCCTCCCCCTCCTGCCTCCCTCTCCTCCCTCCTCCTCCTCCTCCTCATCTTCCTCCTCCACCTCCTCAACTCCCTCCTAATCCACTACATCCTCCCCTCTCCTGCCTCCCTCTCCTCCCTCCTCCTCGACTCCCTCCTAATCCACTACATCCTCCCCTCTCCTGCCTCCCTCTCCTCCCTCCTCCTCAGCTCCCTCCTAATCCACGACAGCCTCCCCTCTCCTGCCTCCCCCTCCTGCCTCCCTCTCCTCCCTCCTCCTCAGCTCCCTCCTTATCCACGACATCCTCCCCTTTCCCGCATCCTCCTCCTCCTCCTCCCCCTCCTCCCCCTCTCTCCTTATCCACCCCCTCCTCCCCTCTCCTGCATCCCTGTCCTCCCGCTCCTCCTCCCCCCCCCTCCTCCTCCTCCTCCTCGGCTCCCTCCTCCTCCACGACATCCCCCTCTTTCCCGCATCCTCCTCCTCCTCCTCCTCCTCGCTCCCCTCTCTCTCCCTCCTGATCGGCCGCGTCCTCCCCTGTCCCGCATCCCTCTCCTCCCTCCTCCTCTCCCTCCTCCACCCCGTCCTCCTCCTCCTCCTCCTCCTCCTCCTCCTCCCCGCCCTCCCTCCTTCTCCACCACCTTCTCCCGCCTTGCTCTCCTCCGTCGGCGGGCCCGGGGCAGTAAGTCGGGTGCCGGGGCGAGGGTGGAGGCGTCGTGTTGGCGGCTCCTTTGGGAAATGGGGATGGAGCGGCCCGTTCCCGGCCGGCCGCGAGCTCGGCACGTGAGTCCTCGTGGCGAAGCGCCCGTTCCGTCGCACCTGCCCTTGGGCATCTCGGTCATGCGGCCCGGCCGGCGGTGGGGAGATTTCCATTCGGTCGCTCGTTCATTCGGTAGCGTCCAGCGAGCGCTCCCTATCATACTCGGGTCGGGATTCGTTAATAATAATAATAATAATAATGTTGGTATCTGTTAAGCGCTTACTATGTGCCGAGCACTGTTCTAAGCGCTGGGGTAGACATAGGGGAATCAGGTCGTCCCACGTGGGGCTCACAGTCTTAATCCCCATTTTACAGATGAGGGAACTGAGGCACGGAGAAGTGAAGTGACCTGCCCACAGTCACACAGCCGACAAGTGGCAGAGCTGGGATTCGAACTCATGAGCCCTGACTCCAAAGCCCGTGCTCTTTCCACTGAGCCACGCTGTTAATGACGATAACGTCGCTATCCGTTAATAATAATAACAACGTCGGTATCTGTTAAGCGCTTACTGTGTGCGGAGCACCCTTCTAAGCGCCGGGGTAGACACGGGGGAATCGGGTCGTCCCACGTGGGGCTCACAGTCTGCATCCCCGTTTTACGGCTGAGGGAACTGAGGCCCAGAGAAGTGAAGCGACCTGCCCACGGTCACGCGGCCGACGGGCGGCGGCGCCGGGATTCGAACCCATGACCTCTGGCCCCAAAGCCCGGGCTCTTTCCGCCGCGCCGCGCCGTTAAGCGCTTACCACGTGCCGGAGCGCCGTTCTGGGCGCTGGGGTAGACCCGGGGTCATCGGGTTGTCCCGCGGGGGGCTCCCGGTCTTCGTCCCCCTTTTCCAGAGGAGGTCACTGAGGCACAGAGAGGTGAAGCGACTCGCCCACGGTCACCCAGCCGACGAGTGGCAGAGCCGGGAGTCGGACCCGTGATCTCGCACTCCCGAGCCCGGGCTCTCTCCGCCGAGCCACGCTTACTCCGTGCGGAGCCCCGTTCTGAGCGCCGGGGCGCGTGCGGGGTCGTCGGGTGGTCCCACGGGAGGCTCCCGGTCTTCGTCCCCATTTTCCAGACGAGGGGACCGAGGCACGGAGAAGTCACCCAGCTGACGAGTGGCGGAGCCGGGATTAGAACCCCTGACCCCCGACTCCCGGGCCCGGCCTCTTTCCGCCGAGCCGCGCTACCGTGTGCAGAGCGCCCTACCGAGCGCTTGGAATGTACAGACCGGTAACGGATCGAGACGGTCCCTGCCCTTCGACGGGTTTACGGTCTGATTCCAGGCCGGCCAGGTGGCCCGTGCCTCAGAGGCGTCTCCTTTCCGTATCACCTGTGGAACGGTAGCCGGCGGGCCCGACGGATCGTTCGGCAAATTGCCCCGCAGGGATCGAAAGGGATTAAAACATTCCCTCCTTTGGCACCGGAGAGCCGGGAGAGGCTGGCACTGCGAACGTAGCGCGTCGCGTGACTTCCCGGAGCGCCTTTTTAGGTGGAATTCGTTCATTCGGTAGTATTTACTGAGCGCTTGCTACGTGCGGAGCACTGTACTGAGTGCCTGGAATGAACAAGTCGGCAACAGATAGAGACGGTCCCTGCCGTCTGACGGGCTTACGGTCTGATCGGGGGAGACGGACAGACGAGGTGGCGATGGAGAGAGTCGAGGGGAAGAACGTCTCGTAAAAACAGTGGCACCTAAATAGAATCGAGGCGATGGACATTTCATTAACAAAATGAATAGGGTGATGAAAATATATACAGTTGAGCGGACGAGTACAGTGGAATCTCTCGTCGGGAGCCGCCGACTCTGTTTCCGGCCTTCTGGTGACGGAGGCTTTTCCTACTTTCTTTGTAACGTTTCAGACGAAAGTGACATTAGACCCCCTTCGTGCCACGCTTTCTCCCCCGCCTTTGAAACATTTGCAGTTCTTGCTTTCCCGTAACATGGAAAAGGGCTTGCCCCGTCACCGGGTGGCCGACTCGGGGTGGTCGGTGGACTTTAGATCTAGTGAAACGCCCCGGGTTGAAATCCTTAATTCTGCACTGCTTGTGGGCCGGGGGGGGCGGGGGCGGTTTGCATATTTTTACATCGCTGCCGTTGTTCTTCGTCATCGATCGTATTTATGGGGCGCTTCTGGGTGCAGAGCGCTATACGAAATAAATAAATGAACTGTGGTATTTGTGAAGCGCTTACTATGTGCAAAGCACTGTTCTAAGCGCTGGGGGATGCAAGGTGATCAGGTTGTCCCACGTGGGGCTCACGGTTTTTTTAATCCCCATTTGACAGATGAGGTAACGGAGGCACGGAGAAGTTAAGTGACTTGCCCGAGGTCACACAGCTGACTGGCTACTAAGTGGTCGGGAGGGTGCCGTCTAACAGAGGAGTGGCGCGGTCTACCGGTTAGAGCGGGGGCCTGGCTGTCAGAAGGACCTGGCTTCTAATCCCAGTTCCACCGTTTGTTCGCTGTGTGACTTGGGGCGAGTCGCTTCACTTATCTGTGCTTTAGCTCCCTCGTCTGTAAAATGGAGATTAAGACCGTGAGCCCCACGGGGGCGAGGGACTTTGCCCAACCTGCTCACCTTGTCTCTACCCCGGCGCGTAGAACGGCACCTGGAACGTAGTAAGCGCTTAAATACGACAATTATCGTCATTATTATTAATAGATAAATTATAAATGATAAACATATATAAATTAATCGATCGATTAATAGGAACAGATAATATATAGCACATTTACGATAAATTCTAGATTCCATTTTACAAAAAAGAGTCGATAGACATGGCCCCTGCCCAGCGGTGAGATTACGGTCTGAAGGGCCGTGCTGTTTTTGCATTTTTCCCAGGGACGTGGAAGAATCTCCAGCCAACCCTTCCTAAATCGACGGGTATCATCCTCGACTATGACTGCTCACCCAGTGAGTTAAGACCCGATGTTATTTCCTGCTGTTCAGGTCTCAGAGATAGTGGCTTCAGAACAGACTCTCGGTTAGTCTTCCGAATGCGCCTGTGCGATGCTTGGATCTGGACACGAGGGGACCGGAGAGAAAGCGTGCTTGGCTGGGTATCGACCATCACCCTACTGCAAAAATAGCTCAGGTATATGTCTCTGGACCGCTGATATCTGAGCGATGCTTTCTCAAGCGATAAGGGGCCAGAAAACGTGCCCGACTGAATTTTCATGGGCACAGCGGGCAAGTGATTTCCTCCTAGTGACACGTATCTTCCTGCATACGATCTCCCTTTCGGCGGCGGCAAGCGTCTTAAAACTGAAGGCCGACTGTCCCGTCGCCATCTTCCCTTTGAAGTCCGTGCTTGGTGGGAAATGATGTCTGGAGTCTCGAGTTGGAATACGTAACAGGCCTGCACACCTGTAAAAATTTTTTTTTTTTTTTTTTGTTAAGCGCTTACTATGTGCCGAGCACTGTTCTAAGCGCTGGGGTAGACATAGGGGAATCAGGTTGTCCCACGTGGGGCTCACAGTCTTAATCCCCATTTTACAGATGAGGGAACTGAGGCACCGAGAAGTTAAGTGACTTGCCCACAGTCATACAGCCGACAAGTGGCAGAGCTGGGATTCGAACTCATGAGCCCTGACTCCAAAGCCCGTGCTCTTTCCACTGAGCCACGCTGCTTCTCTATGCTGACTGCATGGCTGCAGAAGAGTAACTCTTTTCAAAACCGCACGCCCTTTACATTCGGCGTTTGTTGCTGAAAGAGTCGACTGCTTTCTTCACTCACAGATTCGATTGAGTGCTTGTAACTATTCAAAGGATAAAAAATTCGGGATAGAAACCATGGTGCCGTAATTCACACACACCCGTAGCAAACCGTTCCTGCCTTTTATTGGGTGCTTCGTGAGAGTTAGCGGGTTACCCGTAGTACTGACCAGAAATTAATTTTAGAATTTGAAGACCGCTGAGAACCAAAGATAATTTCTCAGGAGGGTGGAGAATTTTCCTGTCTGTGCTTCTGGTGTACTGTCCTCGGTGTTTAATGCGTGGCTTTGCCCAAGGTAAGTGCTCAGACAACCCACGTTCGTATCTCTATTGTTATTACCATTATTATTGCATTTAAATGCTTGATATGTACGCAGCGCCGTGCTAAGCACTGAGATAGAGGTCCGGTAGGTAAGACTAGCAGTTTAAGTAGGCAGGAGTAGAATTTAATCCCCATTTTACAGATGAGAAAACGGAGGCACAGAGTAGTTATGTGATTTGCCCAAGGCCACACAACAAGAGGTAGTTCAGATACCAAGGAAAAGCACTCAACTCTTCCAACCCTTGTGCAGACATAGTTTATGCTGGGATGAGAACTGATATATAGAGAGAACGTATCAGTATAACATAATTCCATGAAAACATTTCATAGTGGTTTTATTGTATATATCTATGTATATATAATTATATAAGATTATATTATAGTTCTAAACATTATGAGATGAATTGGACTGAATCTTTTAATGGATGAATTCTCACAGCAAAATCAAAGGGGAAATCAAAAATGTATTTGGCGGACTAGTTACGTCTTTGAAATGGTATTTACGAAGCACTTGCTTTACATTGAACACAGCCCATATCCCTCACTGGGCTTAACAGTGGAAAGAGCACGGGCTTTGGAGTCAGGGCTCATGAGTTCGAATCCCAGCTCTGCCACTTGTCAGCTGTGTGACTGTGGGTGAGTCGCTTCACTTCTCTGTGCCTCAGTTCCCTCATCTGTAAAATGGGGATTAAGATTGTGAGCCCCACGTGGGACAACCTGATTCCCCTGTGTCTACCCCAGCGCTTAGAACAGTGCTCTGCACATAGTAAGCGCTTAACAAATCCCAACATTATTATTATTATTATTATTAAAGCTTAAGTATTTTTGCAAATATCCCTATGGGAATCATTTGGATCAAGTTATTTCCCATGACCCCAAAGAGGGCAGAAGGAGTCCTAAAATGCCTTTTGAAATGATTTTTCTAGGGCATGTCGTGTTGATGCATTCCTCCATAGCTGGAAAATGCCCCTTTCCATTCATTTTTGTTTCATTTTTCAGTGCCTCACCTCAAAAATCCCTCTGTTCTCAATCAGTGTAAAATAAAACCTTATAAGCTGATTGTGAGGCGAGCTTTTAATTACACGCCTTGGGTGTTGACTGCTTGGCGGTAAAAAAAAAAAAAAAGGCCCGTATCTATGAGTTTAGGATAAAAGTACCGTTTTGAACCTCTTTATTCAAGGGAGCCAAAAAATGACCCATTCGTTCAAAGAATAATAAGCTGAATCTTCCAAGTCTCTCTCCAGGAATGGGTAACTTCCAAATTCACTAAGGTGTTTCTCAGAATTGGCCTTCTACATTAACACATAAGTTAGAGCTCAGACCCCTTGCCAGGAAGTGTAAGAGAGGCTCATTACTGAAGAACAAGAAACAACTGGTGCCACTCAACAGGAACATTAACTAGAAAAAAAGACTTCAAGAAGGAAAAGAAAACGTCTTTCTCCTCAGGGTTCCTCAGGCCAGTATTGGGACTCTTTCCATTTGATCTGCTTCCTAGGTCTCAAGAGGTTGAACAAAAGAATACATCTTCAACAAATACCCTGTGCACTCGGTTTAATTTGCTGTTTTGAATATACGTGCCTTTAACTTCCAGGTCGTTAAGAGAAATGAATGAGGGAAAGGAGATAAGAGTTTTAAATTAGGAAGCTTAGTATATTGTTAGCAGAGACAAGCAATACTGGGTTTCTGAAGATTCTTCAGCTGAATCTTTTATTAAAAAATGGAATTTGATATATAAGAATGTAAAAATGTTTCACTGGAACAGGAAAAACCTTGTGAGTTTCCAAGCTTGAGTAAGATACTTGCAGTGGAAGTAGAAATAAAATGTTCAAGATTCAAATCTGATCATTCAGAGCAATAATGCTTACGTGCATCTATCTCTAAATCTTAGAATTTTAGAGGCCTTTCTCATTAAAGTGACTTTTTTGGTGACTACGTCCTCGTACTACCCTAGGTTCACAGTTAAAAATCAAGCACTGACATCTAAATGAAATGATTCACAGAACTAGGTAGGTCACACTGCCAAAGAAAAGAAGATGATATTTTTATCCAGAAGAACCTTCCAGTAGTTTAAATTCAGGATATTTGAATTTTTAAGTACAATTATTCAACTATCGCCAAATGAAGTAGATTCATTTTTCAACCCCCCAGGTAGAGAAGCTATTTTTGTAATGTGCTTGAAACATTTTATCCTTTAAATTTTTCATTAATATTTTGTCCATATACTAGTATGCATTATGCATGAAGAGCTTAATTCTCCTGCTGACCAGGTGAAGGGAATCTGTGTCAGGACAGCCCCTCTAGAGTACCATAGCTTGTTATGGTTTTATATTTTCAGCAAAGGATATTTAAAAAAGGGGGTTAGGGCCAAAGAAGAATATATTTATTATAATCTGAAAACCCAAGAGAAATCAGCATCTTATGTCCCATTATAGGTCTGGCTAACGAGCTAACTGATCCTTGAGTCTATTTTAGGAAATTAAAGACCTGACAACTTGGACCAAGGACAGGCTTGATCAATTTCTGTGTTTATTTTTCTCTTCAGGTATATTCCTAATCATCACCCAGAATTCAAGGTCTTTGAAAAATAGATTATTTTGGTACTACAAAAGATGAAGCTCTCTACTGATACGCTGAATTTTCTTGTGTCTTTTTTTTTTTAATCTACAGACAATCCTCAACATATGGCTTTTTGAATTCTGAAGAACAGCGCAGCTCTTTCAACATTCTAAATGAGCACCCGGGTGTTGCTTTATGACAACCCGTCCGCCGTTTCCACCCTAGCTTCCTTCGTAACACTACCACAGAACGACGCTTCCTCGGGGGTAAAATGGATGGGTCCGCTTTTCCTGGTGATGAGGTAAGTTGTCCCTACCTGACCTCTATCCACTCCAGCCTTCTTCAAACTTCTCTCCCAAAATTGTTTTCTGTTTCCATCATTCAATCAATCAATCAATGAATGGTATTTATTGAGTGCTTACTGAATGCAGAGCACTGTACTCAGTGCTTGAGAGAGTACAATTCAATGCCAGTCAGTCAATCAATCATATTTATTGAGGGCTTACTGTGTGCAGAGCCCTGTACTAAGCACTTGGAGACTATAATATAACAATATAACGGACACATTTCCTGCTCACAACAAACTTACCGTCGGGAGGGGATGTATTCATATAAATAAAATTACAGATAGGTACCTAAGTGCTGCGAGGCTTGGAGGGGAGGATGAATAAGGGGAGCAAGTCAAGATGGCACAGGAGGGAGTAAGAAAGGAGGAGAGGAGGGCTTAGTCAGGGACGAGATGTGCCTTCCATAAGACTTTGAAGGAGGTGAAGGTGTTGTCTGTCAGGTGGATTAGGTAGACATGAACCTGGCCCTGAAAGATCTTATAGTCTGTGGTCTCTGACTGAATCTACCTCTTCACTCCTGCAGTTACTCCATAGCCTCCCCATCTCCTCCCAGTCTGGTACTCCTGTCTTCCTCCCGTTTCCCGGTGACTGTCCCCAGAACTGCCGTAGCCACGGAGATTGGGCCCGGATGAAGTTGGGGAAAGGGTAGCTGGTGTCAGTCCCATCCCGGCCCTCCCCACCCTGGCTGATCCTGCCCAGCCCCCGTGGCTATTGCGGGCCCAGCCAAAAGCGAGGCGGGGTGGGAATGCTGTAGGAAAGGGGCTGACTTGGCTATATACAACCATGCGATCATTATTTTTTAAAAAAGAAAATTTTAGATCTCTGGAGAATTGGAAAGAAAAAGGAGGGAACATAGGATTGGGACAGGTTTGGAGGTGTGCGGGGAAGGAGATCATGCATGACAATCCTTAGGAAATAGGTAACGATATGGGGGAGGAAGTTTAAAGAGGAAATCTCATTCAAAAAGGCTCACCCATGAACCTATATTTCTTCAAGGTCTATATTTTTAACTTGTCTAATGATTTTAGGTCAATATGATTGTTATTTACAACATAAATATGTTGATGCAGTTCTATTACTCATCTCTGATCGGGTGCCCAATTTGGTGGCAAAAATAGGGTATCGGGTCTTGGTTGGACTCAGGAGCCAATCCCCGGCTGTGACATGTTTGGTTGGAAAAAATCAGTTCCAATTTGTCACATTTTCACTTCTGGCAAAAATGTCAGGAAACAACCGTGTCAGAAGCCTGAGGACTGCCTCTATTCTATTCATAAACATCTCATTTTCAAAATTATACCCTTAGAAAGAAGTTGTACCAAGAAAAATGTTTTATTCAAAATTCCTAGTTCCTTATGCTAATTTTTCCTTGTCTTTTTCTTATCGATTCAATGAATGATTTCTTTTCCATTCTTATATCGTAACTTATTCCGAAACCTACAATATTGCGGGCTGTCTCGTGGCGCTTCCTCTCTCTTTGCATGAATGACTTGAACTGTTTCCCTTCCTTCCTTCCTTCCTTCCTTCCTTCCTTCCTTCCTTCCTTCCTTCCTTCCTTCCTTCCTTCCTTCCTTCCTTCCTTCCTTCCTTCCTTCCTTCCTTCCTTCCTTCCTTCCTTCCTTCCTTCCTTCCTTCCTTCCTTCCTTCCTTCCTTCCTTCCTTCCTTCCTTCCCTACTCCATTCTTCATAGACCATTCAGCCTGTCCTTATAGGTAAGACATCTTGGCTGTTGCCTGGCCACATCCGTAGTTTATTGCTTCTGAAGGCTCTTAATCCTTAGCATTCTTTGTCAGATTTTCCTTGACATTTTCGCTCCTTCGTCTGGTTGAATTTTTCCTGCATCCCAGGAATTTACAAGCTAGTTTTCTTGCTTGGAGAGCCATGACAGTCCAACACTCCCAGGTTTTTCTCTATTTTTCAGGTTTATAAAGCAGCATTGTATGCTTTTCTGCCTCACCCATCCAACTCTCCTTTATGCCCTTACTTCTCCTTTAACTTTTCTCAGATGACTATTTTCTGTCTTTTTTTTTTTTAATGTATTTGTTAAGCACTGACTATGTGCCAGGCACTACACTAAGTGCTGGGATAGGTACAAGCTAATCAGGTTGGACAGTCCCTGTCCCACATGGGGCTCACCGTCTCAGTCCCCACTTTACAGATGAGCTAACTGAGGCACAGAGGAAATAAGTGACTTGCCCAAGGTCACGCAGCAGACAAATGGAAGAGTTGGGATTCTCTCATTTTATGTTCCGAGCTTTTATCTTCACTGTGCCAGTAGTTAGTATTTTTAATCCAAGACTCCTTTCCCTGAACTTTGGAAGAAAGGCTTCATGGTAAGCAACCAAGACTCAAAGCTCAGTAGCCCTCTCTTCTTTATCAAGAGTGATATGGCAAATCCTTAAAAGAGTTCCAAACTAGCCATTTTTATACCTCCTTCAGCGGCGGGTAAACCAGAATGTTGCTGTTTACCGAAATTGATCGATTGCCACATAGAACGATTAAAATCCTCATTTTATCAATGGATCCCAGGCATCAAGTCAGCCACTGGCCTAGAAGCAGTGTGGCCTAGTGGAAAGAGTTCGGGCCTGAAAGAGCACAGGCCTGGAAGTCAGAGGACCTGGGTTCTAGTCTCAGCTCCACCAAATGTGTGCTACGTGACCTTGGGTGAGTCACTTCACTTCTCTGCACCTCAGTTGCTTCATCGTAAAATGGGGGTTAATACTGTTCGTGGTCAGGAACTGTGTCCAACCTGATTATCTTGTATTCTCCTGGTGCTTAGTACAGTGCCTGGCACAAAGTAACCACTCAACAAATACCATCAAAAGCTCCCCTAGAACTAACTTTTTCTCTAGGAAACATGTAGAAATGATATACTTGATGCTTCCCTAAAAGAGGTTTGACCAGGAATTCTGACATAAAGGCATATTGAGGAGTCTAGGAGGAAGGGAGGAGATGAGAGAAGATAGAGAGATGAGACTTCATCCTTCACGCCCACCTATCTCCACTGCTCTTTCCTAGTAGTTGTAGCAATAGTATTGTAGTGATAGTATTTACTGATCTTGGTGCAGTATCCTGTAAAAAATTCTCAAAAAGTACAGACTAATGAATTAGCATGTTCCCAACCCCAAAGGGGGTTTGTACTCTGGCAATTTATCAGTATTGTCCACCAAATTTACAAATGTGTCTAACAGAGGAAACAAGCATAGAAATATTTATAACTATAACTTCAGTCTACAAAATAAATAAACATATATGTATTAAGGACGTATATGTAAGAGCAAGTGTTTGACTGAAGAAATTGTGTGGCTCAGATGGTTGGAAATTAATCTGGGGAGGCTGATTGGAGAAAGTGGGATTTTAGCAGTGATTTGATTACGAGGAGAGATGGGGTCTGATGCGAAGCAGCATATGGCTTAGTGGAAAGAGCAGAGGCTCGGGAGTCAGAGGTCGTGGGTTCTAATCCCAGCTCCGCCGCTTGTCAGCTGTGTGACTTTGGGCAAGTCACTTAACTTCTCTGTGCATCAGTTCCCTCATCTGTAAAATGGGGATAAAGACTGTGAGCCCCACATGGGACAACCCGATTACCCTGTATCTACCCCAGCGCTTAGAACAGTGCTCGGCACATAGTAAGTGCTTAACAAATGCATCATGATTATGTGGAGAGGGAGGGAGTTCCAAGTCAGTTGAACAGTGGGAGTCGTGGCACATGGTTGAAAGCAGGGCACAGCTGGAAGTTTGTTGGGGGAGGAATTAAGACAGTAGGTGGAGGACTACCAGGTGAGGAGGGTTTATAGGTAAGGTGGGGCCACATGATGGAGCGCACCGAAGTCAAATGTGAGGAGTTTCTTTTTGATAATAATGCTAATAACCGTGGTGTTTGTTAAGCACTTACTATATACCAGGCACTGTACTAAGCAAATTGTGAATACAAGCAAATTGGGTTGGACACAGTCCCTGTCCCTCATGGGGTTCACAGTCTTAACCCCCATTTTACAGAGGAGGTAACTGAAGCACAGAGAAGTGAAGTGACTCTCCCAAGTGGGATTCAAACCCAAGACCTTCTGACTCCCAGACCCTTGCTCCGCAAAGAGAAACAGGGTGGGTTTTGAGGAGAGGAGAGATGTGGACTGAGAGATGCTTCAGGATGGTGATCTGTGCAGCAACATGTAGTAGAGATGGAAATGGAGAGAAACTGGAGTCTGCAACACCACTGAAGAGTGGATTGAGTGATTTTCAGGAAGGCGATCTGTGCAACGACACGCAGTGTAGGTGAAAAAGAGGGAGAAGCTGGAGCCCGGAAGACCAGTGAAGACCAGTGGGTTGAGTGTTTCTTCAGGAAGATGATCTGTGCAGCAACATGTAGTGTAGATGGAAATGGGGAGAAGCTGGATTCTGGAAGACTAGTGAGGAGGCTAATGCAGAAATCCAGCTGTGGCAGACCCAAAGCTTGCCCTTGAATGGTAGCAGTTTGGCTGGAGAGAAATGGGTGGATGAGGTAGATGTTATGAGGGAGAAACTGGCAGGTTGTGTGATTAGGCACTGTAGATGGAAGAAGAGCAGAATCAGACGAGAGCCTTGGGGAGTGCCCCCGATTGGGGAAAGCACCTGGAGCCGGAGCCGGAGAACAAAACTGTGAGACGATGTTCAGGGAAGTTGGAGGGGATCCAAGATAGATTTGTCAGCAAAACTGAGTCTTGCTAGCATTTCAAGGAGAAGGTAGTACTCCTCACTTTCCATATCAGCAGAGATTGAGCAGGATGAGGATGGAGCATAGCCCTTTAGACTGTTTGCTTTCCTTCCTTTACTCGGGCAGCCGAAAATGGCCCTATCTCAGTCTCTTAAGCAGCATCAAAAAGAGCCACTCAGGGGTAACCATTAAAAAAAAAAAGGCACTTGAAACCTCCCAGAATTGCATCTGGAGCTCCCCTCTCCTGAACAAAGAACTCTTGAATCACATCATTGTCGCAGAACTGAAATAGATATAAAAGACTCGGTGCTGTAAGACTCAAATCCATTGGAATGCACATGCATCATCTTGGGTTTGACGGTCAATGTAAATGATTACTGCTAATAAGTTTTAAGAGTCAGTTTTGGACTTGTTTCATTTTCTCCGGATCCCCTTAGAGACCACCTCTGCTATTCTGGAAGCTCCCAGAGGCCAGTAATAATAATAATTATTATTATAATAATAACAGTAATTGTGGTACTTAACTAACTCAATTTTTCTGTTAAAGGTATTGAACCTGTAAGTACCGCAATGTTAAAAACTGATGCTATTGAATAATAATAATAACAATAATAATAATGATGATGGTGGTACTTGTTAAGCACTTACTTTGTACTAAGGAATTAGTAAGTGCAGGGGTAGAAGGGTAATTGGGTAATTTAACAATTTTTCTGTTAAAAGTATTGAACCTGTAAGTACCGTAATGTTAAAAACTGATGCTATTGAATAATAATGATAACAATAATGATAATGATGGTGGTACTTGTTAAGCACTTACTTTGTACTAAGGAAATTGTAAGTGCAGGGGTAGAAGGGTAATTGGGTTGGGCACAGTCCCCGTCCCATGTGGGGCTCCCAGTATAAGTCAGTGATGTAGCGTTATCATGGTGCCGTTCCTTAGTGTTGTATGCTGATGCCGTATGATGGCAGCTTGTGGTGGAACTAAATGGAGGAGTCTTCCGTGAAGAATGGCAGCTAATCCCTGGGGGCCCATCTTTCAGGACCAAGATCCTGTGCAAAGGAATCGACTATCATGACAGTGGTTTACGCAGTGCCACTTGGCACATCCTCATCCCTGCCAGTCGTGTTCCCACTAGGGCAGGGAGTGCTGGGAAAGAGCAGGTAGTGAAAGCCCCAAAAGGCTTTTTTATGTGCAGGACCCATTAATGGCTGAACGCGGCATAGAACCGAAGCTGTTTTGTAATACCCTAAGGGTCAGAGACGACTGGACAGCAAAGGACAAGACAGACCATCAGATGTTGCCTCGGTAGCCCCTGTGGTCTTCACCACCGAGATAGCCAGCTCTTTACTGTCATTCCTGAGAGGTTTTGCCACCACGTGAAATAGCGTGGGAGGGTCCTTGATCGGAAATCTTCGCGAATTGCCTAGCCATGCAAACATTCCCCTATTTGTAGCACCGGAACTAGAGCCAGGTCTCCTCAGTCCCACATCCATCCATTACCCCCGGACCAAGATTATGACGGTGCTGTCTGATCTACAGCTCACCACAGCGAGGGGACAAAGTTGTCTAAAGGATCATGTTACAATCATTCTAGCCATAAATGGTCTTTGAATGTGAATCCTTGTGGAGCTGCACAAGCCACTAGCACTTTCAAATCAGTTCCTTGTTCCAGGTTCTCGGTCCTGAAGTCTTCATGACCAGACTAAGGTTCAGCTGTCATTTTCCTTGGGACACTCTATTACAATGGTGCTATGTGATAGCGCTGTACAGTGCTACTGCACGATGATCATCGCTCTAGAAAAAGGCTATGGGTGTAATTTTGCTCTCAGCATCTCCGGAAATCACCTCTGCCCTCTGTGGTATATTCTGAGTAAAGGTCTCCAAGGGGGATCGAGGAGCTGAAATGGCTGAGGAGCATTAACTTGTCCTAGGAAAAAATCCAATCTCAAGACATTTATTATAATAGAAGCAAAGAAGGATCCCAAATCTATTAGCCTATATGGAACCATTCAATTCAACCCAAATTATGTTCCTCCCATGCTTGCATCATAGTTGATCATAGTTGCTAATAGTGCTAGAGTATTAAAGCCACGGCTGTAAGCACTATTTGAGAACTAAGGAAAAGTAATTTTTTTAATGGGATTTCAGTGCTTACTATGTGCCAGACACTCTACTGAATGCTAGATAGATACAAACTAATCAAATTGGACACAGGGACACAGTCCCTGCCCCATATGGGGCTCATAGCCTTAATTCCCATTTTTACAGATGAGGTAATTGAGGCCCAGAGAAGTTAAGTGACTTGCCCGAGGTCAAACAGGAGACAAGTGGTGGAGCCGGGATTAGAACCCGAGTCCTTCGGACTCCCAGGCCCGTGCTCTCTACATCAGGCCACAGTTCTACAGAATTGCGGAATTAAAATGATTAGTTGATTGGCTTTTCTGGACTCTCTGGCTGGCAGGTAAGATGAAGTGCATCCCCAAAGGTTCCAGGTGAAGGTGCCTCTTCAGTGCAATCCTTTTCAACCAGTGTCTCTCATTCATTCAGTCGTATTTATTGAGCACTTACAGCGTGTCAAGCACTAAGTGCTTGATGGCCCTGGTGGTCCTGAACAGAATGTCCTGTGGACCAAGTAATTCTCTTAGGGGTTTCACGGTGAACTGGCAAGGTCCACTTCCTGATGAAAGTTCACATGAGGTTCCTTCCATTTTGTCAGAAGTCTCCTGTGACCTGCTGTAATAAACCTGACTCTGCTGCCTTCCTGGCCCTGCCCCTTCACACCCTACTTAATTAGTTCCTGTCAGCAAGGCCCTTCCCTGGCCTGATGGGATGGGGGAAAGAGAAGTGGTGATAGTAGTGTAGTAATAGTATTTAAGTGATTATAGTGTACTCAACACTATACTAAGCGCTGGGAGAGAATGAACGGGTGGGAATCGGATAGGGACCCCATACTTTGGGCGGGGGAGGGGGGGAAGCGGCGTTTAGTTCCAGTCTTGTTCTTTTCTTCCAGCACTGAGGTCCTGCGAAGTGAGGGCCATAGGCAAGGGAAGGACCTGTAAGGGTGCTAAGTTTAAAAAGAATAAAGAGAAAAATGGGTAAAAGGAAGAAATGCAATGGGAGGGATTGAGTGGAGAATAAGAGGACCATGGAGACAGGGAAGGTGAGGTGAGACATGAAAGTCACACCAGTGGGAATTCATAAGATACAAGGATTGGGGCAGGGAAGTGATTCCTTACCTCAGCCAGAAGGAATATCATGCAGAACGTGAGCATGCTAAACAGCAGCAAAATCACTGGGCTATCAGGTATCTTTCTTAAATAAATCCACTCCGTATTTTTTTGTTCAGAGAGGTTGAAGCTCACTGTGGGCAGGAAATGTGTCCATTATGTTATAATCTCCCAAGTGTTTAGTACAGTGTTCTGCACACAGTAAGCACACACTAAATATGATTGATTGATTGACTGATTGCTTTAGATATCTGATGGATCTTTGTTTACACTTAAAACTTGCTATTTCACTGACATTTCCTTTCATTTTCCCGCTATGGTCTTCTCAGCTACTCCCTACTTTTATCTCTTTGCACTGTAGTTCAGGGGATATGTATACCTGAATGATAGTTTTCTGAGAGAGTGTAAAGTCCTCGAGGGCAGGAATTGTGTCTACTAACTCTTGACACTCCCCCAAGTGCTCACAAATTGCCAGGTTCTCTGAAATCTCTATTACTTTCCGATCCAAAGGGATATTGGACGTGTTGATAATTTTGTCGGTTATTCCTGGAATATCGTGAAGAACTCGACTGAGGACCTGAGGGTTGCACAATGTATAAAAAGGTTATGAAAAGAAAAATTACTGTAATTTACAAATGATGCATTTTTACAAGACATCCTTTCCTATCAAGATGAAAGTCTTGATTAATTCTCAAGGTTCTTATGTTCAAGAGGCACTTCTGAAGGGCTAGATTGCTAAATCTATGGTTTCACTCACTGAAGTGTTCATTAAGGTACATATGCACCTCACTTTATAGAGCTGTAATAATAATACACACACACACACATACAAACATTCATATATATTCATTGTGACATGGATCCGGTAGTATTTTTGCCAAATTTTGTAAAACCTTTTTGGTAGATACATTTCCCAAACATAAAACCTAACGTTGTTGATTCAAAAGAACCAGGGTAGTTATCTGTGTGATAATTATGAGTGGAACCATTAACATGACATTTGATAGATCTTAAAGGAAAGATCTTTAATTTTTCTTTTGAACAAATAACTAAAATCTTAAGCCAGAAACCTGACAGTTATCCCCGACAATACCACATACCAAAATGATTTCTTAAGTCTACTAGTCATAAATTGGGCATGATTTCTGAGATTTACGTGCAGTACCTTTTTTGTTTGGAAAAGGGACAAGTGAAAAAATGTGCTCTCATTTGGGAAGGTGAAAGGAAAGAAAGATAAACAATTCCATTTTTTCCCCGCGTTCAGACTTTGCGTCTTAATGCAGCATGTTTGATAGCTCCCTCAAAATATTAAAGATGCTTTTGTGCTACTCCAGAGATCCCCTTATTGCATTTTGGGATCTCAAACACTGAAGTAATGCATAAAGTTTCCATGATATCCCAGTTGAATAAACCAAAATCTAAATCCCCTTATTTTACAATCACCTTATTTCTACTTTATGAAGATTCAATGATATGGGCCTTTGGAGAATTAGAAATGTCTTCTAAGCTAATTGATTCCAGGTTCAGAAGCCTCTGAGCATTTGGGAATGTGTTTACCAACTGTGTCGTACTCTCCCGAGTGCTTAGTACAGTGCTCTGTACACGCATGTGCTCAATAAATGCCATCGATGATGATGATATTGGTCTGAGGAACAAGAAGGTAAATTCCCAGTTGGCTTAATGGGAGTTCCCTTAACAGTCTAGAAAGTCTTTCTATAAGGTTTTAGGGTCACATTACTGGTCACATTTCCCCTCACCTTAACCTAATCAGGCCCCTCGGCAATCTGTTGAGCACAGATGCTAAAATTGACAGTCATTCTACCTACAGGTTGCCATGATAACTAGAGGTATTTTTTTAATGTTATTTATTAGGTGCTTACTAGATGCCAGGCACTGTGCTAAGGACTGGGGTAGGTACAAGATAATCAAGATGGATCCAGTCCATGTCCAACATGGGGCCCACAGTCTTAATCCCCATTTTACAGGTGAGGTAACTGAGGCACAGAGAAGGGAAGGGACTTGCCCAAGGTCACACAGCAGACACGTGGCAGATGGGATTAGAACCCAGGAACGTGTGACCCGCAGGCCTGTGCTCTGTCCACTAGTCCACACTGCTTGTCTGTCACATGAGATTCATGAGGGGCACAGCTGGGACATGCTGGAGTCGTAGCTTGGGTTTACACACGGCAACAATTCTGTCATCAATCACCAAGCCTACAGCAGCCTTTTCTGGTTGTCTTTCAGAGAATACAGAGATGCTGCATTGGTGGATTTGTGGTTAACAGGAAAATAATCACATCAAAGGGGTCTTCAAGTCTCCCCTCGCCCCCTAGTGTCTTGCTTTCCTTGAAGTCAGAGTAAGCGGCAAGGGAAAGGGCAATCTTTATCCAGAATTCCATCTTTTGGATCACTTCTGCCACCACTAATAAAATGTATTTACCTTATTTCAGTGGAGGATTGGTCCAGTAATGGCGGGTCTTTCAAAACTGGCAACAAAATAGAGCAACAAATGCTAATGAGCCCTTGGAATTAACCGCATCTCTTGGACAACCAGCTATTTCTCAAAACATGAGAAGCAGCGTGGCCTAATGGATAGAGCTCGGGTCTGGAAATCAGAAGGATCTGGGTTCGAGTCCCAGCTCTGCCATTTGTCTACTGTGTGTCCTTGGGCATGTCCCTTCACTTCTCTGAGCCTCCGTTACCTCATCTGTAAAAAATGGGGATTAAGACTGTGAGGCCCATGGGGGGCATGGATTGGGTCCATCCTGATTTCCTTGTATCTACCCCAGTCCTTAGAACAGTCTCTTAACAAATACCATTTCATTAGAAAAACAAAACAAAGCAAATAACATATCAAGGAGGCCCTTGGAGAAAAGTATCACGCATCATCTTCCCTCTGATCTTCCCTCCCTTCAATGTTCTCAACTTTCCATTTATAGGACCCAGGAGATATAGAGTTGAGCCCTATGAGTGCACCAGTCAACCGAAATAAAAAGAAATTTTGAATTATTTGAGCATCGATTTTTTTCGCAGTTTCCATCTTGGTCGGTTTAGTCTTTAGACAGTTTTAAAAGGCAGAGGATCCTAATTAGCTTAAAATTTTCAACAGTAAACTTTTTTCCCTGGCCTAAGATTTTGCATGACACGTATGAGCCAATAGCAAGTGTTTAGAGCCAAAGCCGTGTGCTTGAAAGGAAAGAGATATCTAATGGGGATCCTGGAGAAGCTGACATAATTGTAAATGATAGCACCACAAACAAATCACATAATAATCCTACTCTGGGACCTTAGAGTCAGCCTTTAGTTCAGTAAGTTTTTAGTTGGAAGAAAAAGCACTGAAAGTGAAACGGAAATGATAGAAGGGTCCTTGAAAGTGAGGTTTCGAGCGAAAGAGAATAATAGAGTGAAATTACTGAGTGAGATATTAAAAGCCAGGGTGACAATGCATTCTTACCCCCACGTTTAGTGAAAACCACTCTACAAGCTTCATGAGCACAGCAAAGTGCATCAAAATGCAGTAAATCACCCGACTGTACCATTTTAGCTTGACTTTTTCGTGACACGCAGTAGAAATTCTTCATGATATATTTAAGATAAGAATGGCTTAGTGGGCAACGGTATTTTTTAAAAAAACGGAAGCTGACCATGACAAAAGAAACGAGATGAAATCTTCCATTCTATCACGTGAGGAAACTGAGGCACGGAGAGGTTAAGTGAATGGTTTAATGTCCCAGAAGCAATTGATGCTGTTACGCAAATTAGAACCAAGTGTCCAGGGCTTTCAGTTGAGTGAGGCTTCTTACTTCAATGGCTTCCAACCTCTTAGCAAAAACCGGAATGATTTTTATCATCATTCTGAATAGACCTTGAGAGTTCTTCCTGTCTCATACTCCATGTTGCTTTTTGTCAGTTCTTTTCTTTCTGGCATTTAAAAGCAAACAGGGAAGAAATCTAGTTCACAGCTGCCACAATATGAACATAAAGCTAAAACCAAGATGGGAAAGAGGTTTACTAATGGGCAAACAGAACATGCACAACATCTTTTAGGATTCTTGACAACTTGCAAAAACAAGAGATCATGGCAGTTCTTCCAAAGCCCTTTTTCGGGGATAATTAAGTTTTGCATCATTTTTATGGAAATACAGTGTCAGGAGGTGCCTTCTACTTTCCATCTCTCTAATAATTCTTATAATTAACTCAAAATAGACCCAAGCACAAAAAAGTAAAAAACAGAAAAATAAAAATAAAAGACCAAGTAGCTGAAAATGTGTAAGCACGTAATAAAGCTAAAATGATTATCCATATTTAGGAAGCCACAGGTAGATTGTTTATGGAAATGGTGATCCTGCAGTCACATTAAGTTTCGGACCCAGGTCTTTATCCCCGGCATCCATTTGAGAAAGGGATGGCATCACCTCCGTACAGCTGTTCTTTTTAGACTAGTGAGTGTTTGAAACATCATATTTCATTACAATCACTCAGACTTGTAGTATGTTATGGGGGAGAATTTCCTTTGAGCAGATTTGCTCCTTGCATTACCTTTGATTTTACAGACCCCATTAGCTATTGGGGGCTTGTTTTGATCATAGATTAGAAGAGGTGAATTTGGTCCCTCTGGCGCAAGAGAATTCTCTTCCTTTATCTTACTGCTGCAATATTTCTTCTCTTTGACATAAACAATGTCCAGAGAACTCCAATCTGAGCCATGTATAGTGCAAATGGAACAAACACAAAGTGATTTATGCACACTTGAGTGTATCCTATATCTTATTAGATGAAGAAGAATTACTGTGCTAGGCGGGGACACATTCTTCCACAAAAAAAAAAAAAAAATCCGTCTTTGTAGATTTTCGGGTCTTGGTCTCTGTCTTCCGCAAAATGTGTTTTAGCATACTATTGCTGTTTTTCAACTCTGTGATGCATAATCTCCAGCCCTGAAGGAATTCTGAGATGAGTTCCTCTGTTAGCAGAATGGAATAGCTACAAGATACAAGTCTCTTTATGTTACTTATTCACAAATGATTTCATCTGGAATGTCCTGTGGCAAACACCATTTCCTACTTTCATCCAGATGTGGCAAATAGCCTTTTTTTGTGGGGTCTGTTCTTTTTCCCCTTGACTGCAGGCCATTATAATGTGGTCACTGATGGACACTTGGGAAGTTTATATTAAGGCCTTTGAGGAGAGAGAATGGGCTTTATAAATCAAATAAATGCAGCAAATAAAGTGGTAGATTAAAGCATAGAATGATCATTTATCCTTTGCATCATAAATGTGTACTATTAAGAGGTTTGATGTAAGCAGTCATAAATATTTGATATATGTTATGAAATATTATGCCACATGTAGCATTATAGCATGTTATGTGTATTATATATAAATAAAATATGCGGTAGTACTATATTTGGCGTAATATTTCATCAACATGATTGATATTTGTCAGGGCATGCCAAAGCTATGAATTAATGTGAGGTTTCTAGGGAGGGAGAATGCCTACATTCTTCCCTTTTATTATCTGGAAATGATGAATACGGTATTGAGTTAATTCCATGATGCTTTACAGTTTCATCCAAAGAGGACCCTTCGTCCTCCTACTGGCTTCCAATTAGCTTAGGGAATGGTCACATGAACTGGATGAACTTAACTGGACAATGAAAAATGACAAAGGAACTATTGTGGAATTTCTTTATCATCCCCGACCGATGCTGGCTATCTCTTTGTACTGTAAGCTTGTTGTGGGCAGGGCACAGGGAACGGGACTGCAAATTCCGTTGTATTGTAATAGCAATAATAATTAATAATTCGGGTATTTGTTAAGCACTTACTGTGTGCCAGGCACTGTACCTGGCATTGGGTGGATACAAGCAAATCAGGTTGGACACAGTCCCTGTACAATATGGGGCTCACAGTCTCAATCCCCATTTCACAGATGAGGAAACTGAGGCACAGAGAAGTGAAGCGATCTGCCCAAGGTTGCACAGCAGACAAGTGGCGGAGCTGGGACTAGAACCCACAACCTTCTAACTCCCAAGCTGGTGCTCTATCCACTATGTTATGCTGCTTCCCAAGTGCTGAGTACGGTGCTCTGCAGGTGATAAGCATTCAATAAATACCATTGATGGATGAATCGATTGACATTCAGATTATGGGAGGGAAGGTATTCTTCTCCAAACTCCCCAGAATTTGATCACTGGAAGTAAAGACATCACTACCCGATTAAAAAGAGTAATCAGAAGCAAGATCCAACGATAATGGAAATAATCAAATAATCCTAGGTAAAAGTTGAAGCTTATGAATCTCTCATGGGCTTTTGTGGTCTCCATTCCTTCTCCCACCTCCCTTGCTTTCCTTCCTCTTCCAACGTGAAGCAGCCCGGTCTAGTGGATAAAGCACAGGCCTGGGAATCAGAAGGACCTGGGTTCTAATCCCAGCTCTACCATCTGTCTGCTGTGTGACCTTGAGGCACTTAACTTCTCTGTGCCTCCATTTCTTCATCTATAAAATGGGTATTAAGACTGTGAGCCCCACTTGGGACAGGGACTGTAAGCAATCTAATTTGTTTGTATCTACTCCAGCACTTAGTACAAGATTGTGAGCCTCATGTGGGACAACCTGATTACACTGTACGTACCCAGCGCTTAGAAGAGTGCTCTGCACATAGTAAGCGCTTAACAAATACCGACATTATTACAGTGCCAGCACATAGTAAGCACTTAACAAATACCCTGATTGTTATTATTATTCCCATCTTCACGGGGCCATCCCAGCTTCCCCGATACCTCCGGCTTCTCTCTCCCTCAGTCTCCAGACAACTCCAACCTTTCTTCTCCCCCGCTCCCCCCCACCTTCCAACCTTCACTATCTTTCCTGAGCTTCCCTTAGACCCCTGTCCATCTTTCCTCTTTCCTGGGCAACCCCAGAATATTCCCCTCTCAGCCCCCTGCCCCGAATTAATAGCCTCACTACTTACTCTTACTAATTTTTGAATTAGAAAGTAGAGATTGAATATAGAATCTGGAAACAGAACTGTGGAAGTGGAACGGGAGAACAAAAGCGTGGTCGTCATGAGACTTTCCACATTGACTGTTTAACACAGTTCAAATCATCTAGAAAGTTGTTAGCTCTTCACTGTGTGGACCTGCCTTGACTGGATTTAGCAGCTGATATTTCCTCTATGGAACTGTGAAATGAAGCAACGATTGCTTTATGTTCCGAAACAGCCTAGGGTGAGGCCACAGTTTAATAATTCTATTTCGATCAGGTATTTTGACCTGGCCATCGCTTACAGAAGCTGGGCAACCAACTACGGAACCCTAAGAAAAGCTCAGGCAATTTGGGGGACTCTCCCATTCTGCAAATGAACCGTCTGAAAATACAGAGCTAGGAAAAGAGAGATGCATCTTATTAAATGTGAAGAGTTTCAGTTCCTCCCATTATTGACCAACTATTCGTTATTTATGGAATGAAAAATAGAAACCCAAAGAATCGCCCTACCATTTTGGCTATTTGATATTTACCATCAACTGCAACGAGGAGACCCATTTCTTCCCGTTTGCCATCTGGCAGGAGTTTGTAGATTTGTCCTCTGGTTGGAGCACCTTCCTTTGAGAATTGCATACATCCCTGAGGAAAGGCAGGTTTTAGGCTGTGAAAGGATCCTAGCTCAGAGGAAAGGTGGAAATCATTCTTCTTGAAAAAAAAGGCAAAGACAGGCTTGTCTGGCAGCTTCTGAGTTTTTAGTACAGTGCTTGGCATGTAGAAAGGGGTGAGTAAATGGCATAGTGGATAGAGCACAAGCATGGGAGTCAGATGGTCATGGGTTCTAATCCTAGTTCCGTCACTTGTCTGCTGTGTGACCGTGGACGAGTTGCTTTACTTCTCTGTTCCTCAGTTACCTCATCTGTAAAATGGGGATTGAGACTGCGAGCCCCACATGAGACAGGGTCTGTGTCCAACCTGACTGCCTTGTATCTACCTCAGTGCTTAGAACAGGGCTTGGCACGTAATAAGTGATTAACAAGTACCATAATCATAGGGAGGCAGCCTGGCTTAGTGGAACGAGCATAGGCTTGGCTGTCAGAGGACGTGGATTCTAAATCCGACTCAGCCACTTGTCTGCTGTGTGACCTTGAGCAAGTCATTTAACTTCTTTGTGCTTCAGTTATCTCATCTGTAAAATGGGGGTTAAGGCTGTGAGACCCACTTGGGACAACCTGATTACCTTGTATCTATCCCAGCACTTAGAACAGGGCTTGGCACATAGCACTTAAGAAATATTATTACTGTTATTATTGTTGTTACCGAATGATGGAGTTGCTTCTTTAATTCCTGAATTTTAACGCTATTTTAAGGTATTTCTGGGAATTTAATTCCTCGATTTAAAGATTGGGTTGAGTTAGGTTTCTTGAGGCTAATTGAAGTTAAGACGATAATGAGAAACTTTGCTTATCCAAATTTGAAACCAGAAAGGACAGTCTAGAATATAAATTTATTTTCTCAAATGCAAGTGGCCCATCATAGAGTGTTATTTTACAGAACCAAATTAAAAGATTTCACAGCAGAGAGTTAACCTTGGGGGTTATTTTGAATGTTGGAGTTCCTCGCTATAAGAGGTCACCCTCTGGCAAAATAGCACCATGTGGTTGAGTGATTTTATGATTATTAATTGCATTAACAGTCCTACGTGAAAGTTTAAACATAGGGGAAAAAAGCATATATCCAATATATCTCTGGGGGAAGCGCACTGCACTTAACGTGCTGCCTCCAGGCCCCCTCTCTGGAACTCCCTCACTCCAGCCTCTCCTTGTCCTGTCTTCCCTGCTCTCTGACTTTTTCGGATGCACATTTCCTGCCCCCCTCTTTCTGCACCACCAACTTGCCCTCCTGCCCCATCCCCTGGCTCCTTTCCCTTCCCCATGTGACTGGCTCAGGACCTATGATGATGATGATGGTGATGATGATTATGGTATTTGTTAAATTCTTACTACGTGCCAAGCATTGTTCTGAGCACTATAATCAACCCCGGCTTTTTCTTCCCCAGATTGCAGGACCCCATCAGCCAGGCAAGATGGATTGGGGGAGGGATGGCAGTAGCTGCTGCTAATTTACAAAAGACAAAACCGTTAAATAAGAAATAGGGGGGATAGTTGCTAGTACTGGTTCTCCTTAGAGGAGTAGGGAAAGAGCACTGGGGGCCTTCAGGGATGGGGTGGGAGGAGGAGGAGCATGAATCAAGTTCAGGGAGGAGGAAGGGACAGGAAAATAACATCAGTTTACCTCTGAGTGAGAAAGAGGCAGTGAGGGACTTAATGACTTGACAGGTAAACCCTAATAATAATAGCATTATTATTATTATGAATAATAGAATGATGACGTGATCATTCTTAACTGCTCAGTATTTGTCAAGCACTATACTAAGTGCTGGTGATGGTACAAGCAGTGTGGCTCAGTGGAAAGAGCCCGGGCTTGGGAGTCAGAGGTCAAGGGTTCTAATTCTGGCTCCGCCTCTTGTCAGCTGTGTGACCTTGGACAAGTCACTGGCTCACAGTCTAACGGGGAGGGCATTTAATCCTCATTTTACAGATGAGAAAGCTGACGTACAGAGAATCAATCAATCCATCAGTCAATTTACTGAGCACTTACTGTGTGCAGAGCACTATACTAAGCACTTGGGAGAGTACAATATAACAGAGTTGATAGACACATTCGGCGCCCAGTAAAAAAAAAAAAAGAAGTTAAACGACTTGTCCAAGGACACACAACAGGCACTCATATATGCACACATATTCACATTTGAACCTTTGCCCCACCTCTGCCCATGGAAAATGTATTACACCAAGTTATGGTAAATGGGGTGTTATTTTTATTCCAGTACTTGGAATGTGGAAAATATCCTAGAACAGAAATTGGGGCTGTCCTCTGAATACATGGTTATCCTGTACAGGTCTCTTTTTAGGAAGAGATTCCCCGTGCTCCCAGTTTTCAGGGCTAGAAATGTTTAGTGTCAACATTTGGCCAATGTTCTAGTAAATGATTGTCCTTTAAAATGGGAGTTCATGAGCAAGTCAGTACACCTCTCCTGATCCCTTTGCACCCCAAATGACATTGTCTCCAGACACCACAAGCTATTTCAATATAGCTTCCTATGCTGCCTGACTCATTTATCAAGTGCTTGCCATAAGCAGTGAGATTTTTAGAACCTTGACCTCTGCATCTTCTTGCAGTGGTTAGAATTATAAATACTCTGCAATGCCCCTTACACTTTAAAATGATTCAGGAAAAGGAATGAAACGGAAGCACGGGCATTCTTTTTTCAGCTGATGAAAGGAATCCTTTCCTTGGCCTAGTTGCTCTGCCCCCATCTTTTTCAACAGGCCTCTCTCTTCCACTCATCACATCGCTCACGTTTCTAGATTTCTTTGACGCAGGTCCGTTTGCTGGAATTTTTCACACGGACTGAAGAAAAACAATGTGAAAAATGATCCTGAGCAAATGAAATGCTCAACTCCATGTTCCTTGCCTGGAAGGAGGGCACTTTTAATTACATAAATTACCTTTTGGAGGATTTTTTTTTCTCTTTTCCTCTCTCAGGGATTCCAAAGTCATAGGATATTTTTCCTGCTTCTCTTAATATGCCTGAAACCATGAAGAGCAGTACCTAATGCCTTTTCCCCACATTTGTAATGCTTGAAGTTCTGGCAGGAGGCCAGTTTCTGTTTGAAAGCCTATATATATATATATGTATAGTCTGCAGGCCAGTGATGGCATGATTTTTAAAAACTCAAACCATTTTCTTCCCCTGAAGATTTCACTGGGGCTGGAAGACTAAGTCATATTGCCTCTCAGGTACAACAGAATTGCTTCCCTTTATGTTTCAAGGTAGTGCTAGTCAACCTTGGAAACTTCAGATTTTACAATTTGGGCTGCATTATCAAAGGTATTTGGCAGAGAGGCCCGAGAAGTAAGCACTACGATACAATCAGATATACAAACAAATTCCCTCAGGCATGGTCCATGTTCCTATGGAAACATTCAGCTCTCCTTGGCTTCATTCCTTGATGTGTAACTTTTTGACTACATTGGAACTGGAAATCATTCTACAGTCAGAAAAAAAAAATTCAGCTGAGAAAGGTTTACAGTCATTTTCAAAGAAAACTCAATGAGTCTTCCATCTTTGGGACCAAAAACATACTGTGACCAGAGAGAATTATGGCAGTTGGCCACATGTAGGCCCCTCGGTGTTCATGCCTTCTTTTGTTTTAAGTTGTCCTGTAGCAACCTGGTTGAGTTGGATTGGATCTGGAGGCAGGACAAAATCTCGCGCCTTGGGGCCGATCATTCCCTTTTCAAATCTAGGATTGTCTTGTTTGCTTAGTTGGGTTTCTTTCCTAATTTTGTAAAAATCACTGGGTTAGCCACTTACATCTCAATTCTTCATTATTTATAGTGACGGCACTTTGTTTTCATTCCATTTATGAGTTCAAAAAGAGACTTATCTGAAAGGACTGAGCATCTAATTCTCTACTCTATCGAGTGATGGTTTTTATCGACTGCCTACTGTGTGCAGAGCACTGTAGATACTATAGTGGCATGTGTTTTATAAAAAGACAAATTAAATAGAAACCAAAAAGTTGCTCCATTAAATATATAAACAAAGTGGAAAGTTTTGCTTGGAAGCCTGCTCTGGTTTTAAATAGGATGATTTGGAGAAAATGGCGTAAACATTTGGATTATACTTGGTGAATATTATTATTTGATATGTTGAAAGGCAGAAGGAATTTAACTGTCAGGAAGCTGGGAGGAGACAGAGTAAAGAGGTGAAAGATCTGGTTCAAACCCTTGGATTGGAGGAGCCGTAGAGGATTTACATTTTGAGGGAGGAAGGTTGTAGTTGGAATAGGAAACAACAATTACTATTAAGAACCCTGACATTAATGGGCCAGGAAATAGGTTTAGCATTCACAAAGTACGAGTCTCACTGTGAGAGCTACAAAAAAGAACGTCGTTATCTCCCCATCTGTCTGGAAGTGGGACCCCCTTTACCCTCACCTCCCAAACAGCGACTCGAAATTCGTAGCTGTAGTGGATGGAATCTTCTGTCATAAATTACAGATGAGCCTTGATCCGTTCATGAGGGAGTTTAATAATAATGATGTTGCTATTTGTTAAGCGCTTACTATGTACAGAGCACTGTTCTAAGTGCTGGGGGAGATACAGGGTAATCAGGTTGTCCCAAGGGAGGCTCACAGTTAATCCCGATTTTACAGATGAGGTAACTGAAGCACAGAGAAGTGAAGCGACTTGCCCACAGTCACACAGCTGACAAGTGGCAGAGCTGGGATACGAACCCATGACCTCTGACTCCCAAGCCCGGGCTCTTTCCACTGAGCCACGCTGCTTCTCTAATCATTAGAGGCTGTGTATGCAGAATGGTCTGTTTGGGTATGTTTAATAGGTCCCTTTGAGGGTGGTTCCAAGAGACCTCCCTTGATGAAGCCCTGATGATGCTTTTCCCCATTCCCTCTCCCTTCTGTGTCCTCTATGCATCTAAGATCTGTTTCCCTTTAAGCATTTGATATCACAACACCCTCAGCACTTATGTATATATCTTCAATTTATTTTCATTAATGTTTGTCTCCATCTCTAGCCTGTAAACCTGTCCTGCGCAAGGAATGTGTCTACCATCTCTGTTGCATTATATTCTCTCAAGTGCTTCGTACACTGCCTGGCACACAGCAAGAGCTCAAATGTCATTGATCGATCGACTGGTATCCAAGTCCCAGGAGTGCATCTAGAATACTTTCATTCATTCAATAGTATTTATTGAGCGCTTACTATGTGCAGAGCACTGTACTAAGCGCTTGGGATGAACAAGTCGGCAACAGATAGAGACAGTCCCTGCCGTTTGACGGGCTTACGGTCTAATCGGGGGAGACGGACAGACAAGAACAATGGCACTAAACAGCGTCAAGGGGAAGAACATCTCGTAAAAACAATGGCAACTAAATAGAATCGAGGCGATGTACAATTCATTAACAAAATAAATAGGGTAACGAAAATATATACAGTTGAGCGGACAAGTACAGTGCCGTGGGGATGGGAAGGGAGAGGTGGAGGAGCGGAGGGAAAAGGGGAAAATGAGGCTTTAGCTGTGGAGAGGTAAAGGGGGGATGGCAGAGGGAGTAGAGGGGGAAGAGGAGCTCAGTCTGGGAAGGCCTCTTGGAGGAGGTGATTTTTAAGTAAGGTTTTGAAGAGGGAAAGAGAATCAGTTTGGCGGAGGTGAGGAGGGAGGGCGTTCCAGGACCGCGGGAGGACGTGACCCGGGGGTCGACGGCGGGACGGGCGAGACCGAGGGACGGCGAGGAGGTGGGCGGCAGAGGAGCGGAGCGTGCGGGGTGGGCGGTAGAAAGAGAGAAGGGAGGAGCGGTAGGAAGGGGCAAGGGGATGGAGAGCCTCGAAGCCTAGAGTGAGGAGTTTTTGTTTGGAGCGGAGATCGACGGGCAACCACTGGAGTTGTTTAAGAAGGGGAGTGACATGCCCAGATCGTTTCTGCGGGAAGATGAGCCGGGCGGCGGAGTGAAGAATAGACCGGAGCGGGGCGAGAGAGGAGGAAGGGAGGTCAGAGAGAAGGCCGACACGGTAGTCTAGCCGGGATATAACGAGAGCCCGTAATAGTAAGGTAGCTGTTTGGGTGGAGAGGAAAGGGCGGATCTTGGCGATATTGTAGAGGTGAAACCGGCAGGTCTCGGTAACGGATAGGATGTGTGGGGTGAACGAGAGGGACGAGTCAAGGATGACACCGAGATTGCGGGCCTGCGGGACGGGAAGGATGGTCGTGCCATCCACGGTGATGGAGAAGTCTGGGAGCGGACCGGGCTTGGGAGGGAAGATGAGGAGCTCAGTCTCGCTCATGTTGAGTTTTAGGCGGCGGGCCGACATCCAGGTGGAGACGTCCCAGAGGCAGGAGGAGATGCGAGCCTTAAGGGAGGGGGAGAGGACAGGGGCGGAGATGTAGATCTGCGTGTCATCTGCGTAGAGACGGTAGTCAAAGCCGTGAGAGCAGATGAGTTCACCGAGGGAGTGAGTGTAAATGGAGAACAGAAGAGGGCCAAGAACTGACCCTTGAGGAACTCCAACAGTTAAAGGATGGGAGGGGGAGGAGGCTCCGGCGTAGGAGACCGAGAATGATCGGCCAGAGAGGTAAGAGGAGAACCAGGAGAGGACAGAGTCCGTGAAGCCAAGGTGAGATAAGGTATGGAGGAGGAGGGGATGGTCGACAGTGTCAAAGGCAGCAGAGAGGTCAAGGAGGATCAGAATGGAGTAGGAGCCATTGGATTTGGCAAGAAGGAGGTCACGGGTGACCTTAGAGAGAGCAGTCTCGGTAGAGTGGAGGGGACGGAAGCCAGATCGGAGGGGGTCTAGGAGAGAATGGGAGTTAAGGAATTCTAGGCATCGATTGTAGACGACTCGTTCTAAGATTTTGGAAAGGAAGGGTAGTAGGGAGATAGGACGATAACTGGAGGGGGAAGTGAGGTCAAGAGCGGGTTTTTTTAGGATGGGGGAGACGTGGGCATGTTTGAAGGCAGAGGGGAAGGAGCCCTTGGAGATCGAGTGGTTAAAAATAGAAGTTAAGGAAGGGAGGAGGGCAGGGGCGACGGTTTTAAGAAGGTGAGAGGGAATGGGGTCCGAGGCGCAGGTGGAGGGGGTGGCGCTTGCGAGGAGGGAGGAGATCTCCTCTGAGGATACTGCAGGGAAGGATGGGAAAGTAGGGGAGGGGGTCGGTGGGGGGGAGGGGAGAGGCGGAGGGGTGACTTTGGGGAGCTCAGACCTGATCGTGTTGATTTTCGTGAGGAAATAGGTGGCCAGATCATTAGGGGTGAGAGACGGGGGAGGGGGAGGAACAGGGGGCCTAAGGAGAGAGTTAAAGGTCCGGAACAATCGGCGGGGGTGACGGGCATGGGTGTCGATGAGGGAGGAGAAGAAGCTTTGCCTGGCGGAGGAGAGGGCAGAGTTAAGGCAGGAAAGGATAAATTTGAAGCGTGTGAGGTCGGCTCGGTGCTTGGACTTTCGCCAGCAGCGCTCAGCAGCTCGAGCATAGGAGCGTAGGAGGCGGACGGAGAATACGAGTCCTCGTCCCTTTCAGACACATCATGATAGGCTTGGCTTCTGATTTTGGAAATCTAGAACTTTATTTTTTAAATCAGGAAGAAAAAAATTCTGGAGTGGAGGAATCACTGGTATTGACTGAGTGCTTACTATATGTAGGGCACCGTGCTAAGCACTTGGGAGAGCACAGTATAAAATAATATTCTATTATTACTTTGTACTGTATCTATAGATAGATATAGTATCTATCAGAACTATAGATAGTTTCTGCCCACAAGGAGCTTACAGGCTAGATGGTGAAGACGAACATTAAAATAAATTACACAAGGTCATGTACATTAAGTTCTGCGGGGCTGGAGGAGAGGTGACTATCAAAGTGTTTCAGGGAAACAGACTCAAGTGTTTCGGTGATACAGAATGTGAGGCTAACACAAAGAAGTGAGGATTTAGTTGGGGAAGGTCTCTTGGAGGAGATGTGAATAATTGGTATTGAATCCCCAAGTGAAAATAGGATGTCCTCATCTCAGGTTGCTCTTGATTCAAGTGCCTAGATGAATTACCAAGCTATTAGATGCTGAGATCCGTTTCTTCTTGTGGCTGCTGGTGGGTTACGGGAGGAGGAAGAAGTCTCTTCTTTCAAAAATAGTAGTGAGACATTTGTGAAACTGCTGGTGCTGTTTTTCTAGCAGGCTGGCAGGTCTGCAGTGGAGACTCCATAAACTGCCATTGGAGTGAATGACACACGAGCTGCCAAGACTGACTTTCAAAACCTATTAATTGTGTTGTGTGTTATGACGGCATTGACTTTTCATCCATTAAATGCCCACAAGGTACTTAAAACTATTTAAAAAATAAGACACAATCCCAATTGCGGATGAGAAATATTCTCTTTTTGAACTATAGCACCAGGAGAAAAGAAGGTAGGAGAACACCTATAGAAATAAATGACATCCTTAATGCATACACAATTGTTACAAATGGTTTAGGTCAGAGCAGGGTGCCTTGCTTATATTTTCACCTCTGGTTAATGACTTGCAGGGTGACATTAGAAGCATGAATGACAATAAGCCTGCACTCCATCAAGGGCTCTCAAGAGATAGGGACATGCCAAAATAAATCTCCTCTATTAACCTAGAGTGGATATGCTAAAAGGGATCCCTTCTATTAACTAATACTGAATAAATAGTCTGATGCCGCAAACCTAAAACGTGGGGAGGAAGCAGTTGTCAGATGGATGGATACCATCGCATGGATACCATGCAAGGATACCACTGAAGAACCTTATCTGGGGAGGAGAAAGGGAGGAAAGGAACGTGCTTTCCTTCCCCCATTGAGCCGCTCCTTGGCTGCCAATGGGTGCCAAGGTTCTGGAGAATGGATTGGTTTCAGCAAAGTAACAAAAAAATCATGGGCCTGAGAGTCAGAAGGTTATGGGTTCTAATCTTACCTTTGCCACTTCTCTGCCGTGTGACCTTGGGGAAGTCACTTCATTTGTCTGTGCCTTAATGACTTCATTTTAGAGATGACACTGTGAGCCCCATGTGGGACAGGGAGTGTGTCCAACCTGATAACTTTGTATCTGCCCCAACCCTTAGGACAATGCCTGGCACATAGTAACCACTTTACAAATACCATAATTATTCTCAGTTGAGAGGAGATATTTGCCTCTCCGAAGAAATACATGTTGAAAGTACGGACTACTTTCTGGATGGGAGAATGCTGGAAGCAGAATGACCAATCAATCTATGGTTTTCACTAAACACTTCCTCTTTGCTGAGCACCGTGCTTAGTATTTGGCACTGAATACTGTTGATTCATTCATTTAATTATATTTATTGAGCACTTGCTGGGTACAAAGCACTGTACTAAGTGCTTGGGAGAGCGCAGTGCAACAAAAAATAAATATATTCCCTGTGCAAAATGAGCTTACAGTATAGAGGCAGGGAGACAGACATCAAAACAAATAAATAAATTACAGATATATACATAAGTGCTGTGGGGCTAGGAAGAGGGAAGAGCAAAAGAAGCAAGTGAGGGCAATGCGAAAGGGAGGGGGACTGGCTTGTTGATGGTGAAGATTTCCAATTTTGAAAATTAAATTGTTCTGTCTCCAGCAAAAATTCATAAAGCACCTAAGCCTGATCCTTTAAAGTCGGGGGGAAGAGCTATTGTGCCCGGGATCTCTTTGGGAGTGTTTCCTGGGTCACATAGAGTAGGGTTGGAAGAATGGCCTGAGCTGAGGGAAATAAAATCTTCCTGGTTCCACATATGTCCCCATCTGCCATGCCCACACTTCTAGGCATTCAATTTCCAAAGTTGGAAGTAGCTTTCTCAGCAGCCACGGGACTGAGGCTGTGGCGGTCGTGACGGTTAAGAAAATAATACTGCTCAGGGTTGGGGAGAGAGGCGAAGTGGGAAAATCAATCAGTCAGTCAAGCAATTGTTTTTATTGGGCACTTCCTGTGTGCAGACCACTGCACTAAACACTTGGAAGAGTACAATATAGCAATGAAACACAGTTGGCATACACGTTCCCGACCCACAACAAGCTTACAGTCTAGAGGGGGAGACGGGCATTAATATAAAGTACCTAAGTGCTGTGGGGCTGAGGGGTGAATAGAGAGAGCAAATCCAAGTATAAGAGTGATGCAGAAGGGAGTGGGAGAAGAGGAAATGAGGCCTTAATCAAGGAAGACCTTTTGGAGAAGTGCCTTCAGGAAGGTTTGAGGTGGGGAGAGTAATTGTCTGTCAGGTGTGAAGAGGGAGGGCGTTCCAGGCTAGAGACGGGATGTGGGCAAGAAGTTGGAGGCGAGATAGATGAAATCGAGGTACAGTGAGTCGGGTTGGCATTTAAGGACCAAAGTGTGAGGACTGTGATGATGTAGGAGAACAGCGAGGTACATTAGGAGGGGGCAAGGTGATAAAGGGCTTTAAAGTTGATGGTGAGGAGTTTGTGTTCAAAATCGTTCGAAGGAAGAGCAGAAAGCTAAAGTCATGTATAGACCTGACCATTCTAGGAGAACACAAATAGAAGATTTGTCCTTCCTGCACTAAGAGAGCATGCTCCTGGCTCTGGGATTGGAGAATTGGGGACTTAAAAAAAAGAAAATTCAGCAAGCAAGAACACAATGAAGTAGAACTGGCTAGTGTATATTCACTTTTCTCTGTGTTATCATTAAGGTTGGGGTACATTTCAAATCTGACATTCCTTTAGAGCAAGAAAGGTTCTCTTTCAGACAGAACCCTCCTGTAGACCGTAAGCTCACTGTGAGAGGGGACTGTATCTGCCAACTCATTTGTACTGCATGCTCCCAAATGCTTAGTACAGAGCTCCGCATATTGCAACCTCTCAAGAAATTCCACTGACGATAATTTATTTGATAAACTGTTGTACTAACTACGTGAACCTGCAGTGACCATATTAGTGTAGAATTAGCTATCTGTTCTGGCGACTTCTACAATTTAGGTGCTATCATTATTTAGCAAAGCTATTACTATGAAGGGGAGCATGAATGTGTTCCACTAAATATACAAGCTGCAAAATTGCAAATTTGGTCTCTAGTCTTCCTCCAATCCTTCTGAGCCCTCAAAAAATTTAAGCAGCACCTCTTGTAGAGTTTCTTTCTTCACAGACGAAAGTATTTATCAGATTGTGCTATTAATGCTCATGTTGCAAGGAGGCGGGGCAGTTGATCCCTTTTGTGCTACTAGAAGCAGCATGGCTTAGTGGATAGAGCACAGGTCTGGGAGTCAAAGTACCTGGGTTCTAATTCCAGCTCTGCCACTTGTCTGCTGTGTGAACTTGGGCCAGTCCCTTAACTTCTCTGTGCCTCACTTACCTCATCTGTGAGAGATGGGATTGAAGAGTGTGAGCCCAAAGTGGGACAGGGACTGTGTCCAACCTGATTAACTTGTTTCTATCCCAGCACTTAGACCAGTGCTTGACACAAAGAAAGAGCTTAACAAGAACCATAATAATGAATTAAGAATTACTTGCCTATGTTTTTATCGTTACCTTTGTCTAAATTGTATCTCCTGAGTGGAAACTTCTTAGGATCAGAATCTTTTTTTAAAAAACAAAACAAAGTTCAGCCACTTGTGGACTAAATAGTTGAAAACAAATATTCTTCTCAAACTTCTTTCTACAGACTTAGGGGTTTAAATGACAAGAAAGCACTGCTTTACTACGACTCAGTAGTGATTTTTATTAGTACATAAATAGGAGTAGTGAACACTTGGCTCATTTTCAAAGTACTTTGCTCTCAAGTATCTATTTCTAACAGTTTTTGGTTACAAAGCAGGGAATCAAAGACATTAAGAAAAAATATTTGAAATCAAATTCATAAATGTGGGAAAGTTATGTATAGGGCTATTAGTTTCTGTCCTGATGAGACTTGGCAGAAACATCCACCCAGCAGATAGACTGATTATCCTACTAACTGCAAGTGACTCTGATGACTTAGAAAACTGCAAAGCTAACAGCAAGTTTAGGAGGTAGAAATTTTGCAACAGTACAAATGCATTTTAGGATGTACTAAATTGTCATTCGGAGGGTCATGGAGGCATGCCCAGAAACAAATGATTCAGTTGAGTGGATGTGACACTGCCTTACTTCTAATGTTAAGCAGTTGGAACTTATTTTCATTAGCGTTGGTGAGGTTCAGAGGGCTAAGCCAGGATTCAGCTCTAGTCGGAGCTTCTGTGATTTGATTCTGAATTTTGCCACAAACACATTGCAGTGAAGATAGTCTGGGGCCTAAAAGTCTTGTTACAACTTGTCTCAAGGAACCTCTTGCTTTATTTTTGCTTGTAATTCTTCCCAAGATTTATCTGTTTTTGTTTATAAACCTTCTAAGAGAAATAAATACACCCATAAAGTGTGGGGCCCGTGGTGCAGTTGCAAGATGGCTGCCTGGGGCGGGTCCAGATGGGTGAGATTTGAAACTGGCTTGCTCAGAGGGATGCCTTTCTTCCAGAATAATCATAATAATAATGATATTTGTTAAGCGCTTATTATGTGCCAGGCACTATACTAAGCACTATACGATACTAAGTGCTGGGGTGTATATGATTTGAGTTGGACACAGTCCCTGTCCCATGTGGGGCTCACGGTGTCTATCCCTGTTTTACAGATGAGGGAACTGAGGCCCAGAGAAGTAAAGTGATTTGCCCAAGGTTACCCAGTAGACAAATGGCAGAGCCGTGATTAGAACTCATGACCTTCTGACTCCCAGACCTGTGCTCTAGCCACTACGCCATGCTGCTTCCCACCAGAGCTTTTCCAGGGACATTTCTCTTGTGGTATTTGGAATGGGTCTTGCACTTCTGAGTCACTCTGTAATTCAGCCACTGGGTTCCCCATTAGGTCATGATCATGGTGGGGAAATACTTTGGGGAAAGTCAGGGTGGGGTTGGGGACTCGTCCCCCTGTTGACACCCCATTGTCACCAAAGACATTTCTGGGCTATGTAGCCCTAGTTACACTATCCATTTGTCATACAGAGATACTAAGACTAAATTTTTTTTTCTATTACTGTATTTTAAGTACTTAATGCACATGTTCCAGAAATGCTTCCTAGAAGCATGTCCCCTCTCTCACTTCTTTGTGTTCCAGGTGCTAACTTGATGGAGGAGATGAGAGCACTGAGAGTGATTGTGCCCTGAGAATTTGGAATTGGATTCCCACTTGGGTCATTCCAAGTCTCCATCAAGATCTAAAAATTTCCCATCAGGTCTCAACAGACCCAGAATGGTGCCAAGAAGCTAGTGGTAAGAAATACATTTTTTCCCCAGTATATAAATATGATCCAAGTTGAAGTGCTTTTTGTATTTGTCTTTGTTTTGATTTTTTAAAATAATATTTGTTAAGTGCCTACTATGTGCCAGCCACTATACTAAGTGCTGGGTACATTCAGCTAATCAGGTTGGACACAGTCCATGTCCCACATGGTGCTTATAGTCTAAATCCTCACTTTACAGATGGTAAATGGTACCAAGAGCAAGGGACAGGGAATCAGAAGAGCTGGGTTCTAATCCCAGCTCTGCTAGTGGCCTGCTGTGTGACCTCGGCAAGTCACTTGATCTCTCCATGCCTCGATAAAATGGGGAATAAAACAGATTGGGAGCCCTGTGTGGGACAGGAATTATGTTTGACTTGATGATCTTGTATAATAATAATAATGTTGGTATTTGTTAAGCGCTTACTATGTGCCGAGCACTGTTCTAAGCGCTGGGGTAGACACAGGGGAATCAGGTTGTCCCACGTGGGGCTCACGGTTTTAATCCCCATTTTACAGATGAGGTAACTGAGGCACCGAGAAGTTAAGTGACTTGCCCAAAGTCACACAGCTGACAAGTGGCCAAGTGGGGATTCGAACCCATGACCTCTGACTCCAAAGCCCATGCTCTTTCCACTGAGCCACGCTGCTTCTCTTGTATCTACCCCATCTCTTAGAATGTAGTAAGAACTTAATAAATTCTATAATTAAATGTCATAATAGCTCTTTAAAGCCTTTCCCCTCTTAGATCACCCCATCCCCCAGATACTTTTCTCCTTATCCCTGCACCCAACGTGAAAAGTGGACACGTATTCCAGAATAATTTCTAAAAGCCCCCTTACTCTCACAACATCTGCACTGGAAAAGCAGCACGGTCTAGCGGATAGAGCATGGAGTCAGAAGGACCTGACTCTGCCACTTGTCTACTATGTGACTTTGGGTAATTCACTTAACGTCTTTGTTCCTCAGATGCCTCATCTGTAAAATAGGGATTAAGATGATGAGCACCATATGGGACATGGACTGTGTCCAACCTGATTAGCTGAACGTACCCAGCACTTAGTACAGTGGCTGGCACATAGTAGGCACTTAACAAATATTATTTTAAAAAATCAAAACAAAGACAAATACAAAAAGCACTTCAACTTGGATCATATTTACGTCCTGGGAAAAAACGTATTTCCTACCACTAGCTTTCAGAACATCAGAAACAGCAAATTGTTGAATTTCTAACATTAAGAATCAAACTTTCACGATCACAAGCCCTTAGTAGGAATTTAGGATCGGGGCAACTTTAAAACTTGATATTCTCTCAGTGGAAGAGGAGGGTTTAATTTATTGTCATTGATGTCTGAAAGCATTATGACATTGCGTGTCATATTCTGTTCACTGCAAAGATTACCAAGGCAAAAAATATTAGCCTAAAGTCAACTTTTCCAGGAAATAGCCCACTCCTAAAATAATTAATATACGAATGCTTGGCTTTCCACTCAGAGATTTAGAAGGTGAAAGTTATGGAAAAAGCCATCAAAAAAGTCCTCCTCATTTTCAGTGTGATTTCTCAGTGCATTGAGTCATTCATGACCAAACTAATTCTCATTCCCATCTGTAACTCTCACATCTGTGCATAGATTTCACGGACCTAAGATCAGGCCGGATTTCCACAGAGAGAATAAGCAGGCAAGGCTTCGACTTTACAGCATTTGCTCGACTGCTACTAATTTACAAAGTTTAGCCCCAGTGTGAGTTCCCTGATCAAAGTTAATTTAGATCAACTACCTTCTGCAAAGAACATTTCTACACTGTTGGGTGCAGGGATGGATTTGGAGGCATCAGCAAAAACAAGCTCAGTGGCTGCCTATGGCACGGGCAGGAAGAAGTGGCAACTTTGTCCCTCTTTTGTAGTAGGCACAATGACTGTTGCGTGCAAACCCATCCCAGCTGTAGTCCATCTATGCGGGTAGCAGATTCCACACTAAGGGGCACTGCAGTACCACAGAATACACTTCAGGATCTTTCTACACTTACGTATTTTTCCAATGGCTCTAGCATCGAGGAGCACCCTGCTTCATGAGGTTCAGGGTCTCTCTACCCAGGCAGATTTACGGCTACATGGGAAACAGCGTGGCTCAGTGGAAAGACCCCGGGCTTGGGAGTCAGAGGTCATGGGTTCGAATTCCGGACCTGCCACTTGTCAGCTGTGTGACTGTGGGCAAGTCACTTCACTTCTCTGTGCCTCAGTTACCTCATCTGTAAAATGAGGATGAAGACCGTGAACCTCACGTGGGACAACCTGATTACCCTGTATCTCCCCCAGCGCTTAGAACAGTGCTCTGCACATAGTAAGCGCTTAACAAATACCAACATTTTTATGTCCCAGATTGCCATAGAGGTTTGGGGAAGACATTTGTCCGGCAACATTTTTACCATGTCTTCCTAGAAGGACACTCTGGAGATTCAATCACTCAGTGCCATTTACCGAGAGCTTACTGTTGGCCGAGAACTGCAGTGAGTGTTTGGGAGAGTACAAGAGAGTCGGTAGACATGGTCTCTCCTCTCAAGGAGCTTGCAGTCTAGCGAGGGAGACAGACATGAAGATAAATTTCAGGTTGGAGGAATGACAGAGTATAAAGATTCATTCATTCATTCAATCATATTTATTGAGCACTTACTGTGTGCAGAGCACTGTACTAAGAGCTTGGGAAAGTACAATGCAGCAATGAAAAGAGAAAATCCCTGACCGCAATGAGCTCACAGTCTCAAGGAGGGGAGACAGCCATCAATACAAGTAAACAGACATCAATATAAATAAAATTACACATATATATGTGCTGTGGGATGGGGAGAGGAGGGAAGAGCAGAGGGAGCAAGTCAGGGTGATGCAGAAGGGAGTGGGAGATGAGGGCTTAGTCTGGGAAGGCCTCTTGGAGGAGGTGTGCCTTCAGTAAGGCTTTGAAGCAGCAGCGTGGCTCCGTGGAAAGAGCCCGGGCTTGGGAGTCAGAGGTCGTGGGTTCTAATCCCGTCTCTGCCGCTTGCCAGCTGTGTGACTTTGGGCAAGTCACTTAACTTCTCTGTGCCTCAGTGACCTCATCTGGAAAATGGAGATTAAGCCTTACATGGGACAACCTGATTACCCTGTATCTACCCCAGCGCTTAGAACAGTGCTCTGTGCATAGTCAGCGCTTAACAAATACCAACATTATTATTATTATTATTAAGAAGGGGAGAGTAATTACCTGGCAGATTTGAGCCTAAGTGCTGTGGGGGCGAGGTGGCTACGTAAATGCTTAGAGGGTACAGGATCAAGTGCTTAGGTAAATAAGTAAGGAGGGAAAATGTGATGAAATTATTATTATTATTATTGTTAATAATAAAAATAATTGTATTTGTTAAGCACTTACTATGTGCCAATCACTGATAAATGTAAGGTCAGACACAGTTCTTTTCTCACATGGGGTTCACAGTCTAAGAGGGAGATAGGACCACAAAGCTTCCCATCTAGTAGTAATAATATTTATTGAGCAGTCACTGGATGCAGTGTACTGGACTAAGTGCTTGGGAAGTACAAAACAAGAAAGTGATGCATTCCCTGTCCATAGGAAACAAACTCCAATGGGGAAGACAGACATAGCAGGTGTTTACAAGCAGAACCTTCAAAATATATTGTAATGATAATTAAATTAAAAATTAGAATAATTGTGGTATTAAGTATTTACTACATGCCAATACTGTATTAAACACTGGGACAGATACAAGATAATCAGGGTAGACACAGTCTTTTCCCACATGAGGCTCTCAGTCTAAGAAGGGGAGAGGACAGGTAGAGAATATTGAATGTACAAATATATACATAAGTGCTGAAGATGGGAATAAGTAATAACGGTGGCATTTGGTATTGTGTGCCAAGCAGTGTACAAAACACTGGGATAAATGCAAGATAATGAAGGTGGAAATAGTAACCATTCACGCGAGGCTCACAAGAGGGAGTGAGATTTAATCCCCCTTTTACGGATGAGAAAACGGAGGACCAGAGAAGCGAATTGACTCGTCACCCAGCAGACAAGTCACAGAGCTGGGGTTAGAACCCAGGTCCTCGGACTTCCAGGCCTGTGCTCTTTTGACTCTCAAGTAAATATGTAAGCTAAGTACATAAGTGTCAAATCCCTCAAAAATAGGATTGATGGAGGTAGTTTGGTGTATCCTGGAACTCGGGACTTCATGGCCAAGAGTCATTCATTCATTCAGTAGTATTTATTGAGCGCTTACTATGTGCAGAGCACTGTGCTAAGCGCTTGGGAATGGAAGAGAGAGGGAAGGGGCTAGCTCTTGGTGATCTAGTGGTTTCATGCCCGAAATGGCCCCTGAACCAGGTGGAGCTCTAACGGCATTGATTTAGGGCTCCAGCACCAGTACCCCAAGCTCACTTTAGGTAGAAGACATGAAAAGGAGGAGAACTGCTGGAGTGGGAAGGAGTTCTAATCTTCAAACTAATGTCAGTCAGTCAATCGTATTTGTGGAGCACCTACTGTGTACGGAGCACTGCTCTAAGCGCCTGGGAGAGTACAGTATAACACTGTAACAGACACATTCCCTGGCCATAAGGAGCTTACAGTCTAGCTGTTTCCCCCTCTAGACGGTAAACTCCTTGTAAGTAGGGAGCATGTTTACCAACTGTGTGGTACTCTCCCAAGCTTTTAGTACACTATTCCGCACACAGGAATACCTTTGATGGATTGACCGATCGATTCAAATCTCATCCAGTTCGCTCCCATCCTGAGACTTCAAATAGCCGACTTGTCTGAGGCTGGCAAATGTCCATAATGTTGGGAAGGAGTGTGGGGAAAGTGAATCAGGGAGATTCCCTCTGGCAACTGGAGCTCACAGGAAGAAGTAGGTCCTAGAATGACATTTCCGGCCAACTGGTGGCTCCGAACAAACACTCAGCTCACTCCCAGTGGAACCACTTGTGAATGACAAATTAGATACGGTTAGTACCACTCAGGAATAGCCAGAATCTGTTCGATCTACCGACGAGGAGCAGTGTGGCCTAGTGGAAAGAATACGGGCCTGGGAGCCAGAGGACCTTTGGTTCTAATTCTAGCTCTATCACTTCCCTGCTGTGTGACCTTACAGGTCACAGTTCAGGCAGAAGGGAATAAGTTGAGGCCACCGAGTCTTGTTCCATCCCAGATGGATGCAGCTGAGGAGGAACAGCATGGCCGAGTGGATAGAGTCTGAGCCCGAGAGTCAGAAGGACCTGGGTTTTACTCCCGAATCCTCCACTTCTCTGCTGTGTGATCTTGGGCAAATCGCTTAACTTCTCCGTGACTCAACTATCCCATATGTAAAATGAGGTATCTGAGCCCCATGTGGAACATGGACTGTGTCCAACCTGATTATCTTGTATCTACCCCAGTGCTTAGAACAGTGCCTGGAATATAGTAATTGCTTAACAAATACCATAAAAAACCCTGCCCAATTTATGGCTGTACATATGAGGAGTAGGCAGGAATCACTCAGTGAATGGTATTCACTGGGGGAAATGTGTGCAAAGCACGGTACTAAGGGCTTGGGAGAGTACAATACAACAGAGTTGGCACACACACTCCCTACCTACAATGAGGAACTCCTAAACTTCCTCTCAAGGAAAGGGCTGACATTATTTAATTTCAGGAAGTATCAGACCTGATGTTTCCAGCAACGGGCGCAAGCTCCTGTGGTAGGGAATGTGTCTGTTTATTGTTATAATGTACTCTCCCAAGTGCTTAATACAGTACTTTGCACACAGTAAGCACTCAATAAATACGATGGAATAACGGAATGAATGAGGAAACAACGATAAAGCATATCCGAAGGCAGTAACGACGGGAGTTAGGAGCCAGCTGTTGTACTGAGTGAAATTGTAACTCCCTCTCCATCAAGGGTTAACACTGCCACCATAATAAGCAACAATCAGTGTTAATTAGGCCATTTTCAGCGTAGAAGTGGCAGGGTATTCAGAACAAGGCTCATTCATTAAAGGCTTACTGGTTCCAGCATGTTCTGGAAGGTTTTTTGAAGGCAAGCATTCTTTCCTCCTCTTGATGCAGAGCGGTCACAGAAAGTTGTACGATTGGAGAGGTCTGGACCCTCAGTTTGGGGTGTATTGTTTGGCCCTCCGTGCGGTTTCCTTTCACGGAGATTAGAAAAGGACAGGGGAAAGGGCCTCTGGAGGAAGGACTCCTGAATGGATTGTTGCGAAGAGAGAGGAGCGGCTCTTGGAGAGAGGAGAATAAACCGAGTTTCAGAAAGCCCCGCTTTCAGCTCATTCATCACTTGTTCTTCCAGCGGATCAAGTCACGGTTTCAAACCGGGCAATCTCTGTGAAAGAGATTGCGGTGGTGCCCAGGGGCCCGATTCTTTTCCCGTTTGCATGCATAACTCTCACTGACTTCATTTGGATTGACTTCAGAGAATTTAATGACTTGATGGATTCTCACCATTGACAGCCATGAAATAAATTCCCTGGGAGCTGTGCTTACCTAAAGGCTGAAGGATACAAACAAAACCATATTGAATTCCTGGCCTAAATTAGGAGCTAAGTTAATTCTGCCTTCATTTCTGGAAATGCAGCAGAAATGAACTAACCAGGTGCCCACCCTAGTTAGGGTGGGTGAAGTTGTCTTATCCCAGGTGATCTTCAGCTAAGTAACTGAACTTTGAATCAAATGACTAACCAGGTGGGATCCTTATGGTTGCCAAGCATGGCCTAGGGGATCTTACATGGGCCTGGGAGTCAGAAGGACCTCAGTTCTCCTCCCACCTCTGCCACTGTCTGCTGTGTGACCTTGGGCAAGTCACTTAATTTCTCTGTGCCTCAGTTGCCTCATCTGTAAATTGGATATTAAGACTGTGAGCCCCATGTGGGACAGGGACCGGGTCCAACCTAATGAATCTGTATCTACCCAAATACTTAGAACAGTGCTCGACGCACTGTAAGTGCTTAACAAATACTATCGTCTTCATCATCATCATCAAGGAATTTATGGTGCCGGGGAATTGAACTCCAGGGGGAGGTGCCATTAACTTAATCCGCACAGCTTTGGGGACGAGACAGGAAGCCCTAGCTGGCCTGATCAATCCATCAGTGGTATTTACTGAGTGGTCACTGTGTGCAGAACACTGTAACAAACCCTGGGAGAGTACAATGTACCAGACTTGGTAAACACATTCCCTGCCTAAAGGAGCTTATAGTCTAGAGGGGGAGACAGACATTGAAATAAATTCTGGTTTGCCCTTTGGATTTAGAAAAGAATCAGAGGTGGACCCAAGGTGTGGAAGCTACTTCTTACCCTCAGCTGGCAGAAAATAAGGAGGGCAGCGGAATTTGTCGTCTTTCTCATCCTCACAGGGCTGAGGGCAAGAGGATTAACTTGTTCAGGGGCCGGCATCCACTCCCCTCTCCCTGTCAGCAGATGGCCTACTAAATATCTCCTCTAGGAAACCTTTCCTGAGTAATCTCTCATCTCCCCAACATATTTTCCCTCACTCTTGAAGAGCGCGACTTAGTGGAAAGAGCAAGGGCTATGGAGTCAGAGGTGGTGGCTTCTAGTCTCGGCTCCGCCACCTGTGTCAGCTGTGTGACTTTGGGCAAGTCACTTAACCTCTCTGTGCCTCAGTTACCTCATCTGTAAAATGGAGATTAAGATTGTGAGCCCCACATAGGACAACTTGATTACCTTGTATCTACCCCAGTTCTTAGAACATTGCTTAAGCGCACATAGTAAGCGCTTAATAAATGCCATTATCATCACCACTCTGTGTCACCTATGCATTTTGGTCCAAATCCCCTCAGCACTTTGATACTCCACCCCTACAACACTTGTGTACATAGCCTTATACTTTGTTCCTGCCCCTGTCTAATTTATTTTAACACTGGTCTTTTCCCCTTAATTGTAATCTCTTTGAGGGCAAGGGTTGTATCTACTAATTTTATTGTACTCTCCCAAATGCTCCATAAATGCCATTGATTTATTGGCGGTCCCTTTTCTCACTTGGTCATCGATCCATGAAATAGTCATAGGGCTATTTCACATTATTTGAAATTGTGCTTCACTATATGTTTCTGTCATTTATTCTGTCGTCCCTTTTCTTAATGGTGTTTGTTAAGCGCTAACTATGTGCCAGGCACTGTCCTAAAAGCTGGGGTAGGTACAAGTTAATCAGTCTATGGAACATATAGATTTCAAAGTCTTAATCCCCATTTTACAGATGAGGTTATTGAGTCACAGAAAAGTCAAATGACTTGCCCAATGTCGCAGAGCAGACAAATGGTGTAGCTTGGATTACAAGACAGGCCCTCTGATTTCCAGGCCCTTTTTCTGTCCCCTAGGTTTTTTCCTTCCATCTTTATCCCCACCCTCACCCACCATCCTTACCCCCCAAGGCTCCTTCTGGGTCCTCTTCCTCTAAAATTACTCTTTCAGTGAGTTCATTGGCTCTCAGCACTTCAGTTACTACCCTTCTATAGATAACTTACAAGTCTACCTATATCTAGTGCCTACCTCTCATTCTATTACAATCCCACATTTCTTCTATAATAAGGCCGTCTCCATTTGTCTCTCAACATGCCCAGGACTGACTGAGATGGAACTTTTCACCTATTCTCCTAATGCTTTCTCTGTCTAAACTCACCTTTATCTGCCTTCTCCTCTAGAATCACTGCCTGTCTTCAACTCCTTGCTCACATTTTTGTACAACCTAGAGCTCCCTCTCCTTGAAATACACCACATTTTAGTCTCCCTCACTTTCAAGTCATCCAAAGAACCCAATCTCCTTTAATAAGCCTTCCCTAATTATCTCCCAATACCTCAAGTCACATCAACCCAACAACTAGTCATAGTATCTGTGTAACTGCATCCACTGTTGGCAATTGTTCGTATGTCTATAATCAATTGTCATTTCAATTGTTATTCTGGTACTTCATCCTATCATATTTGTTCTTCCATCTATCTGATCCTTGTTCTTCAGACTGCTCCCACGATATCTATTTATTATGCACATCTTGGTCTCCCGATAGAATATAAATTCCTCGTGGAATAACATATGATGGCTTGAATGAAGCCATCCAGATATTCAAAGGTGGATCCAGCTAGAATCCAGGTTTCTTCCATGAACTTAAATTTTGGTTGGTGTTGACCCAGAAGTGTCTCGCCAGTATTAGATGTGTTCACACATGGGATCTTTTGTCTACCTGAAATACACTCCTGAACGGGCAGGCTGTTGGGTTAAAATTATCATCTAAACAGTTTGTCCCTAATTCAAGATCAAACCTTTTCCAAACCCCTGCCACAGTAACATTACATTTAACAAGTTTATTTTGTTCCTACTACACAGCAGATGAAGGCTTTGTACAGTTGGGGAGTCCCTGTTCATGTGAAACATTTTCTGAGTTGATTTCAATGAGAAAAGGCTGTTCATCTGTTTCTCCTTTGACTTGTTTCTTGTTCGTGATTTTCCACGATACATCAAAAAAAATGCTTGCTATGGTAAGTAATTTTCTGTTTTAGATTTATGGCCCCGTTGATTCACTATAAAATCTTGAATAAATTGTTTACACTCAGTCTCCCCATTTTCTAAATGGGGTTCTTGATAACTTTCTCTGTAGCAAATTGGAAGGTTGACTCTCTATTTCATCTACATTGAATTGGCCTCTGCTGGTTATTACCATGTACAGTTTCTCCTGAAGTGTAATGGGTCACAAACCCTTTTTTCATCCCTTCAGCTGCAGTAATAATAATCATATTTGTTAAGCACTTACTTTGTGCCAAGCACTGTTCTAAGCGTTGGGGTAGATGCAAGGTAATCAGGTTGGACATAATCCCCGTCCCTAATGGGGCACCTCCTACTGCACCTCCCACTCTGTTTCTCTTCCTCTCCCGCCCCTCCCCTGTTGGAGAGGTGGTAAGGATGAAGGAGACAACAAAGGAGGGGCAGTTGGGATAATGGTAGCTCTGGGGGAGAGAAATAAAATTGGGCACAATGGGAATGCTCAATAAACATTGTGGACTGACTGTTGACTGCTAAAGAGGAGACAGGTAGGGAAATAAGTGCTACAGCAAAAGGGAGGAAGATGGGGTAAGGATACCTTTGCCGGCCCCATGACCTGGTTGAGGAGAGCCTTTGGAGACAGCTTCCTTTTTTGCTGAAAGCCGTGCTGTAGTCACTAGCAAATGGTTGTTTGGCATTTCAGAGCTTGGGCTCCTTTTGGCTATTTGTTTTTTGTTTTTTTAACTTCCCAGTGTATTTTGAAAAGGTCTGGGGCAGGCACGAAAATTTTCATGCTTCCTCCACCATTAACTCTGATATTTTTGCACAAGCACTTCTGAATTATAGTTCTATTTCTATGGGTGGAACTAAAATCCCAGAGATTTGGAAGAATACCAAATCTATGCTGTGTGATTACTATGAGGTGGAGGAATTAATACCAGAAGGTCAGCAGTGAGTTGGCTAAACTGTGAGCTCTTTGTGGTCAGGGAATATGTTTGTCATATTGTACTCTCCTAAGGGCTTAATAGAGTGGTCTGCACATAATAAACACTCAATTAATGATTGATTGAAATGGCCCACGATAGGAGGGCCCAAGAACATATACAATTCACAACCAAGGTGGTCGACTCCAGGAGCCTGTTGAAATGAGTAACTTAGTGTCAGGGGTCATGGGATATAGCAAACGTGGGAACTTCACTTGCTACCTGGGTTTGGTGGGGCACAGTTTTTTCACCTCCAGCGGTCCTCACTCAGCTCTGGATTGCTGGAGATTTGCACCTCTATCTCGAGTATCTCCCAGTATCCTCCGTTCCACTTTTCCCAAGGTCCCCACCACTCAGGGAAGTAGTGGAGGCATTTCCTGGAAGGGGCCTCGGCTGGAGATTTCTCGAGAACTTACTTGGGGTGGCTGGCTGGGACTCAGAATTCCAGGTGGCACTGTACCCAGATGCAGCACTGTGGAGTTTCGGGCAGCTCATATGAACCAAGGTATCCTCAATTTATTGCCATTTCCAATGGGGCTATCTCTAAAAGGCAATAGAATTCCTGCCAGTGAGACTGAAAGTAGAAGAGCAACTCCTTGAAGCACCTGCGGGGCCCCTTCTAGTTTATATCCAGATTGGTGGTACCGCTGAATGTGCCCAAGATGAGCAGCATCTTTCTGCTCTCCCAGTACTATTCGCACTTTCAGAAGGGGCATAGACAGGTGTGTATGTAGACGAGATTCCAGGGACCCTCCACCCCAATTTTATAGGGAGCCATGATTCCTTCCCTGGCATATTTTTACATGGATTTCTCCAAGGACCTCTAGATCAATTTGTCCAAAACTGAACTGCTTTTCTTCCCTCCTAAATCATCTCCACCAACTAACTTCCTCATCAGTGTTGACACCACCACCATCCTCTCTGTCTCTAAGGACTGTATCCTTAGTTTACCCTTGACTTTTCTCTCACTTTCAACTCCCATATTGTCTGTTGCCAAATCCTTTCATTTCAACTCTACAATTTTGCCCTTCCTGTCCATCCAAACACTCAACATGCTGGTCCAGTCACTTATCATATCCCGGCTTTTCATATCCACATCAGCCATCTCGCTTATCTCCCTACTCCAAGACTCTCCCCTCTCCCATCCATACTCTGCTGTCCAGTCCGTTTTTCTAAAATGTCATTCTGCACACATCTCTCCATTCCACAGAACCGCACATCGGTTGCCGTTCCCCACCATGACAAGCAAAATCTACAGACTTTTGACATGAAAGCACTCAATCAGCTCTCTCCCTCATCTTAACTACTCTCTTCTCCCATTACATCCCAGCTCACAGAGTTTGTTCCTCTCAAGCCATCCTACTCACAGTGAGCCTTGTTTTTGTCACTCAGGCCTTCCCTCTTGCTTGGAACTCCCTCCCCTTTCATTGCTGACATTTCATTGCAATCGCTTGCCCCGTCTTCAAAGCCCCTCTGAAATTACATCCTCTCCGGGAGGCCTTCCCCGTTGATCGCTAAGTTCCCTAATTTATATCCTCCAAGTGCTACTTCAGCCCATCTGTGCCACTTACATACTTAAGCATGCAGAACCCCCTTAGCATTTGTATACATTATTTTCTATATTCTGTTTACTTCTACCTGCAATATATTTAACTGTGTGTCTTCCCCACTAGATTGAAAACTTCTTGAGAGTAAGGATCACATAACAATTTCTATTATGCTCTACCAAGCATTTAGTCCATAAAACTCACAGGCACTCAATAAATGTCATTAATTGATTAGTCTGCCATATGTTATACAACAGTATACTGGAGTTGCTGCATATGATTTCTAAACAGGGCATCAGTCCTAAAAGATTAATCAGCATTTTCAGGATGTAAACTTCTATTAAACTTAAAGTGTTTGAGATTTTTAAAGTACAGAAAAGAAGTCATGAAGTAAAAGCTTTGTGCAGAAGAACACCTGATTTATCACCTTCACATTTTGTACTTTGTAAGGTGCCTTGTTAAAGCTATCTTAAGAAGCCTCTCCAAAAATAAAGGAAAGGGGGTTTCAAGGGAACACCAGAAAAGCAGTTAAGCCTAAATTCAAGTCTTGGGTACAGATTCAAGTCGTAACTTCAATTAAGGTAGCTGGCCCAGACTTATGAAAATGCTATTGTAGACACTTGATGGATGCTTGAAAGGTTGGTCTAGTTGCTGTTCACTTGGCAACATCGTTCTTACTGGCTTCCCAGTATTCTTTTTCCAAACACCCAATTGTCCGTTATTCTCAAACCTCTATTTTTTGACACTGTGGAGTTGCAGATGACCATGACTAAGGAAGCCGACCCATCAGGGCTCATGAGAGGAGGCTTTTGAGGTCATTGTAATGGTCCTTGGGTTGACACAGTGCGCAGGCACTCCTCTTCCAGGGATGTTACCCACCCAGTTTTTTCTGGTATTTCATCGGCAGCCCAGAAGTGTACTTGAAAGACCATCTGTTCAGTCAGTCTTTGGCTGATTGAAGTTGGATAAAGGGAATAAAGTTAGTTTGGGAGTGCCAGCTACTCTCTTCATTAAATTGGCGTTATTGTTACAGTTGGACCAAAAGGCCCAGGTAAAGGGTGGATTCTATAAAACAGGAGGAAAAAGAAGAATCGCTCCGCTAGTCATACAGTCTGTATTCTTAAAAGCAAAACCACGAAGTGAAATAATGCAAGATCATTTTCATTCCCAAGTCCAAGTTGTCAACCTGAAGATGTAGGTGGCTTTCATAAATGCATGGGAGGGTTAATGGACTTAGAAATTTTAGATGTTCTCATATTTTGGATTGATTCTTTTAGTATTTCTGGAAATTCAGCAATTCTGATCATCTGTCCCTAAAATGAATAGTATTCTCTCAATAAAAACCAAATGATTTGATTATTTCCATAGATTGCGGGCCTGGAATAAATTCCACTCCATTATTAGGGGGGTTAAGCTGCAACTATTGAAATAATCAACTGAACATTGGAGTTGTTTTGAAACTTTGAACAGCCACAGAAGGCACAGTATCTTGGCAATCCCAGCATACCCATCTGGGTTTAGCAAACTTTATGAAAGCATTAATTGCAAGATGAATGTTGACAGTGCAAAAGTTATAGAGGTGCCTGTGGCAAGATAAGAATATGAAAATGTGAACAAGACCTAATACGAAGGAGTGTAGCCTAGTGGATGATGCATGGGCCTGGGAGTCAGAGGACCTGGGTTCTAATCCTGACTGTCATTTCTTTATTATTATGGTATTTGTTAAGTGCTGTTAAGTTATTCGCGGGCGCTGATCTAAGTGCTGGAGTAGTTAAAGGCTAATCAGTTTGGACACAACTCACGGACTTAATCTGCATTTTACAGATGAGACGAAAATAACAGAGGAGTTAAGCGACTTGCCCTAAGTCAGACAACAGAGAAGTAGTGGAGCTGGAATTAGAACCTAGGTCCTTTGTGCTCTGTTTATCGGGCCACTTGCCTGCTGGGTGACCTTGGGCAAGTCTCCTAACTTCTTTATATCTCAGTTTCCTCATCTGTTAAATGGGGATTTCATAGCTGGTCTCCCTCCTACTTAGAATGTGAGCCCATTATGAGGATGATGATGATGATGATGATGATTATCCCTGGTGCATTCATCCCAATATTTGGCTTCGGTGGCAATGAGCTACTTGGAGTAACAGTCAGAGATCTGTTGCTATCCTTCCTGGTGCCCTTTCTCTTAGTAATGAATATACCATCCACCATCTCATACTTTCACTAGCTCATCATGTACCTCTCACACGTGTCACTATTTAATGAAGCCTTTTAACGCCCTTAATTCATCCCTCTTCATCCTTATATTCCCTCTAATGACCTGTTAGGCGTTTTTTATTCATTAACTTATCCAAACACTTCTTGAATATATTGACATTTTGAACTTGCATGCTTTCTGGGGAAACTAGGTAAAAAATGGTATTTTCCTTTTACTTTTTTGAAAACATCATCTTAAAGCTGTAGTGGATGCCTCCAATTCTGGGGTTGTGGGATTTTGTGTACAATAATTTGGGAATAGCCACATCCACAGTTTGGTAAATGTAATCTATTCATTCATTCATTCAATTGTATTTACTGAGTGCTTACTATGTGCAGAGCACTGTACTAAGCGCTTGGAATGTAATAATAATGCTGGTATTAAGTGCTTACTATGTGCAGAGCACTGTTCTAAGCGCTGAGGGAGATACAGGGTAATCAGGTTGTCCCACGTGAGGCTCACAGTTAATCCCCATTTTACAGATGAGGGAATTTAGGCCCAGAGAAGTTAAGTGACTTTCCCACAGTCACACAGCTGACAAGTGGCAGAGCCTGGATTCGAACCCATGACCTCTGACTCCCAAGCTCAGACTCTTTCCACTGAGCCAACCTGAATGTAGAGTTCGGCAACAGATAGAGACGATCCCTGCCCAACAACGGGCTCCCCGTTTGCCTACCCCAGATTGAGGAATCCTAATCTTCATAGTCTACCCTTGTAGGGAAACATCTCTACGCCCACTCTAGCCACTTTGTTGAGCCTGAGCTGTGAACCATCTAATGATATTAATAATAATAACAATAATTCTTGTTAAGCACTTGCGGTGTACCAAACACTGTATTAAGTGTTGGGGTTGGTACAATATAAGTAGATCAGGTACAGTCCTTGTATCATAGGGGACTCACAGTCTAAGAGGGAGTGAGGCAGGTTTTGAATCATCATTTTATTCACAGAGAAGGTGAGATAATAATAATTATTAATAATTATGGTATTTTTTAAGCGCTTACTATGTGCCAAGCACTGTTCTAAGTACTGGGGTAGATACAAGGTAATCAGTTTGTCTCACGTGGGGCTCACATTCTTAATCCCCATTTTACAGATGAGGTAGCGGAGGCACAGAGAAGTTAAGTGGCTTGCCCAAGGTCACACAGCAGACAAGTGGCAGAGTCGGGATTAGAACCCACGTTCTCTGACTCCCAAGTCTGTACCCTTTCCACTAAGCCACACTGCTTCGACACAGAGAAGTTAAGTGACTTGCCCAGGGTCACACATAGATGAATGGCAGAGCTTGGATTAGAATCCAGGTCCTCTGACTCTTAGGCCCATTTTTTTTTTTATGGTATTTTTAAGCACTTACTATGTGCCAGGCACTGTACTAAGTGCTGGGGTATATTCAAGCTAATCAGGTTGGAAACAGTTCATGTCCCACATGGAGTTCACAGTATTAATCCCCATTTCACAGATGAGGTAACTGAGGCCCAGAGTAGTAAAGTGACTTTCTCAAGGTCACACAGCCAACAAGTGGAAGATCTGGGTTTAGAACCCAGGTCCTTCTGATTTCCACGCCTGTGCTCTATCCATTAGGCCACACTGCTTCTTCTGTGCAATGCGGTCCCTAAAGTGCGATGATCGGAGCTGTTGTGAGCACCATGTGGGACAGAGACAGTTTATTCACCCCAACGCTTAGTACTTTGCCTGGCACATAGTAACCGCTTAACAGGTACCGCTATTATTATTAACTGTATGTAGTTCTCTGTGTGTGGCAAGCTAGTCGTAGACCCTTAAGGAAAAAAATAGCACACCAGATTTAATTTTAAATCGGAGCCAAGACCTAATACAGGAAGTATATGTAGGAGAGCCTCTTAGCAATGGTGATCTCAACACAGTTAAATTTAGTAGTTGAGGAAGAAGCCAAAAAACCACACAAAAATATCCTAAGAATATTCTCCTCTATAAAAGAAACTATTAAAACTATTAACTCAAAGGAAAATATGAAAAAATAGAGAAATGTACAAGCAGCCTGCAGAAAGCCTGAAGGCCTCTATTAAGTAAAATCAGGGGTATTTATTGAAATCTTACTGTGTGTACAACTCTGTACAAAGAACTTGGAAAAATGTCTCAGAGGCCTAGGTAAAATGTGTGCCACAGAATGAAAAAACAAACAAACTCTGAATGGCTGACTGGCAAAGTAAAAGAAACAGGTTAATCAGGTTGGACTCAGCCCCTGTCCCATTTGGGGCACACAGTCTTAATCCCCATTTTACAGAAGAGGAAACTGAGGCACAGAGAAGTGAAATGATTTGCCCATGGTTACATAGCAGGCAATAACATATGTTTTCCCTCGTTAGCTTTCTGTACAAAACAGTTGTTTAAACTAGGTGGGTGGGAGAGAGCAGTAGTATATTTCTGAGGTGGATTTTATTTTTTTTAAAGCATCCAAAGATGTTTAAAGAACTCGTGATAAGGATTGGGACTGATGAGTTTCAATAACTGGATTACAGAAACTGTTTTTTATAACTTGAAATTAAAGCTGCTGGTGGGCCTTCTTATGTTACTACTTTACCAAGTGATTTTTAAGCAAATGAGAAGAAAGGTTTTGTGAATGGTTTTGCATACGTAGGTGTCTTCTTTAATGTTCTGCTGCTCGCATGATCTTTTAAAATTCGATATGGAAATGGCTTTGGTTGTATTGTTATGAGAAGTTCGGTAATTCAATTTACCCTTTAATGCATATTAGGAACAGTTTTGAACAGGCATGCCAAAAATCAGGGATGCTATTCAAAATTTGTGGCTTTGGCTGCAACTCATATTTTGTCATATTAAAGTACTTTTTTTTCTTTTAGCTCAGTGACTTGGCAATAGATGAAATGCAGTAGCGTTCAGGAAGTTTGTTGGTTGCCAAACTGTTTTATACCCAACAGTGAACAATTTGTTTCAGTACTGGGGAAGATAAGCATCTCTGTCTGTAGAGACCAGTGAGAGAAATCATCACTTCTGAATCATCAATTCTGCCTCCATTGATCATGCATACATCTGACATTCATTCTTCGTGATTAGTCTTGGCCTCCTTAATGGGTATCTGGATTTATTTTTAGACTTTTAGATCCCATGTTCCGGTGGGCGACTTTATCATCGAAGTTTTTCTCTCGCTTGTGAAATATCCAGTGATTTAGACACTGTACCAAATATATAGAAATACGGAATTTGCATTATGATTGCCAAGCACACATGCTGAGAGGGTATCTTGAGTCACATCTTATTGTAGCTCTCAGGATAATGAGCATTTCTTGTCTGCCAACTTTTTAAAATGTCCTAATGCCTTTTTAGGTGCCTATCCTTGGGAATCGGAACACTTAGGTATGTAACTCAAAGTCTCCCCTAACTGTTATCAATTGCTGGGTTCACTATTGTCTCAGAAGAAAACAAAAAACTACCTATAGTTACTGCGGAACCTTCTTCTGCCTATCAAGGTAATTTTATAGTGCACCTTGCATGGAAATCAGTGTGGCCTAGGGGAAAGAGCACAGGTCTGGGAGACAGAGGACCTGGGTTCTAATCCTAGTTCTGTCACTCATTTGCTCTTTGACCTGGGGCAAGTCACTTCACTTCTCTCGGCCTCAGCTCACTCATCTGAAAAAGGCGATTCTGTACCTGTTCTCCCTCTTTAGATTGTGAGCCCCATGACTATCTTGAATCTACCCCAGAGCTTAGGACTGTACTTGGCACATAAGGGATTAACATATATAATGATAATAATAAAAACATTCCCACATTATCGAACAGGCCCAATTATACCGGGGGGGGGGGGGAAACTTTTACAGGTCTCCAAAACCAATGCGTTCACCCCAGATCAATCAATCAATGATATTTATTGAGCAATTATTACACGCCCAGCTCTGTACTGTCTGGGACAGTAAAATGTTGGTATGTGTTAAGCACCTACTATGTGCAGAGCACTGTTCTAAGTGCTGGGGTAGATACAGGGTAATCAGGTTGTCCCACGTGCGGCTCACAGTTAATCTCCATTTTACAGATGAGGTAACTGAGGCACAGAGAAGTTAAGTGACTTGCCCACAGTCACACAGCTGACAAGTGGCAGAGCCGGGAGTCAAACCCATGACCTCTGACTCCGAAGCCCAGGCTCTTTCCACTGAGCCACGTCCCGGCCCTCAAATTAACAAATCTACTGGGGAGCTTACGGCCTAGTGAGGATCTTACAATCTAATCAGTCCTTCTCCCACATGGCACTCACCCTCTAAGAGGGAGATTAGAGGCGTTACTCCCATTTTACACAAGAGGAAACTGAGGCCTAGACAGAGCCAGGACTTGAACTCAGGACCTCTGACAGAGCCAGGACTTGAACCCAGGGCCTCTGATTCCCAATCCACTAAGCCATACCGCCTTCCTAAGTTTACAGCGAATGAATCAACAGTATTGCTTGGGCACCTATAGTATGCAGGACACTGTACTAAGTGCGAGGGAGTTTTCAATTGAGAAGGAATCCCTGCCCTTGCCCCCAAGGAGGTTACAATCAGACTAGGGGATGGCCAAACATGAACCAGCCAAAAATAGAGGAGGAGAACAAAGCCACCCTTCAGCTGCTGAAGCAGCAGGACAGCAGGACAGAAGGAGTAGATAAATATGTGTAAATTCAGAGAAGTCAAGAACGTGACTCATCACACAGGGCAATTGCTCCGAGGATGGCACTGGGAAGGTGGGCTCAGTCAGGGAAGACCTCCTGGAGTAGGTCGAAAGAGATGTGCACTTAGGGGAGAGCCGTTGGTGGGGGGACCTGAAGGGAGGCTTGGTCAATGGTGTGAGTCAGGGGTTGGAAGTGGAAGAGGTTTTTCTTTTAAAAAAAAATGTTATTTGTCGAATGTTTACTATGAGCTGGTTGGGTCGGAGATGGTCCTTGTCCCACATGGGGATGTCGAGCAGCAGAACCAGGATTAGAACTGAGGTCCTCTGACTCCCATGTCCTTGCTCTGTCCCTCAGTTCACTCTGCTTTCAGGGAACCATACTCAATCAACTCCTGCCCATGGAAAATGATCCTGGGGCACCTCTGATGTCTTCAAGACAGATGAGGGCCTCCACAGTGTATTTGTTAGATCTGAAGACTATGAAGGAACAACTCTATTGGGTAGACAGGGGTAACTATTATTACTTATCTATTAGCCATCCAGGAAAAGTGCTGCTCATAGGTTGCAGGTAATTCATCACTTCCAGGGTTGTCCTTTTGGTGGCTTCCACTGGTAAGTTCTTTTGAGGGCAAAATTGTAATATTTTTGAGTCCAACAGAAAAGTACTATGGTGTGTGTAGATTCATTCATTCAGTCGTATTTATTGAGCGCTTACTGTGTGCAGAGCACTGTATCAAGCACTTCCAAAGTACAATTTGGCAACAAATAGAGACAATCCCTACCCTATAAAGGGGGATCTGTCTGCTGGGCCATCCATCCCAACATGTAGTTCAAGCCGGATCATAAACATTCATTCATTCATTCATTAGTATTTATTGAGCGCTTACTATGTGCAGAGCACTGTACTAAGCTCTTGGAATGTACAAATCAGCAACAGATAGAGACAATCCCTGCCCATTGAAACGGGCTTACAGTCTAATCAGGGGAGACAGACAAAAACAATAGCAATAAACATTGTGTTTGCATTAGGCAATTTGCCTGAGGGGACATGTCTGTCTTCTTCACCATCATCATCATAGTGATATTTGTTAAGTACTTATATTGTGCCAAACACTGTACTAAGTACTCGATCAGATACAAGATCATCAGTCTGGACTCAGTCCCTGTCCCACATAGTAATAATGATATTTGTTAAGTGCTAACTGGGTGCCAAGCCCTGTTCTAAGCACTGGGGTAGTTACAAGGTAATCAGGTTGTCCCACATGGGGCTCACAGTCTTAATCCCCATTTTACAGATGAGGTAACTGAGGCACAGAGCAGTTAATTGACTCTCCCAAGGTCACACAGCAGACAAGTGGTAGAGCTGGGATTAGAAGCCACGTCCTCTGACTTCCAAACCCATGCCATTTCCACTAAGCCGTGCTACTTCTCCAGGATTCACAGTCTAAGGGGAAGAGAAAACAGGTGTTTAATCAACATTTTACGACTGAGGGAACGGAGGCACAGAGAAGTTAAGAGACTTGCAGGCGAATAGCAGAGCCAGAATTAGAACCCAGGTCCTCTGACTCCCAGACTCGTGCTCTTTCCACTAGGCCACACTGATTCATTAGGTCGGCATTTCCTGATTGTCTGCTAACTTCAGAGCACCAAACACTCAACTCCCTTACAACAGCCTCGCTCTTCAAGAAAACTTGCACTGTAGCAATACTGCATTGTCTCAGTTATCTTCATGTTATCTTCAGGCTCCCGACCCTTTGTTCCAACACCAGGTTAGGATGCATCCAGATGGATGCACATTATCAGAAGCCTGCTTCCTAATTCTGGCATCATTTTATCCCAGATGCGTAGTGAAAAGACACGGGATGGCAGAACCCAAGGTACTAGGACCTTAGGAACAGACAGTGGAAATAGAAGACAAAGTCTCAATCCATTAATCTCTTTCCTGCTGGGCTCTTTGCAACGTCATTTTCGGGCCAACAAGCTGGTGATTGGGAAGTGGTGGATTTTATTCACGATTGTGCATGACCTGCTGTTAGATGAGAGGAATTCCTGCCAGAGCGCAACATTTTAGAGGATGATTTGGGAAAAGTGCCGTGGATGAATAAGGGAACAGAGGGTCGTAACATGATGTGGCACTGCAGGAATGTTGATTTCCAAAGCTTGTCCCAAGCAGCTATCATCGGCTTATTAGCACTGCACAGGAAACCAGTTGCAACATTGTTACCATTGTAACTGGTAACTGAACATTAGGTTGTTGCAAATTGGTTCCCAAGCTAATGAACTGCAGACTGAGGCACTGGAGAATGCCAGGGAATGCACACTGGCTGGCCTTTTTAGCCACAACCTCCTTGAATTTCATCGAGGGTGACAGAAGCCATATACTCTCTTAATATTTTTCAATCCGCTCTTCAAATCTTTATTTATCCTAAAAACAGGGTTTGGAATTTTTTGCTAACGGGGGGAGATTTCATTTGCTCCCTTTGCTTCAGCCAACCATGTCCGTGCGGATGATTCCCAAATCGGCCTCTCCAGCCTCGACCTCTCCTTCTCTGCAGTCTCACACGGTGTCCTGAAGTCAGGAGAACGTGGAGGTCCTGCAGACACCTCTAACTCAACACATCCAAAACAGAACCCCTCATCTTCTGACCCAGATTCTCACTTCCCATGACTTCCCAATCGTGGAAGATAACACCACCATCCTCCCTTACTCACAGACTCATAATCTTGATATTATCTGATTTATCTCTCTCACTCAACCCATATGTTCAGGCTGTCACCAAATCCTGTCTGTTTTTCCTTTACAAGATCTTTAGAATCCACCCTTTCTCTCCATCCAAACTGCTGCCATCCTGAACCGAGAACTTATTTGATCCCAAACTGACTACTGATCAGCCTCCTCACTGATCTGCCTGCCTTCTGTCTCTCCCCACTACAGTCCTTACTTCGCTCTGCTTCCCAGATTACTTTCCCCCCTCCAAAATTCAGTCCATATCTCCACACTCCTCAAGAAACTCCAGTGGTTGCCCATCCATCTCCACATCAAATAGAAAGTCCTCACCATCAACTTTAAAAAAACTCAATGGTTGGCTCCCTGCTACCTTCCCTCTTTGGTTTCCTACTACAGCTCAATCCACACGCTTTGTTCCACTAATGCCAACTGACTGTTTGCACCTCTATCTGTCTCGCCGCCAATCCCTTGTCCATATCCTTCCTCTGGCCTGGATCTCCCTCCCACTTCATATTTGACAAATCACCACTTAACCCACTTTCAAAGCCCTACTAAAATCCCATCTCTCCCGAAAGGCCTTCCCCAACTAAGCCCTTATTTCCTCTATTTGTCCTTCCCCTCTGCATCACCTACGCACTTGGATGTGTATCTTTTAAGCGCTGGATATGCATCCTACCATCAGTCCTCCCACATTTATGTATATATCCTGATACTCTCCCATTTTCCCTATCTGTAATTTAATACCCATCCTCCCTCTACACTATAAGCTCCCTGTGAACAGAGACTGTTCCTACCAAACCTAAGATCTTGTTCTTAGTACAGTACTCTGCACAGAGTAAGTACTTAATAATCGATTGATAGAAGGGTTGTTGAGGAGGGATATGCACTAACCATTGCTGCAACGCTGATGATCATTCATTCATTCGTTCATTTGCATTTATTAAGCGCTTACTGTGTGCAGAGCACTGTACTAAGTGCTTGGGAAAGTACAATACAAAAATAAACAGTGACAATCCCTGCTCACAGTGAGCTCACAGTCTGGGATCGGTGGAGACAGACATCAATTCAAAGAAATAAACTTACAGAAATATATATATCTATATATATGCTGTGGGGCTGATGATTGTGGTTTTTGTTAAGCACTTACTATGTTCCAGGCACTGTATTAAGCACTGGGGAGGATACAAGCCAATCGAGTTAGACAAAGTCCCTGTCCCATGTGGCATTCACAGCCTCAATCCCCATTTTACAGATGAGATAACTGAGGCCCAGAGAAGAGAAATGACTTGCCCAAGGTTACACAGCAGACAAGTGGAGGACCCGGGATTAGAACCCATGACTTTCTGACTCTCAGGCCCGTGCTCTACACTATGCTGTTTCTCTGCTAAATGCAGGGGTAGGTACAGATTATTCATGTTGGACACAGTCCAGTCCCAAGTGAGGCTCACAGTCTTAATCCCCGTTTTACAGATGAGGTAAGCGAGGCCCAGAGAAGTTGAGTGAGTTGTTCAAGGTCACACAGCAGACTCCTAGACCCATGCTCCTTTGCTCTTTCCACTAGGCCACATCTTTTCTCTTTTCCGTAGTCTTTCTTGTTACGGTAACTCCAGGTACTTTTTTCCAAATAACTTCTCCAAATAACAATTCCAGTAGTGGCTGCTCCTCTGTTGGAGTGGTTGGATGTGAGGAACTTAGGTGGCCGAACAAGTCTAGACTGAATGACAAAAACTTAGTGTTGTTCAGGTCTCTTTTGGTCAGATCATGTTTTATTTGTCAGGATAATAAAGGAGAAAGACACAGAATCGACTCCCTTTCTGTGATATTATTCCTTTCTTCAGAGTTTTTAAACTGTTCCCGAAAAACTAGCCCTAACAAATTTATGTCACTTCCAATCTCTTGCCCTCCTGACTTCAAAGCTGGCAAACAGCATTTTATATTTGGCTTCAGGCAGTCAGTTCATAAATAGCGCAAGTTTAGAGAACATGCTGTTTTAAGGCATTACTAAATCAAGTATTGCAGATGCTGATAGTCCTGATAATACCATTAGTTGAAACAGAGGGATGGGGGAAGAAGCAAAGTGAAATCTGCTCAATATATGGTTGAAACAGTAGAAACCAGGAGGGGAAGCAGACATCCTTCTTTCACTATCTGAACTTGAGACTAGATATCTCTTTTAAAGATCGCAGCCTGGGAAACATTTGCTATTTTCTCCTTAAAATGGTAATTGATGACCTTTGAAATTTTCTTTCAGTTTTGAAATTTTAAACCAAAGCAAATTTGGTGGGGGGAACAAGAACATTGGAGACAGATTCAGATTTATGGGCTTCTAATTTCAGTCCTGCCCTGAAAGCAATTTCTTGGGGCACAAAATGGCCCAAACAGTTTGTGTGTTTATTAAGCCACCTTGTTTAACAGGATGCTTTAGTCAAAGCTTCTGTGGAAGCTTCCAGTCTGTTGAGGCATTGGAGAAGATTTTTCTTTTTCTTTTCTGGAAAAGATGCTTATTTTGTTGCTGGGCAATATGACACGCACTATACTAATCTCAGGGCAGGGATTAGAAAATCAGGGGACAACCTCTGTCCTGCATGGAACTCACAGTCTAAATCACAAAGAGGAGGATTTAATCCCCATTTTACAGATGAGGGAACTGAGGCACAGAGAAGTTAAGCAGTTTACCCAAAGTGACACAACAGGCAACTGGTGGAATCGGGATTAGAACCCAGGTCCTCTGACTCCTCTTACCTGGAAACCAGTCCCTCCCCTCAAAACTCAAAGCTTGCTGTATGTAGGGAATGTGCCTGTTGATCGTTACTCTCTCAAGTGCTTAGTACAGTGCTCTGCACACAGTAAGTGCTTAATAAATAAGATTGACTGCCTGACTGACTGTTACTCACAAAGGGGATCCTCTCTAGATGGGGGCAGTGCAAAGAGATTCCTACTTGGAACCTAAACAACCCAGAGTTTCAGCTTGTTGTCCCCCAGAGGAATTTCAATTCTGCATAGAGAGAGGAAAAGAAAGATGGAGATAGAGGTGTCACAGCCTCCCGTTCAGCCTATGGCTTGACCTGGAAAGTAATTCAAGCCACGAGGAAAAATTTGGAGGGAGTAGAGAGGCTGAACAATGCATCTTCTATAGAGATACGAACTCCGTTGTATTGAACTCTCTCAAGTGCTGGGTACAGTGGTCTGCACTCAGTAAGCACTCAATAAATATCATTAATGGAATGACTGAGATCACTTTCCCTGTATCCCTGACTCTTTTCAGGGTTGGAACAACACGTTAGCCTGTTCACCATCAGATTTAGTACCTTAGAGTGTCATTATTCTTCTAATGGACTCTGAGCCGATCCTGGTCTTAATAGCCAAGAGAAGGGAACCTGAAATCCAGTAAACCCACAACAGAAGAGGTCAAGCCTCACAAACTGAAGAGTCACTAGCTAAAAACATAATATGGCCGAGAATCACAGAACAAATAATATACCTCTAACCTGGATATTGAATTGACATTCCAGGGCAAGTGGAAAAGCGCAGGCGTTTCATGGTGGAAAGAGGGCAGTAGCAATGAGTGACAGAAGTGAGTGACAGCCAGGACCTGGATTGGAGTGGGGGGCGGAGGGTGGGGCAGGTGGGAGTGGACCCCACCCCAGCCCAAGCCAATGTAAGTGGCAGTGCTTCTCATTCATTCATTCAATTCATTCAATTGTATTTATTGAGCACTTACTGCGTGCTGATCACTGTACTAAGTGCTTGGGCGAGTACAACACAGCAATAAACAGACACATTCCCTGCTCACAATGATTGCTAGTGTCTTAATGAGATGTTCATCCCCTTGAGTCTATTTACTGCTATCGTTCTTGTCTGTCTGTCTCCCCCGATTAGACTGTAAGCCCGTCATAGGGCAGGGACTGTCTCAATCTGTTACCGATTTGTTCATTCCAAGTACTTAGTACAGTGTTCTGCACATAGTAAGCGCTCAGTAAATACTATTGAATGAATGAACAGAGGGGAAGCAAATTGGGTTGGATCCAATTTCTGTTCCTCATGGGGCTCACAATCTTAATCCCATTTTACCGATGAGGTAACTGCGACACAGTAAAGTGAAGTGACTTGCCCAAGGCCATACAGCAGACAAGTGGCAGAGCTGGAATTAGAACCCATGACCTTTTGACTCCCAGGCCTGTGGTCTATTCACTACGCCAGCCACTGCCCAAAAAACTGGACCAGCAACACACCACAGCCTGTCCCCACAGAGGTGCTAGTGAAATTGAATTTGTCCTGAGTCCTAATTTTCTTTTTAGCATGAAAGCGATGAGCACAGAGCCATGAAGTGGGGACCGTTTCTAATAGCATGACCTACTTCCTCTAGGCCTTGAGCTCTTCATCTCCCAGATCTCTTCATTTATTGTGCAGTAGATGGAGAAAAGCTACAGGAATGAGATGGAAGAGACTGAAATAGCACCTGCCATTTTGCCTCACGGATTAAGAGAGAATGGAAAGGAAGAAAGAGGGATAACTCCAGTGGGCATGATAGAATAAGGCGCTGCCATTTGAATTCAAGGATTTCACTGTTTTGGCCAAATTCACAGAACAACCCCACTGATTTCATTTAACCTGTATTCCTTACAGATGAAATCAATCAATCAATCAATCAATCATATCTATCACTTACTCTGTGCAGAGCACTGTACTGTAGCGTTTGGGAAAGTACAATACAACAGAATTAGCAGACATGTCGGTTCAACAGTTTCTGTTAGCCAACAGTAAACTCAGAATCTGGGTAAACGCTATAATGAAAGCCTGACACGCCCCATCTCAGCTGCATAGAGACCTTATTTCCATCTCTGAAGGAACTACTTGTCAATTGAAGCTCATGAGTACAGTCCATATCCTCCTCAGTATTGCATTCCCTTTTCTCCTGCAGTGACAAGATTCTCTTAGGAGACTGGCTTTGAGAGACATCTGTTTCTGTTTTCTGGGTTTTGAAGAGAGAGTTTTAACCGCTGGGAAAAGTCTACCTACTTCATTAAGCAGTCTAGTATCACCAATCCCAAGACTTTCCATGAGGCATAGGATCAAAGCCGAAGTCCTGTCTCCCCAGAGGAAAGAATGTAAAATATTCCCCACCCCACACTGTTTTATTGCTTGCTGCTGTTCACTAAGAGTTACTGGGGGAAGGGGGGGAAGGAGTATCTCTGTGTGGAGTTACGAAAGCGAGTGCGTTATATTATATGCTCCGTCCATAAAGAAGTGTCAAGATATTTGCCCTGCAAACAAGAATATAACAATTCTTACAAGAATTCTTATAATCAAGAATTTTGTGTTGATGGCACCTGAAAGAGATCCTAAATGACTTTACAAAGTCAGGGAGTTATGCATTTCAAATCCGAGAAGATAAAGGGAGAGAACCGGATGTAATAGAGTCCCAAGACTAGAGGGGTAGTTCATTTTCTCAGGCACCGGCATTAGCAGAGTCTTTGGTGACTCTGCAGTTAGACTGAGGGAGAGTACTTAAATCATGAATGCATTACTCCAAACTGAGATAGAAATTAGCGAGCTCTCTTGAAGGAAGACCCGTCCCTTAAGTATTTTCTAATGCCTACACTTCATCTAGCTGAAATGACAAGGTCTTGTTATTCCTTTTAAAGAATGATTCATTTATAGAGAGATGTGCAAGGGAGACATAGTGAGAACTAGTAGAGCCAGAGGGCATGCTAATATATCTTCCAAGCCTGCTTGTAGGTATTTCATTATACGATACACACGGGGTTGGAGTAAGGACTATCTTCCCACAGTATAGTCTTGGTTTGGCTTTGTGTGATAACAGTATTTCCTTACCATAATAAAAGTGACTCTTTGGAAAAGGGGATAGATGCAAGACCTCCTCCAAGAGGCCTTCCCAAACTGAGCTTCCCCTTTTTCCCTCTGCTCCCTCTGTGCCCCCTCTAACCCCTCCTTCACCTCCCCTCAGCTAAACCCCCTTTTCCCCCCCCTTTCCCTCTGCTCCTCTCCCTCCCCCTTCCCCTCCCCTCAGCACTGTGCTCATCCGCTCATTTGTATATATTTTTATTACCCTATTTATTTTGTTAATATGTACATCACCTTGATTCTATTTATTGCTATTGTTTTAATGAGATGTACATCCCCTTGATTCTATTTATTGCTATTGTTTTTGTCTGTCTGTTTCCCCCGATTAGACTGTAAGCCCGTCAATGGGCGGGGATTGTATCTGTTGCCGATTTGTACATTCCAAGCGCTTAGTACAGTGCTCTGCACATAGTAAGCGCTCAGTAAATACTATTAAATGAATGAATGAGTGGAATTAAGGAGTCAGAATGTCCACTCTATGCTTGTGGTATGGCGTATGTGGTAATAGCATACTGTAGAGGAAAATAGAAGAGGTTTTCAGCATGGTTTTTACCACTTATATAGGCTCGTTGTGGGCAGGGATGGTGCCTACCGACTCTGTTGGTATTGCACTCTCCCAAGTGCTTAGTATAGTGCTCTGCACACAGTAAGCACTAAATTGAATACCACTGAAAATTGGTGTAGGGACCGGAGTGTAAGCTCTTCTTTAGACTTCTTCCCAGGTTGTGAACTCCTTGTGGGTAAGAAATGTGTCTACCAGCTCTCTCTCCCAACCACTTAGTACAGTGCTCTGCACACAGTAAGTGTTCAATAAATAGCATTGATTGATTAATAGAAGATACTCTTCTAAATACCTTATTTGCATCAATTTTGTGTATTAGTGGGAAAAGCATGGGGCTGAGAGTCAGGAGACCTTAGTTCTAGTCCCAACTCTGCCGTTGGCCTATTGTGTGATCTCGGGCATGATGCTAAATCTCTCTGGGCCTCAGTTTCCTCAACTGATATGATTCCCTGCTCTCTCTACCTCTTAGATTGTGGTCTGAGGGCTGTGTCTGAATTTATTATTGCTTCAATGCTTAGTGCAGTATTTTGGCATAGAGTAAGTAAGTGCTTAATATATACTATTTTTATTGTTGTATGGGCTTGTGAAGCTTTTTTCATTTGCTTGAGGAGAGTAATTAGAGGAAGGTGAAAACTAAAGGCCCCTCTCAGGGTCACACCTGGAGAGGGTCCAGTAACTCTACCAGTCTCGGCTACGGGAGAGAGAGTCAAGCAGAGGCCTACCCGTTCCATTCCTAGCTAGGGCAGTCACTAGCGACTGGTTATAGGCTACTCTGTGGCCTGCACATCTAATAATAATAACAATTATGGTATTTATTAAGCACTTACTATGGGCCAGGCACTGTACCAAGCGGTGGGGTAGATATGTGGTAATCAGGTTGGACACGGTCCCTGTCCCGTGTGGGGCTCACAGTCTCAATCGCCTTTTAACAGACGGGGTAACTGAGAGCCAGAGAAGTGAAGTGACTTGCCCAAGGTCACACAGCAGACAAGTGGCGGAGTCGAGATTAGAACCCATGACCTTCCGTCTCTCAGGCCTGTTCTCTACCCAAAATGGCATACTAATAATAATAATAATGTTGGTATTTGTTAAGCGCTTACTATGTGCCGAGCACTGTTCTAAGCGCTGGGGTAGACACGGGGGAATCAGGCTGTCCCACGTGGGGCTCACAGTCTTCATCCCCATTTTACAGATGAGGTAACTGAGGCACCGAGAAGTTAAGTGACTTGCCCAAAGTCACACAGCTGACAAGTGGCCAAGCGGGGATTCGAACCCATGACCTCTGACTCCAAAGCCCGGGCTCTTTTCACTGAGCCACGCGGCTTCTCTACTACTAAAATGATCAGCAACGCAGTTAAATGATCTCAAACCTTGATAAATGTGAAGTTGAATTATTGATCAGTGTAATGATTCATTCATTGATTTACCCAGATGGACTAGACCCGTGATCACTGAATATAGAAAATGTGAAATTTCTTCCTCCAGTTCCTCTCCTACCCCATATGTCTTCTGTATTGTTGCTATTCCCAATGTTTCATAAGTTTTATCTATAATTTCCACAACTTAATAAATAAACAGACGACTCCCTCTTTAAAATAAGCAAATAAACAAAGGATGCCTTTTTTCCCATTTGAAACCTTATAATGTTGACTTTTAAGACTATAATTGATCTGCTTCACTGAGCAAGACTTTGACTCGGAGCCTGAAAAAAAGCAACCCAGAGAAGAGTTGTACTCTTCCTATTCCAGTTTAATAGCAATTTTTTTTTTGCTTTATTTTCCCTAGGCGCCCTTTAGTGACAATATAAAGGTTCTGAATTTTACATAGCTAGCACAGCTTAAGTTCAAAATGAGAAGAAATAAAATAAATGGTGTATGAGAATCCTCTATGTCTGTGGGCAATGGGTTGGCAGGAAATCCGTTTGCTTACTACAATCTTGAGAGACAGTTTACTCCCGGATAGACTAAGGTACTGAGGCAGTCACTGCAGAAGCGGCTCTGAGTGATTAAATCTCTTTTCCTGTCAGAAAATGACCTGTGATGTCTTATCTCACAACTACAATATGTCTCCTTACATGCCCTCTTTTTCTTGTATGGTTTGGTCTTTGGGGTTGAAAGTGCTCCTACTGTAGGTTTCTCTGTCCACGTTACGGTCTAGTATTTGTTAAGCGCTTACTGTGGGTGGAGTAGTGTTTTAAGTGGGAAGCAGCATGCCTCAGTGGAAAGAGCGCGGGCTTGGGAGTCAGAGGTCATGAGTTCGAATCCCGGCTCTGCCATTTGTTAGCTGTGTGACTGTGGGCAAGTCACTTAACTTCTTTGTGCCTCAGTTACCTCATCTGTAAAATGGGGATTGAGACTGTGAGCCTCACACTAGACAACCTGATTACCCCGTATCTTCCCCAGTGCTTAGAACAGTGCTCTGCACATAGTAAGCACTTAACAAATACCAACATTATTCTTCTTCTTCTTATTAAGTGGTAGCATAGTTACAAGTTAATCAGGTTGAACACAGTCCCTGGCCCACATGGGGCTCACAGTCCAGGTAGGAGGGGGAACAGGAATTTAATCCCCATTTTACAGTTGGGGAAATTGAGGTACGGAAAAGTTAAATGATTTGCCCAAGGTCCCACAGCAAGCAATTGGCAGATCTGGGATTAGAAACCAGGTCTTCTGACTCCCAGGCCCATGCTCCTTCCACTAGGCCATGTTGCTTCCCCAAGTGTTTCATTACCTTTTGATTTCAGGAAACAGAACTGTTTATGGGTTCAGTACCCATTGTGTCCCCTCTCAGGGTCACACCTGGAGATTTTCCAGTACTCTACCAGTCCAGATACAAATTTCCAAATTTCCATAATGGAAAAGTCTAAAGGAAGGACCTGCTTCTCCCCAACACATTCTGTCTCAACATCAACAGCATTTATTTAACATCAGCTGGATGCTGAGTAGCATCATCAGCATTTGGAAGCAAAGTGGTCTAGTGCATAGAACCCGGGCCTGGGAGTCAGAGGATCTGAGTTCTAATCCCGGCTCCACCAATAAGCTGCTGAATGACCTTGGGCAAATCACCACTTCTCTGTGACTTAATTTCCTCATCTGTAATATGGAGATTCAATCGATCGTATTTATTGAGCACTTACCGTGTGCCGCACACTGTACTAAGCGCTTGGGAGAGTAAAATATAACAGAATTGGGCACGTTCCCCGCCCACAGTGAGCTTAGAGTCTAGACGGGGATAAATAAAAAAATACTGATATGAACATAAGTGTTGTGGGACTGAGGTGGGGTGAATAAGGGTGCAAATCCAAGTGCAAGGGAAAATTCAGTACCCATTTTACCTTCTTCTTATAATGTGGGAGAGGGACTGGGTCCAACTTGATGATCACATTTCTTCCCCTGCATTTGGCACAGTGTTGGCACATAGTAAGCACCTGACAAATACCACGGTAATGATTATTGTTACAGTAGAAACAAAATGCAGTTCCTGCCCTCGAGAAGCTTGCTGTCTAACAGGGACGAGTGGACACAAATTGAGAAGCAGCAGGGGGTCATGGAAAGAGCACACGCCTGAGGTTCGGAGGACCTGGGTTCTAAATCTGGTGCTGTCCCTTACCTGTCGTGTGACCTTGGGCAAGTCACGTAACTGCTCTGAGCCTCGGGTCCCTCATCTGTAATAATGACGATTTAATACTAGTTCTCCCTCCTCTTTACATTAATCCCCTTATGGGGTAGGGACTGGGTCCAACCTGATTATCTTCTATCTTTCCTAGTGCTTAGTAAAGTGCCGGCACATAGTGAAGACTTAGAAAATGCCACTATTACTGCTATTATTATTACTGCCAAATATGTAATTTCTCCTAGCCTAACAGATTCTGGTTTCTCCTTGTGTCCCTCTTCCACAGTTCTTCACAGTTAAAGCTAGGACTGCACCAGTCGCTACTCGCCATGGCTTTTGGTTTACTGAAAGAAGGGGAGAAGGAGAGGAGGGGGACTGTGGCTGGACTGGAAGGAAGCCCAGGGAGACATGGCTAACTGGGTGAGTCAGTCAGTCAATCGTATTTATTGAGCGCTTACTGGGTGCAGAGCACTCTACTAAACACTTGGGAGAGTACAATATAACAGGCACATTCCCTGCCCACAACAATCTAACCTACAGACAGAGCCAGAATCCCAACTAGAACCAAATCTCCTAGCTCCCAATCTGGTTCTGCCTCCATTATCACACTATTTGCCGATATTTGCTCTGAAAATGAATAAGATAGACAAATCAAATAAAATCGAAAGTACAGATTTTATCTTTCTCTGCTTTTCCCTTCTGCCTTCTCTTCTAATCGCCTTATTCCTTAATCTGTTCCTTTCACCGGACCAAACCGTAAACTCCGTCTCGACTGTAAGATCATTGTCGGCAGGGAATGTGTCTATGAAGTCTGTTATATTGTCCTCTCCCAAGTGCTTAGTACAGTGCTCTACTCACAGTAAGTACTAAATAAATACCACTGATGACAATGATGGTGACTGAGCCATGTCCAGATTTCCCTTGACGCCCCATCTCCCAGGAGCTCCAAGTCTAAATTCTTCTTCGGCAGCTGCTCCAGACTCTCACACGCTCTGAGGGTAATCTCAATTAGATTATTTCTAAATATCAGACACAAGTAGAGAAGCAGCATGGCCTAGTGGTTAAAGCACGGTCCTGGGAGTCAGGAGAACCTGGGTTCTAATCCTGTGGCTTTGCCACTTGTCTGCTGTGTGACCTTGGGCAAATCACTTAACTTCTCCGCTCTTCAGTTATCTCGTCTGTATAATGGGGATTAAGGCTGTAAGCCCCCTGTGAGACAGGGATTGTGTCCAACCTGATTACCTTATATCTGCTCTGGCACTTAGAACAGTGTTCGGCACATAATAAGCACTTAATAAGTCATAATAATAATATTTATTATTATTATACCACCTGGATCTGCTCGCTTCTGGAACTCAGTTGACTAACCTGGTCCTATAGGGGCAACTGAATGGTGTGGAGCTAATGGCCCATTCAATTCTTTACCTTCTTTTTTGGAGGGGCACTTCTGATTCTCTAGGTAATAATAATAATTAATAATTATTATTATTATGGTAGTCATAATAATAATAATAATGTTGGTATCTGTTAAGCGCTTACTATGTGCCGAGCACTGTTCTAAGCACTGGGGTAGACAGAGGGGAATCAGGTTGTCCCACGTGGGGCTTACAGTCTTAATCCCCATTTTACAGATGAGGGAACTGAGGGACAGAGAAGTTAAGTGACTTGCCCACAGTCACACAGCTGACAAGTGGCAGAGCTCAGATTCGAACTCATGACCTCTGACTCCAAAGCCCGTGCTCTTTCCACTGAGCCACGCTGCTTCTATGGTATATGTTAAGCACTTACTAGGTGCGAGGTTTTGTACTAAGTGCTGGGGGATTACAAGCAAATTCTGTTGGACACAGCCCCTGTGCCACGTGGGGCTCACAGTCTCAATCCCCGTTTTACAGATGAGGGAACTGAGGCCCAGAGAAGTGAAGTGACTTGCTCAAGGTCACGCAGCAGACAAGTGGTAGAGCCCGAATTGGAACCTATGACCTTCTGACTCCCAGGACCCTGTTCTATCCACTGTGCCATGCCGCCATCCAGTAGTACGAATAGTTTTATTTATTGAGTACTTACTATATGCACAACACTGTACTAAGCACTTGGGAGAGTTCAATAAAACAATAAACAAGGATTGGTAATTAGTGAGCACCTGACCACAGCAAAAGTACCAAAGAACCAAAAGATTCATAATCTAATATGAGAGTCTTCCATAGAAAAATCATTTTTATGCATGGCACAAAAGATCCCAGCATCTCAAACAGAGCCTTCTAATTATTATTAGTAGTAGTAGTAAATACAAATTATTAAATATTATTAAATACAAATACCATTATTAACCATAATAATGGTATTTGTTAAGTGCTATGTGCCAAGCACCTTTCTGAACGCTGGGATAGATACAAGGTAATCAGATTGTCCCATGTGGGGCTCAAAATCTTAATCCCCATTTTACAGATGAGGTAACTGAGGCACCGAGAAGTTAAGTGGCCTGCCTCAGGTCACACAGCAGACAAGCCGAGGAGTAGGGATTAGAACCCATGTCCTCTGGCTCCCAAGCCCGTGCTCTTTCCACTAAGTCATGCTGCTTATTGTGCAGACTATAAATATTTACATCAAGTAGTCACTTTCCCATTTTATGTTTTGGAATACAAGTCCCTCGAGACAAAAATTCAGCATTTTAATGTTAAATGAAAAGGACAGAAATGGCCATCGTTGCCTGAATGAATCAATCACATTTCAGTCAGTGGTATTTACCGTGTGCAGAACTCTGTAATAACTGCTTGGGAGATTACAATATACAGTTGGCAGACATGCCCACAAGTAGCTCACAGCCTAGAGGGGGACAGACGGTAAACTATGGATGTGTACATAATAATAATAATATTAATGATGGCATTTGTTAGGCACTTACTATGTGCCAAGCACAGTTTTAAGCGCTGAGCGGGGGGACGACAAGGTGAACAGATTGTCCCACATGGGGCTCGCAGTCTTAATCCCCATTTTACAGATGAGGTAACTGAGGCCCAGAGAGATTAAGTGACTTGCCCAAAGTCACACAGCTGAGAAATGGCAGAGGCTGGATTAGAACCCACGACTTCTGACTCCCAAGTCCAGGCTCTTTCCACTAAGCCACGCTGCTTCTCACACATGAATGCTGAGGGACAGAGGGTGGGGCGAATAAAGGGTGCATGCAAACCCAAGTATTAGGGTGAAGGAGAAGGGAAAGGAAGTAGAAGAAATGAGGGTTTAGTCCTGGAAGGCCTCTGGGAGAAGATATACTTTTAATAAGGCTTTAAAGGAGGGGAGAGGGTTGTTTTTTCGGATATGAAGCAGGTGGGAGGTAGAGATCAGAGGTAGGATGTGGGTGAAGGGTCGGAGGCGAGTTAGATGAATCAAGTAGAGTAAGTAGATTGGCATTAGAACAGCAAAATGAGTGTTCTGGATCTGAATCCTTCCCCTACTGATTTAGTTTTTTAAAACTTTTTTCCAAGTAATTTAAACAATGGAATTAATTTCCTCTTGCTGCCCTCCTCCTAAAGAAACCCACTAACCAACTTTTCCTCTAACACCCTAAATAGCAATATTTAGCTTTGGGTGACTGTGTGCTGGTGGTGGGCAGGGAATGTCACTGCTTACTGTCGTATCCTACTTGCCCAAGCGCTTAGTACGGTGCTCTGCACACAGTAAGCAACCAATAAACACGATGGAATGAATGTGGCCTGAAGTGATTTACTTTTGTTGCCCCTAATCTTAACTAAATTCTTCAGATGATCATTCAAAGCTCTTTGGTTCCAGTTTGCCCTTTCTCCCTAATTTATGCTTGAATTGCCTTTCCTTCTTCACTGGGGCGTGGAGAGGAGACAAGCAACCAACCTACTCACACCTGAAGCCATTTGTCCTAATTAATTCAATTGTCCCTCAACTGCTTCCACCTGAATCTGCACTCCTCTCTCACGGCTTCTGTGTCAGGACAGACGGGAAGAGGGAGCAGATAGTTCCATAGTCCCGGACAGACGGGAAGAGGGAGCAGATAGTTCCATAGTCTTATTCCTTTTTTCCCTTATTACTTTTCATTCCTCGTTTGCTTCCCTTATTATAGTTTTGTAATCCTCCTTGGAGGGTTCCACCCCACGCTTTTCTGGCGCAGAATAATTTTCAGACTCTCAGGGCTCCAATTCTATGGATTAAACTCAACACGTTGAATCACATCAGGTTTCGGCAGCCTGATTAAGCCAGACTCTTCAATAAGGTTTTATAGGTACAAATCTCGGAATGGATCAGGACCAAGTAATCGCTGCTGGAGAAACTGAATTTTGCATAATTTACAACCAGATTTGCCGAGGAACTTTTCTCAATGGGCCGGGAGCAACTTCCCCTTCCTGAGGTGATCTGCAGTCCAAAAACAATTTCCCAAGGCGGTCAATGAAGGGTCTCTGGTTCGGACATAGAAGAGAGAAGAACAAGGAGGAAAAAAAAGCATCGGAGGAGCATGAATAAAGGTATTTGGGAGAAGAGGGGGGCCAGAGAGTTTGACAATATTATTTTATTAGTGTTAATGGCACTATTACTGTCTACTGGGGTCGACTTTGTGAGGAGAATTGGTGTACATATTGTGATTCCCTCTTCAGAAATGATAAAGGTTAAAGGCATACCCCGAAGGAAAGATATCAAATTCCCAGTTCAGAAGGAAGTAGAGATCTGGGGCCTGGATTCTTTATTAGAACTGGAGATATTAATAATAATAAAACTGATCTAGAAGTCCTTCCTGATTGCAAGTTTTGTATCCTTTCCATTCAGGGAGTTGTTACCCAATAAACTCCAATCCTGAAAAAAAAAAGGAAAGAATGAACAATAGCTGTTATTATAAATTTCCTTTTCTCCCTTTGGGTAGATGGCACAACCTTAAACAAACCTACTGGGTAACTGTATATTTACAGTGGATCCATAATGATAGAGTAAAAAATTAGGTGGTGATTTTGTTGTGCTTTGCCAAGTGCTTAGTACAGTGCTCTGCACATAGTAAGCCCCCAAATACCATTGATTGTCTAGAAAGCTTGAGAGCTGCATCTGTTCAGAATACTGAACCTGTTCATTAGTAAATTCCAAGTGTTCGAATGAAGTTGGAGAGGTTCATTTCACAGCTAAATGTGGCAAGTTGAGAAACTGTGCCTTGCAGTGTGGTTTTGTGCTATAATTCATGCTGCTGTTTTCTAGCTCCTGTGGGTAAGGCTTTTTGTTCTTGGGCTAGATCATCATTTCAAGACTAATAATTACAGTGCCAAGGAAACCGTCAGTTGGCCTAACTCTGGTAATTTGCATGGTACAGAATCTGTTTTAAAAATAAGTAATAGTGGCTAGTCCCAGTACAATGGTTGAATGATTGAAGGGGAAAAATGTCAAGAAAGCAAGAAGAGTGGACATGGGTAATATTTTGAAATTGAGCTTTTATTCATGGGACATGGTCAACTAAACCCAGGTCCCCATTTAGAAGCAGTTTTATGAATGGGGGAGTTTCAAATGCTAGATTTGAAAAATAAATTGAAATTGGTAGCTGTTCAGCTTGAGAAAGTAGAACTCATCTCAACAACTCTTCCTCCCCTTTACCTCTGGAGGTCTGGAAACGATAAGTTTTCCTCTTCTTCTGGCCTGTGTATCTAACTATAAAGTGGCCCTTCTTACCAAAAGATGGGCTGCTGATGGGAGGGTCTATCTGTGTGAGCAGATGGTTGAAAAGATATTTATGTAGCTGACACATGGTCCGGGCTGTGTACATGTAAACTCTAGACTGAGCTCTAGAAGCAGCAAGGCCTAGTGAATAGAGCACGGGCCTAGATGTCAGAAGATCATGGGTTCTAATCCCGGCTCTTCCACTTGTCAGCTGTGTGACTGTGGGCAAGTCACTTAACTTCCCTGTGCCTCAGTTACCTCTTCTGTAAAATGGGGATTAAGACTGTGAGCTCCACGTGGGACAACCTGATTCCCCTCTGTCTACCCCAGCGCTTAGAACAGTGCTCTGCACATAGTAAGCGCTTAATAAATACCAACATTATTATTAATCCTGACTCTGCCACTTGTCTGCTGTGTGACCTTGGGCAAGTCACTTGACTTCTCTGTGCCTCATTTACCTCATCTTTAAAATGGGGATTGAGACCGTGAGCCCCTTGTGGGACAGGGACTGTATCCAACCTGGTTTGCTTGTATCTACCCCAGTGCTTAGTTCGGTGCCTGGCATATAGTGAGTGCTTAACAAATATAACTATTATTATAACACCGTAGGCTGTAAACGTGTTATAAACAGGGAATGCGTCTGCTATATTGTAGTGTACTCTCCCAAGAATTTATTGCAGTACTCTACATGCAGTAAGCGCTCAATAAATACGATTGACATGTTAGTCTAGTCCTTGTGCAATACTGATGGTCTCTCCGCTTGTAATTCAGGGGCTGTCATACCATTGGTGGATCAGGGAGAGAGGGTCCCATAGCATGACTTTCTCATGACTATGACATATTTCTTCCTCTTCAAATTTTGGCACTTATGCAACACCGTGGCTGGAGTCCTACCAAGGATTCTTTCCTTACAGAAGCAGTATGGCCTAATGGATGGATCACAGAACTGGGAGTCGGGAGTGCTGGGACCTAATCCCAATGCTGCCACTGGTCTGCTGTGGGGCCTTGGTGTAGTCACTTAACTACTCTGGGCCTTGGTTCCCTTATCACCAAAATGGGGATTAAATATCTATTCTTTCTCTCCCTAGACTGTGAGGTCCTTGGGGACAGGGATTGGGTCCAGACTGATAATCCTGTATCTACTCCAGTGCTTAGCAAAGGGTTTGGCATGTAGTAAGCCTTAACAAATGACATTATTAATAAACAATTTTTTGTATGTGTTTTTATATATATAAAATATGTATTACATATTACATATATTTTATATATATATTCATTCATTCATTCAATAGTATTTATTGAGCGCTTACTATGTGCAGAGCACTGTACTAAGCGCTTGGGATGAACAAGTCGGCAACAGATAGAGTCCCTGCCGTTTGACGGGCTTAACAGTCTAATCGGGGGAGATGGACAGACAAGAACAATGGCAATAAATAGAGTCGAGGGGAAGAACATCTCGTAAAAACAATGGCAACTAAATAGAATCAAGGCGACGTACAAATCATTAACAAAATAAATAGGGTAATGGAAATATATACAGTGGCATCACCCTGCTTATTTGTAGAAACTGTTTTGGTGACTGTTATTTCCCCAAAGTTTATCTGGTGGAATGCAAACATGTAGTTATTACTGAGCTTTTTTTAAAAAAAAATATATTTACAAAAGGTGTCAACCCAATCAGCTCAAAACTATTTGCAAGCACTGGATAAATGTTACACTAACCTTGATTTGCAGGATACTGTTTGTGTCCATAAGCATCCACTGAACTCTGTGGACCTTTCTCTCTAAAATTTTCTTTCACAATGGGCATGTGTAATACAGGGCCATTTTCGGTACGGAGCTTCACTGACATCTTCAGCTTGTGGCTCTCTTCATATATTTATGGGAGGCATTGTTACATAGTGGAAAGAGCATAAGTCTGTCAGGAGACCTCCAGGATCTAGTCTCACCTCTGTCACTGGCCTGCTGTGTGAAATTGATCAAGCTCATATAACCTCTCTGGGCCTCAATTTTTTCATCTGTAAAATGGGCATAAGATAGCTAACCCCGCTGCCTCTAAATTATGAGCCCCAGACAATGAGGCCTATCTGCAACTGATGTGTTTATTTTGAATCTATCCTAGTGCTTTAGCAGAGAGTAAGTGTTTAAAAAAAAATACTAATATTGTTGCTAGGGAGTAGGGGTGATGAGGGGGAGCAGAGGAAAAGGGGGGCTCAGTCCGGGAAGGCTTCCTGGAGGAGGTGAGGTCTCAGTAGGGCTTGGGTGAAGAGAGCTAGTTTGGCAGATGTGAGGAGGGAGGGCATTCCAGGCCAGAGGTAGGACGTGCGCCAGGGGTCGACGACGGGACAGGTGAGAACGAGGCACAGTGAGAAGGTGAGCAGCAGAGAAGTGGAGTGTGTGGGCTGGGCTGAAGAAGAGGAGAAGGGAGGCGAGGTAGGAGGGAGCAAGGTGATGGAGCACTTTGAAGCCAATAGTGAGGAGTTTTTGTTTAATGAGAAAGTTGATAGGCAACCACTGGGGATTTTTGAGGAGGGGGTAACATGCTTAAAGCATTTCTGTAGAAAGATTAATATGAAAAAATAAAGCTACAGATATGTTCATAGGTGCTGTAAGGCTGGGAAGGGGGATGAATGAAGGGAGCAAATCAGGGCAACACAGAAGGGAGTGGAAGAAAAGAAAAAGAGCGCTCAATCAGGAAAGGGCTCTTGGAGGAGATGTGCCTTCAGTGAGACTGTGAGCAGGGAAGAGTAGTTGTCCGATATGAAGAGGCAGGACGTTCCAGGCCAGTGGCAGGATGTGGTCACGAGTTTGGCAACGAGAGAGAGAAGATGGAGGTACAGCGAGTAGGTTGGTATTACAGGAGCGAAATGTGCGGTCTGAGTTGTAGTAGGAGAATTGCGAGGTGAGGTAGGAGAGGAAGAGGTGATTGAATGCTTTTATGCCAATGGGGAGGAGCTTCTGTTTGTGTTAGTGGATGGGAAACTCCTGGAGGCTCTTGAGGTGAGGGGAAACATGGCTTGAATGTTTTTGTAGAAAAGTGATCCGAACAGCAGAGTGAAATATGTACTGGAGTGGGAAGAGACAGGCAGCAGCGAGGTCAGCAAGGAGGATGATACAATAATTAAGGTGGGTTAGGAGAAGTGCTTGGATTAATGTGCTAGTTTGGATGGAGAGGAAAGGGCAGACTTTAGTGATGTTGTGAAGGCTGAACTGACAGGATTTAATGATGGACTGAATTTGGGCTGGATGTCCTAGTGATCTGACTTTTTTTTTCTTTTTTAGTGGTATTTATTAAGTGTTCCAGACACTTCTAAACGCTGGGGGAGATACAAGATAAACAGGTTTGACACAGTCTCTGTCGAGCATAGGGCTAACAGTCTTAATCCCCATTTTACAGATGAGATAACTAAGGCATACGAAGTTGCGACTTGTTGAAGGTCACACAGTAGACAAGTGGTGGAGCCGGGATTAGAAACCACCTTCTCTGACTACTAGGCCATGCTGCTTATCTGCTTGGTAATGTGGAAAGAGAAAACAAGAAAATTATCTAGGGAACTCAGCCTGTATTGCCAGATATACTGCGAACTCCAGTCAGAGGATCAGCTTTTGGGTTGGAAATGATCTTTTCTCCACTGCCCAAAACACATGATTATCAGATGACTTTTTGGTTACTTAGACATTACATACTGGTTAATGTCCTAGCCCAGGTGCTTAACATAAAGGAAACAGATCCATATTTCAGGTGGTACCAGCCGTCCTACACCAACCAAATGTCCTATTAGTTTTCCCACTGGTTTCTTTTCCCCTTTAGGAGTTGTTCTTTTAGGGAACCATCTCTTGGGAGTGAGATTATGATGGAAACCTATTCTCTTGACTTTAATGAGGGCTATTGTTCAATTGACAGAAGTGTATAATTCTTCTGGAGGCTAAACATTTTCACAGCATTATTATTTGTTTTCTTTGGGTGGGCAAAGCAGGAGTATAGTTACGGCAAAGGTTCAGAAGCCCTCTTACCAATGAAATTACAAATTACCAGCTGGTTCAGAAGCCCTCTTACCAATGAAATTACAAATTACCAGCTCCTATGTTGCCTTTTCAGTTGTCATTGGAAAGCATTCGCACGCACGGACCCGCGAGATACTTTTGAATAGATCTTCGGGAGGCAGAGAAGAATTACTACCCTGCTGTTTGGCTGTCAATAATCCTTTTAAAATGATTATTTGTCTTCTTTGAAAAGGCAAAAAGTGGATATAGTTTTCTGTATCACAACAGAAGAATATGCATTTAAACTTTATTGACAGATGTGTACGAAACCGTGTTTATGGATTTAGTGGTGCCTTAGAGGTCTGAGTCGGAGAGGAAGCTTCAGCAAAGTAATAGCAACAGAGTTTATATGGAAGTCTCTTTCTCTGCATTTATCTTTCAGTGATTCTCTGTCAGAGTACAAAAATCAGAAGCAGCATATTGATAGAACGCAGATTGGGTTGAAGCAAGCGCTGCTAGCTCATAGTTGCAAAGCAGTCGAGTGTGATGTATTTAATCCATGCAGCACTTATTACTTTCAGACTTTACTTGTCAACAGGACAAAATTACGGATCTGAAAAGCAATCAAGCAGCTCTGAAAAGACGAATCTTTCAGAATAACTAGTTGTTTCAGTTTCTTTCCTCTGCCCTTATTTCTGTGCTCAGTCTGTATATCTTGGCCGGCGGAGCAGCGACATTTATCGCTCTGTTTAGCCTAAGACCTCTTCTGTGTTGTCTGTGAACTGTGAGGAGGCAGGATTGTCTAGGGCTTCATCCTCTATTTAGAGCAGGGCTGTCCTCCAGGGAACTCAGAGCACTGGACTGACAGTGCAGGAGGTGAGAGTGGGGTGGTGGGGAGGAAAAGAGAGCAAGGAATGGGAGACTTCAGAGTTTCAACTTTTGCTGGAAAAAAAAGTCCTAACAACACTATCCATTTAACAGTGGAGCCCCAGAAAATCAGGCAAGAGTTTTTAGTGTTTACTATGTACAGAGCACTGGAAGAATCATTTGGGAGAGCACAAGAGAGTTGGTAGACATGATCCCTGCCCTCAAGGAGTTTACATTTCAGAATGATGACTCAGGCCCATAAGTGTAGTATTTATTAAGTGCCAAAACATGGTTCTAAATTCTGGGGTAGAGATCAAATAATCAGATAAAGTATAGCCTCCCCCACTTAGAGCTCACAATTTTCTTATGGCATTTTTCATTTAATTATATTTATTGAGCAAATACTGTGGGCAGAGCACTGTACTAAACACTTGGGAGAGTACAATACAGCAATAAATAGACACATTCCCTGCCCATAATGAACTTACAGTCTAGAGTGGGGAGACAGATAGGAATACAAATAAATAAAATGACAGATATGTACCTAAATGCTGTGGGTCCGGGAAGAGGGGAAGACCAAAAGGAACAAATCAGGGTGACGCAGAAAGGAATGGGAGATGAGGAAATGCGGGGCTTAGTCTGGGCAGGCCTCTTGGAGATGTGCCTTTAATAACGCTTTGAAGGGTGGGGGAGAGTAATTGTCTGTCAGATTTGAGGAGGGAGACTATGTTCCAGAAACTGTACTAAGCATTGAGGTAGCTACAAGCTAACCAGGTTGGACACAGTCCATATCCTACATGGGACTCATAGTCTTAATCCCCCCTGTACAGATGAGGGAACTGAGGCACAGAGAAGTTGAGTGACTTGCCCAAGGTCACCCCGCCGACAAGTGGCAGAGCTGGGATTAGAACCCAGGTCCTTCTGACTCCAGGGCCCGTGTTCTTTCCATTAGGCCATGCTGTTTCTAAGATGTAGGGTGAATTGGTACCTTATCCTCATTTTACAGATGAGCTAACTGAGGTTCAGAGAGAATAAGCAATTTGCCCAAGGCCACATAGCTACCCTTGGCAAGTCGTCTCCCTTCTCAGCAAGGGTCAAGCTCAGTGGTATGGGATCAGAGCCCTTTGCAGACTTGTAGCTTAGTTGTAGAGTGACTCTCCTATCAATCAACGTTATGACTGAGTGCATGCTAAATGCGGGAGACTGTGGTAGGCAATTGGAAGGACATGCAAGTAAACTCTTCTCTCAAGGAGCTCGCAGTCTAACAGGAGAAGCACTAGGCAGACTGATGATAATAAAGGGATTTGTTATGCACTTACTATCTGCCAGTCACTGTCACCGGGGTAGATGCAAGTTAATCGGGTTGGACCCAGTCCCTGCACCACATGAGACTCACACTCTTAATCGCTATTTTACAGAAGAGGTAACTGAGGCACAGAGAAGTGAAGAGACTTGCCCAAGGTCACACCGCAGACAGGTGGCTGAACCAGGTTAGAACCCAGGTCCTTCCGACTCCCAGGCCTAGACTCCATCCACTAAGCCGTGCTGCTTCCTGATTTAGATAATCAACGTGATTTCCCGTGATTGAGAGAAACATGGCTTAGAAAACAACTTTCAGGGTAGTCCCTGGAGCTGCTTGGCAAATAAGCACGAGAGAAAGAGGTTACGATTCAGGTAAAGGAGTAATGGGTTTTCATGTTCAAGAATCAGGAGGTCATTCCGGTGGGTATTGACCTGTTTTTCTACTCTTATCCTTGCCTTGAACTTGATGCATTGGAACAAGAGTGAATCTTACAATGTGCTTGACCCACATTTTCAAGGGCTCCTGCTAATTGAAACACTAAAATTAAATTACTCTTAGTCTGGCATTTTGGATCATCGCTCTCATTAAATAACGAAGTTAGCATAACCTGGGGGCCGGCAATTATGTCCCAGTGTGCTGACCTCTTTGAAAGTCATCTGGGAGTTTTCCCTTGTGCAGCAGCGAAGCTGGAAGGTTCCTAGGTCTTTGTCGTGACTTCCCAATTCACTTTCCCCCTTGTTCCTCAAGTCGACCCCCCTCCACTTGACCTTTAGCACTCATTGTTGGGTGTTGGCCTTTGATAGTTTGCTCAGACAGAAGTCATGGGTTTCTAATACCAGCTCCCCCACTTGTCTGCCATGTGGCCTTGGGCAAGTCCCTTCACTTCTCTGTGACTCACTTACCTCATCTGTAAAATGGGATTGAGATTGTGAGCCCTACATGGGGCAGAGACTATGTCCAACCCATTTGCTTATATCCACCCAGGCGCTTAGTACAGTGCCCGGCACATAGAAAGCAGTCAATAAATACCACAATTATTATTATTATTAAATCCCTGAGGAGATCAATGAGGACCAAGGGCTCTGGTCAATCCAGGGCAGTGAGGGAGAAGCCCCAGTAAAATGACACTGCTCCTGAGTTACACCCCCTAGCTTACATCAGGGGAGAGGAAAAAAGTCTACATACAGCCGCTCATTTTCATCAGCAACATGGACCTTGATGCTGTCATTTAGATGCATCGCCCCAGTAGACTCTCTGAAAATGCCCAGTGAACAAATCTGGAGAAGCAGTGTGCCTGGTGGATAGAGCATGGGTCTGAGAGTCAGAGTGACCTGGGTCCTAATCCTGGATCTGCCACTTTTCTGCTAGGTGACCTTAGGCAAGTCACTTCATTTGTCTGGGCCTCAGTTGACTCATCTGTAAAGAGGGAATTCAGACTGCGAACCCCGCATGGACTGTGTTGAACCTGATTAACGGCTCTACCCCAGAACTTAGTATGATGCCCCTGGCATATAGTAAGTGCTTAACAAATACTATTTAAAAATAAAAATTTGAAAACTGAAATAAGGAGGCCTATATGTCCTTTAGGCTGTTGATGGCACACGGTGGACTGAATTTGCATTGAGATTCTAGTTAAACTAAAGGCTAAATAAAGACATTGTGGTGTCTTATCTTCTATGTGGCCTGAAGTGTTGAACCTCTCACAGAAAATGGGTCTCTTTCTTGAGCAGTTTGATAATAATCATAATTGTGGTATTTAAGTACTTATTTGTACATATTTATTGCTCTATTTTAATAATGATGTGCTTTTATCTATGGTTCAATTCACCTATTTTGATGGTAATGATGCCTGTCTACTTGTTTTGTTGTCTGTCTCCCCCTTCTAGACTGTGAGCCCGTTGTTGGGCAGCGAATGTCTCTATCCGTTGCCAAATCATACCTTCCAAGTGCTTAGTACAGTGCTCTGCACACAGTAGGCGCTCAATAAATACAATTGAATGAATGAATGCTATGTGTCAGGCACTGTACCAAGCTTGAGTTGGCTACAAAGAAATCAGTTTGGACACAGTCCCTGTCCCACACAGGGGTCACAGTCTTAATCCCCATTTTACAGATGAGGTAACTGAGGCACAGAGAAGTTGAGTGACTTGCCCGAGATCACATGGCAGATCTGGGATAAGAGCCCAGGTCCTTCTGATTCCCGTCAACATGGCCTGTGAGCTGTACTGTTTCATGTGACAAGGCAGGAACCCCACAATGAGACCCTGGACAGTTAGCTCACCAGCAGTGAGACAGGGCTCGCAACAACTTGGTTTTGGGTGGGTCATGTGAAGGGAACGGATGAAGGCAAGATGTACCTGCTGCATGGTTAGCTGTAGTGAGGCACCGATATGTAGTAAGGATAGGTCGGAGGGATTTGGGAAGCCTGGTGGGAGGGCAGTGGGCTTTGGAGAAACAACTGCAGCAGGCAGACCAGCTTGGGTACAGAAATCAGGAGAAAGATTGCTCTTCTTAAGCGGAGACTTTGGTTGGCCCCCCCGACACAATATGAAGTGGTTCAGTCCCTCAGTCTTCCATGCATGTGGTTGAAAAGACCACTGCATTATCGTTGTCATCTTCTTAAACGATGAAGGGTAGTGATGCCTATGTAAATCGTCATGAATTGACTTTGAAATGAGAATGAAAACTTCTGGAAAGTAAATTAAACCTTGTTGTCGTACGCTAGAACCAGTTTAGATTAGTGCCGGGTACAGAGGAAGCAGTAAACACGGGCTTGGGAGTTAGAGATCATGGGTTCGAATCCCGGCTCTGCCACTTGTCAGCTGTGTGACTGTGGGCAAGTCACTCAACTTCTCTGTGCCTCAGTTACCTCATCTGTAAAATGGGGATTAAGACTGTGAGCCCCACGTGGGGCAACCTGATGACCCTGTATCTACCCCAGCGCTTAGAATAGTGCTCTGCACATAGTAAGCGCTTAACAAATACCAATATTATTATTAAATAACCGATCCTCTACTCCCCCGGAAAAGGGAGAGGAGAGCACTCTACCACTTTTCTGCTATGTGAACCTCTGCACGTGTCCTCTGTGCTTTAATTACCTCATCTGTAAAATGGGGATTAAGACTGTGGGCCCCATGTGGGATGGACTGTGTCCAACTTGACCGGTTTGTATCTATTCCGGTGCTTAGTATAGTGTCTGGCACACAGTAAGCACTTAACAAATACCATTAAAAAAAATGGTAAGAGGTAAATAGCTGGTCTAGAGCCATGAAGGCAGAGCTTAGAAACTTTTATTTTCTGCCAGAAATGTTTGAGAGGAATAATGGATTCAGACAGTTGTTCAAGAAGAAATGTGCAGCTGTGTATAGGGTAGACTAAGGAGTTGAGAGAAGTCAGAAAAGGGGAGACCAACAGCTGGGAGACTCAGCTGGAAGGTGAGGTGATAGTTGAAAAGGTAGATCCGTGGAATATTATAAAGGAAGAACCAGCAGGATTTAGAGATCTCCTGAATGTGGGTAGTAAATCCCTTTGAGCTGTCAGTTGAAATTAATATTGTATTTCATTAATTAAAGAGTGAACTGTAATCATCCAACAGGCTTGAGTGAGAACTACCAACCCTTATGCTAAAAATTCAACCTGCTTTATTTTTAACTCATATCTGGGCTCTAATTCATGGCTCATTTGAAAATGCACAGCAAGCCTTGTATCCTAATTTCTTTTTCCGGGGGACAGGATTCTAATACAACTGTTTGCATGTACATGTGTGAACAAAACAGGATTTTTGACAGCTAACAATTTTTAATTTGAAAATCTAATCCCTTTCGGTTTAAGGGTTTCTCAACATCAAAATAATGAATAATGAGATGTGATAATTCATATTAATAGGCAAAAAAAACCCTTTCTACAGAATATCCCCCTCATATATTGTCTATTTGACACTAAAAAGACTATAATCAATGTGAGTGTCCTGCTTGGGAGAAAGGGCAGGGGAAAAGCAAGACTCTGATAGTAAATTAAAATTCATTGATAGAGCAACTAATCATTTGTCTCAACTAAGTAGCACAAATCAAATACATGGCAGGGTATCTTCTAAGAAACACATTTATTTTTAAGATCTGTAATAGTATGAAACCTTATGCTATTCAAATAGGAAAAAAAAACCCAGTAAAAGCAAGAAGTTCAAGTCATTTAATGAAACTATAACCAATTTTTTTTTCAAGTTTGCCAGAATGATGGAAGGAAGTCTAATCAAGTCATTAAGCTTCTCTGTGCTTCAGTTTATATATCTGTGAAATTGGAATTGAAAACCTCTTTTTCTCCCTATGTAGCTGGTGAAAAGGGGGCCGTGTCCCACCTGATTATCTTGTATCTACTCCAATGCACGTAATAAGCACTTAGAATTTTTATCCTTAATTATTGATTCAGGTAACTGACAGATATGTGTAGTGTTATGAAAGTAACATTCAATACCTGGAAAATCAGAATAATGCAAGGAAAACTTCCACCCATTTTGTTTATACCCGTTCTAATCAGGGTAATTATTTGATGAGGGAGCCTGTTAAATATAATAGGATAAGAGAAGACCTGAGCAGCTCTTCTCCTGGTCTGAGGGACCTTGAGAAGCAGCGTGGCTCAGTGGAAAGAGCACAGGCTTTGGAGTCAGAGGTCATGAGTTCGAATCCCGGCTCGGCCACTTGTCAGCTGTGTGACTGTGGGCAAGTCACTTAACTTCTCTGGGCCACAGTTACCTCATCTGTAAAATGGGGATTAAGACTGTGAGCCCCATGTGGGACAACCTGATTCCCCTATGTCTACCCCAGCGCTTAGAACAGTGCTCGGCACATAGTAAGCGCTTAACAAATACCAACATTATTATTATTACCTTGGTGTCTCTTCTGGGTCGGGAGACTATTGGGCTTGGCCTCAGCAGCTCTGTTCCTCCTGAGGGAAAACCCACCCTTCCACAGCCGCATATAGAGACAGACACCAGTTAACAATCCAGGTGATTCACATTTATCCTAGTTATTTTCATTAGTATGACTCTCTGCTTTACTTCAAGGAGTATACCCATTCAGAACTGTGCATGAGGCAACTACAGATCAATTTTTAACACCTTTATCACAGTCTTCTGGCCCACCCCAGCAGAGCTATGAGTATAATAGGCTTCCATATATGGCAGAATCTAGTTTATTACCATCGTTTTGATGGTTCATTGGAATCACAAGCAACTTTCCTTATCAACTGAATGCTTTTACAGATGTAGTAAATCCTATAATAATCCTCCAAGACCTCGATTGAAGAAGAAATGGTGATTTTATTTCCCCACAAACCCTGCCAGTCAATCATTTGATGGATGAAATATCAATATCTGTAGTCATTAAATGCTAACTTATTGGTCTACTAGGGCCCCTCCAGCCCAGGTGCTGGATTCTTGCACTCAAGTGGCTTGGAAGGGATGTGGGGAAGGAGGTCTTATTGATTTTTGTGCATAAAATGCATTTAGTGCTTGGTTATTATTAGTTGATTGGATAATTTGCTCTCAAGCTAAGGGTTTTTCCTACTGAGGATACACTACTTTCTTTTCACAAAACCTTCAGACCCCATCCTATTAGGGATAAGTGATCTTGTAACTGCAGGGGGTTTCTTTTAAGGTATAGTTTAATGTGTCATTAAGATTGTCTGACTAATGAAAACATAATTTTTATTGAGCACCTACTGTGTAGAGAACTGAACTGAGCTCTTAGGAGAATATAGTTGAGACATTGATTTTTGCCTCAAGAAAAGGGACTGACAGGCAAAAGCCACTCACAATTGCTATAGCTGTCGATTGCCAAAGAATGGATGGATCAAGATGTAAGGGTAAAATAATGTCAGTTGAGAAAAGCAGTCAATTGTATTTGAGTTCTTTTTGTGTTCAGAGCACTCTACTAAGCCCTTGGGAGAGTAATTATGATGACTGTGTTTTTTGTTAATTGCTTACTATGGGCCAAGCATTGTACTAAGTGTGTGGCTAGATACAAGATCATTAGATCCCAAATGTAGCTCACAGTCTAAGTAGAAGGGAGAATAGGTATCAAATCCCCATTTTGTAGGTTAGGGAACTGAGGCACAGAGAATGAAGTGACTTGCCCAAGGTCATACAGCAGAAGAGTGGCAGAGTTGAGATTGGAACATAGGTCCTCTGACTCCCAGGCTTGCGTCTTTTCCACTAGGCCATGCTACTTCTCTACAATACAACGGAGCGGTGTACAATACGATAGTTAAAAAACATGTTCCTTCCTAGAAGGCGCTAACAGTCCAGAGGGTGAGATAGACATTGAAATAAATTATGGATAGGTACATAAATGCTGTGGGGCTGAGGGAAGAGTGAGGTGCGTAGCTGATTCAGAAGGGAGAGGGAGTAGGGAAGAAGAGGGCTTATTTGCGGAAGGCCTCTTGGAGAAAATATGATTTTAATTAGGCTTTGAAAGTGGGGAAAGTGGTGGTCTGACATAGAGGAGGAGAGAGTACCAGATGAGAGGGAAGACATGGGTAAGGGGTCAGCAGTGAGATAGATGATATCAAGGTACAGTAAATAGGAGTTAAAAGTAGTGGAGTGTGCAGACTGGGTTATGGTAGGAGCTCTGTGAGGTAAGGTAGGCGGGAGCAAGCTGATGGAGGGTTTTAAAGCTGATGATAAGGAGTTAGATAGGGAGATGGATGGGCAGCCCCTGGAGGTTCTTGAGGAGTAGGGGAACGTGGGCTGAACAATTTCATAGAATAATGATTCGATTTACAGAGTGAGAGGGGTACCGGGGTGGGGCGAGGCAGAATGCTAGGAGGTGAGCAAGGAGCCTGATGCAGTAGTGAATGCCAACATGCTTAGTGCTTGAGTCAGTGAAATAACAGTGATTGGAGAGGAAAACGTATTCCTATATTTGAGATATGAAGGCAGAATTGACAGGATTTGGTGGGAAATGAGATTGAATGAAAGAGATGAGTTGAGGATGGCAAGACTGTGAGAAGCGGCGTGGCGTGAACCCCACGTGGGACAATCTGATTACCCTGTATCTACCCCAGTGCTTAGAACAGTGCTCTGCACATAGTAAGTGCTTAACAAATACCATTATTATTATTATTATTACTTTGGGCCTGCGAGAAAAGGAGGATAATGGTGTCTGCAATAATGGGAAAGAGTTGGGAAGGAAGATTTGGTTGGGAAGTTGAGTAGCTCTGTTTTATATTTGACATGTAGGCGGGTCACCATATGCAGAAGACTTGGGGTGGATCACGCTTGTTTGTGTTAAAGGTGGCACGTGTCATTTCAAAAAATGATTAATTCAGCTAACTCCAGACACACCGCTGTGCACCAGATATGTCACGGCAGTGGTGGGAGCTGCTGTTCTCTCCCCGTCTCCCACCCATGCATCGAGGCCACCTGATTACCCAATCTCTCCTGATTCGGCTAGTGCCATGGGTAGTACGAACACAGGCAGAGAGGCACTGTGAACTCCATGGTTGACATGTTTTTCCTGCCCAGTGTTTGTCCCAGAAATGAAGCCACTGTAGTTATGTAGAACTGTCCCTTCTTCCCCAGGCCCATGGAGGCAGAAGGGACAGGGGACATCTTTGCACCTGCAACAACTTGATCCAGAATTCATTCATTCATTCGGTAGTATTTATTGAGCACTTACTATGTGCAGAGCACTGTACTAAGCGCTTGGAATGTACAATTCGGCAACAGATAGAGACAATCCCTGCCCAATGACAGGCTCACAGTCTACCTCTTCCCCGCCCAAGTCTCTGTTCACACACCGTGTAAAATGTTTAGCTGTGCACCTTCTCCTCCTCACTTCCCCAAAAGGCAATTAATCTGAAGATGGCCTGGGAAATATCCCACCTATGGGTGCTTCAGAGAAGCAGCGTGGAGCAGTGGAAAGAGCACAGGCTGGGGATTCAGAGGTCATGGGTTCAAATCCCAGATCCGCCGCTTGTCAGCTTTGTGACCTTGGGCAAGTCGCTTCACTTCTCTGTGCCTCAGTTACCTCATCTGTAAAATGGGGATTAAGACCCTGAGCCCCATGTGGGACAACCTGATCGCCTTGTATCCTCCCCAGAGCTTAGAACAGTAGTCTGCACCTAGTAGGCGCTTAAATGCCATCATTATTATTATTATTACTTAGAACAAGACCTAGGGTTATTATTCCTTGGGGAGAATGTTCCCAAAATACACACCATAAGCAGGCCAAAGTTTTCTCTGAGGAGCTTCACAATGAGACAAAATGATCAAGTAAGCCACTCAGTGGGAAAGCACTATGCGTCTTTCGGATGAAGCCTTTCCCCAGGGCCCCTCTCCATTCTCAAGGGGAAAAGATGGCCGTTGCCATTCGACCAATGACTATTCGCAGAAAAAAAAATCTTAGAAATATCATTTAATAATTCTTTAGTTGTCCCCTGAGGGACAGTTTCAAATCCTGGGGTGAATCCTTTCCTCGA